>NC_134397.1:51489138-52089138 GCF_050003625.1 Haematobia irritans
TTTAACACTGTCTTCTAAATTGTAAGTTAGTCCATAAGGGGTATATATTAAACAAAAAAAAGGCCGATTAAATACGTATATAATTCAGTTTGACAAAATTTTCTATAGAAATAAAATTTTGACAAAATTTTCTATTGAAATAAAAACTTGACAAAATTTTCTATAGAAATAAAATGTTGACAAAATTTTCTATGGAAGTAAAATGTTGACAAAATTTTCTATAGCAATAAAATTTTGACAAAATTTTCTATAGAAATAACATGTTGACAAAATTTTCTATAGAAATAAAATGTTGACAAAATGTTCTATAGAAATAAAATGTTGACAAAATTGTCTATAGAAATAAAATGTTGACAAAATTTTCTACAGAAATAATTTTTTTTACAAAATTTTCTATAGAAATAAAATTTTGACAAAATTTTCTATGGAAATAAAATGTTGACAAACATTGCTATAGAAATAAACTTTTTACAAAACTTTCTATAGAAATGAAATTTTGACAAAACTTTCTATAGTAGTAAAATTTGACAATTTTTACATGGCTGTTAGAGGCCATATACTAACGAAATGTACCAAATTTCAACCGCATCGGATGACTTTTGCTCCTCCAAGAGGCTCCGGAGGTCAAATCTGGGGATCGGTTTATATGGGAGCTATATATAATTATGGATCGATATGGACCAATTTTTGCATGGTTGTTAGAGACCATATACTAACACCACGTACTAAATTTCAATTGGATCGGATGAATTTTGCTCATCCAAGAGGCTCCAGAGTTCAAATCTGGGGATCGGTTTATATGGGAGCTATATATAATTATGGACCGATATGGACCAATTTTTGCATGCTTGTTAGAGACCGTATACTTACATCAGGTACCCAATTTCAAACGGATCGGATGAATTTTGCCCCTCCAAGAGGCTCCGGAGGTCAAATCTGGGGATCGGTTTATATGGGAGCTATATATAATTATGGACCGATATGGACCAGTTTTTGCATGGTTGTTAGAGACCATATACTAACACCACGTACCAAATTTCAATCGGGTAGGATGAAGTTTGCTCCTCCAAGAGGCTCCGGAGGTCAAATCTGGGGATCGGTTTATATGGGAGCTATATATATTTATGGACCGATATGGACCAATTTTTGCACGGTTGTTCGAGACCGTATACTAACATCAGGTACCAAATTTCAACCGGATCGGATGAGGCTCCGGAGGTCAAATCTGGGGATCGGTTTATATGGGGGCTATATATAATTATGGACCGATATGGACCAATTTTTGCATGGTTGTTAGAGACCGTATACTTAGACCACGTACCAAATTTCAACCGGATCGGATGAATTTTGCTGCTCCGGAAGGCTCCGCAAGCCAAATTTGGGGATCGGTTTATATGGGGGCTATACGTAAACGTGGGCCGATATGGCCCATTTTCAATACCATCTGACCTACATCAATAACAACTACTTGTGCCAAGTTTCAAGTCGATAGCTAGTTTCGTTCGGAAGTTAGCGTGATTTCCACAGACGGACGGACAGCCGGACAGACGGACAGACGGACAGACGGACGGACGGACATGCTTAGATCGACTCAGAATTTCACCACGACCCAGAATATATATACTTTATGGGGTCTTAGAGCAATATTTCGATGTGTTACAAACGGAATGACAAAGTTAATATACCCCCATCCTATGGTGGAGGGTATAATAAAATAAAAAGTAGGGATGAAAAAAGTGGAATTGGTTGAAACATTTTTTTCGCTTTTTAAATTTCTTCATCCAAATGAACTTCCAGAGCACAACTTCTAAAGCAATGCAAAGGATCCAAAAAGGGAATACTTCCGCCCTATGACAAGTCCATGTTAAATTCATTGGAGATGATCTATGTTTGCACTACTTCCGGATCACAGATTTGGGATCCAAACTATTTTTTTGGAAGCTCTTTTTTTGCTAAGTTGCTTCATTCGGAAGTTTCCAAAAGTAGTGAATATGCTCTTTTCGGATCCGGAAGTGGTGCACAATTGGCGCAGAAATGATGAATTTAACATGGGCGTGTCACAAGACGTATATCCAGCATTTCAACAACCATTGCACTGAATTTGCATCACTTGTTAAGGTGTGATCCGAATTCAGTGTTTCGGATATGAATTAAAAAATTTTGTGATATTTTACCAAATCTATATATATAAAATTCAATCTATGTTTGTTTATTTGTTTGTTTGTTTGATTGTTTGTTTGTATGTTCCGAGTTGGCTCCGAAACGGCTGAACCGATTTACGTGAAATTTTCAGAGATCGTAGGGGGTGTTCATGTGGTGAAAATAGGGTACCTCATTTTTTGACACCTGGTCGCGGAGGGGGACCTCGCCTTTGTCGGACTTTTAGAAAATTGGACCAAAGTTGACCGATTTGCTTAAAATTTTCATTGAAGGTTGAAGTTGGCATCATAATTAAATAATTTTTATAATTTTTTATGATTTTTAATGCTTGTATGAAACGTTTCAAAATTCGCAATTTTTCTAGCTATTTTTTTAATTTTAATTTTAAATTTAATAGTTTGTACCATTTTATAAATTCTTACACCGTTTTTAACCAATTTGAAACAAAAACTGTTAAAATTTCCCATTAAAATATGGAAAAAGCGAGTTATAAAAAAATTAATTAAAAGAACTTTCCGTGTAGTTAAAATAAAGAACATCTTTGAGAGGTCATATTTGGAAGTGCTTTTAAAGTTGTGCCTTTTGGACATATTAAAAAAAATTTTTTCTGGGTCCATATTTATTCATATATATATAGCGTTATTTTGTTTTTTTATACCCTCCACCATAGGATGGGGGTATATTAACTTTGTCATTCCATTTGTAACACATCGAAATACTGCTCTAAGACCCCATAAAGTATATATATATTCTGGGTCGTGGTGAAATTCTGAGTCGATCTGAGCATATCCGTCCGTCCGTCTGTTGAAATCACGCTAACTTCCGAGCGAAACAAGCTATCGACTTGAAACTTGGCACAAGTAGTCGTTGTTGATGTAGGTCGGATGGTATTGCAAATGGGCCATATCGGTTCACTTTTACGTATAGTCCCCATATAAACCGATCCCCAGATTTGGCTTGCGGAGCCTCTAAGAGAACCAAATTTCATCCGATCCTGCTGAAATTTGGTACATGGTGTTGGTATATGGTCTCTAACAACCATGCAAAAATGTGTCCACATCGGTTCATAATTATATATAGCCCCCATATAAACCGAGCCCCAGATTTGGCTTGCGGAGTCTCCAAGAGAAGCAAATTTCATCCGATCCGGTTGAAATTTGGAACATGGTATTAGTATATGGTCTCTAACAACCGTGCGAGATTTGGTCCATATCAGTCCATAGCTATATATAGCCCCCACATAAACCGTTCTCCAGATTTGACCTCCGGAGCCTCTTGGAGGAGCAAAATTCATCCGATTCGGTTCAAATTTGGAACGTGGTGTTAGTATATGGCCGCTAACACCCATTCCAAAATTGGTCCATATCGGTCTATAATTATATATAGCCGATCCCCAGTCACTCAAAAATGGGTCCATATCGGTTCATAAACATGGTTGCCACTCGAGCCAAATAATAAAAATAATCTACCAAAATGTTATTTCTATAGAAAACTAGCGTAACCCGGCCCGCTTCGCTGCGTCTTCCGAAGCGTATTTGTAGGAACATTTTGCGTTAGCTTAGTCAACCATATCATTCGTGCTGAAAACAAATTCGAAAAGTTTTGAATTCTTTCAAACAAATCGGACTACTTGCTTTTTCGTTTATAGGTACAAATACGGCAGATATGCATATGTAAAACGATTTTTTAAATAAGTTCTGTATTCAAGTAGTTGGACAATCTTCAATATTTCTTGTGGTGCAATGGTTATCATGCCCGCCTTGCATACACAAAGTCGTGGGTTCGATTCCTGCTACGACCGAACACCAAAAAGTTTTTCAGCGGTGGATTATCCCACCTCAGTAACGCTGGTGACATTTCTGAGGGTTTCAAAGCTTCTCTAAGTGGTTTCACTGGAATGTGGAACGCCGTTCGGACTCGGCTATAAAAAGGAGGCCTCTTGCCATTGAGCTTAACATGGAATTGGGCAGCACTCAGTGATAAGAGAGAAGTTCACCAATGTGGTATCACAATGGACTGAATAGTGAGCCTGATACATCGGGCTGCCCCATAACCTAACCTACGGAATGGTATCCTTCTCCTCAACATATCTGAAAATTAAGCACTATATTATAATAACATACAAAGAATTACTGTTTCCCATCCAATAAATCGGAAAAAGCAAAAGTAGTAAAAAATTTTACCACATTAACATTTGCTAAAATGTTGGAAAATGATGCACCCTCTACGTTGGCTGCCAATTTCATGTAAATTTAAGTTCTTTACTAAAAAGAAGTCTGGCAGAAGCCTGTTCAAAAATCATAAAATTATGTACCGAGTTCACATTTACGGACAACCCTCTACTTTCAATTTAAGAAAAAAAAAACGGACAGAAGGGAACCCTCTCCCCACCTTCGCTCCACTCCGCCCTGATATCGGACTATCACGTACCCTATATTAATTTCTCAACTACTCAATGGTCCCTATAAATCGACAAAATTTATTTCTATTTTCCCCTTCCCCAACCAGATATCGAAAAATCATATACTAATTTAAAAATCATGTATAAATTTAATCACCTCCTCCCACGTTCCCTGTAAATTTCAAGTAGATCGGAGATGTTTAAATTTTGCTCTATTGTTTCAAAGGGACGTCACTTTCCCCGATACAATATCGACAAACACCGTAGTGAATAGCACCCCTAACCTTCCCTGAAAATTCTTGAAACTTTCCTTCAAGTGTAGGGCAAGGAAGGTTGCCTCTTCGTTCATAACCTTCCCCCACTGCCTTTGTAAATTTCAAGAAAACTTAAGAATTTTTGTTTTTTTTGTTTTTTTTTTCAGTTTTAGAGGAGGACCTCCTCCCCGACAAAATATCGAAAAGTGATGTAGCGTACCTTTTGTAAACGTCTCAGAAAATGTTCCAAGTTTCAAAAAGTAGGGCAAGGGGAGGTCCCCCTCCCCGTCCACATATGAAATCAACAGGTACCCCATATTAATTCCATAACCTCACCACATGTTCTCTGTAAATCTCAGATAATTTATTTTTATTAGTTTTAGTTTTTTTCACTGTACTTTAAAAAAAGTCGAACAAAGGGGAGGTCCCCCTCCGCCACAAATATCGATATATAAAGTAGCGGATCTTTGTCTAGATGCCAACTTCAACCTTCAATGAAAATTTCAAGCAAATCGGTCAACTTTGGTCCAATTTTCTAAAAGTCCGACAAAGGGGAGATCCCCCTCCGCGACCAGGTGTCAAAAAATGAGGTACCCTATTTTTACCACATGAACACCCCCTACGATCTCTGAAAGTTTCACGTAAATCGGTTCAGCCGTTTCGGAGCCAACTCGGAACATACAAACAAACAATCAAACAAATAAACAAACATAGATTGAATTTTATATATATAGATTTGGTCAAAATTTTATTTCTATAGAAAATTAAAATTTTATTTTTATAGAACATTTTGTCAAAATTTTGTTTTTATAAAAAAATTTGTTAAAATTTTATTTTTATAGAAAATTTTGTTAAAATTTTATTTCTATAGAAAATTTTGTCCAAATTTTATTTCTATAGAAAATGTCAAAATTTTATTTCTATAGAAAATTTTGTCAAAATTTTATTTCTATAGAAAATTTTGTCAACATTTTATTTCTATAGAAAATTTTGTCAACATTTTATTTCTATAGAAAATTTTGTCGAAATTTTATTTCTATAGTAAATTTTGTCAAATTTTTATTTCTATAGAAAATTTTGTCAAACTGAATTATATACGTATTTAATCGGTCTTTTTTAATTTAATATATAACACGTATGGACTTACTTATAATTTAGAAGACGGTGTCAGGAGGTTTTAAGATACCTTGCCATCGGCAAGCGTTACCGCAACCCAAGTAATTCGATTGTGGATGGCAGTGTTTAGAAGAAGTTTCTACGCAATCCATGGTGGGATTAAGTAAAAACTTCAATCTATAAACTTCAAAGTATATACGGCCGAACTTACGGCCGTATATACTTGTTTAATATTACTTTTTTATAATTAACGTAAAAAAAGAAATAAATAAAATTTTCGTAATGTGCAAAACCTTCTCAAAAGAACTTCCAGGGGAGTAAAAAAACTCAACCGCCAACTTCTATTTTGATGGATGTGTTCCTAGTCATAAGCGTAGGAAGGCCTCTGGTGAGGGGGCTTAGACCCCCCCCAGAAAAATTTTAGCCCCCCCAGAATTTGAAAACCTTTTTACATTTTTATAAAAATTAAACAAATATATACTCGTACAACGCACAAAGTTCCACTGAAGACTTCCATGCACAATCGAATTACTTGGGTTGTGGTAGAAGTCTTATATTTATGAAATAAAGCTGTGGTTGAACTTATGATTTAGTTGAATAAAAATAGTAATTGATATTAAAACAATTCTTTCATAAATTAATATCTTAATAATGCTGCAAAAAAGCGTCGCCAAAAAAGAAGTGAAAATGTTCTTTTTGGGTCTGGAAGTGGTACAAAATTGGCGGAGAAGCGATGAATGTAATATGAACTTATCATAGAACGAATGTCCACGGTTTCAACAACCGTTGCAATGAATTTGCATCACTTCTTAAGGTGTGATCCGAATTCAGTGTTTTGAATGTGAATTAAAAATTTTGTGATATTTTCCCAAATAAATAATTTTTATACTTTTTTATGATTTTTAATGCATTCTAACGCTTGTTTGAAACGTTTTTTCAAATATCGATTTTTCTATAATGGATTTAGCATTTTTGTGGCAAAATTTGAATAATTTGTACCATTTTATTTATTCTTACTCTTTTTTTAAACTGTTTGAAAAAGAAAACAAAAAATTACGCATTAAAATATAAAAAATGAAGTAAAAAAACTTCCTGTGTAGATAAAATAGTTAACTTCTTTGTGAAGACTTTTTTTGGAAGTGCTTTTAAAGTTGTGCCTTTAGAACAACTCACAATTTTTTGCTGGGAAAAGTGTGGAACTACCCTACGGGAAATGGATCAACCACAGAACTGGTGCAGGACTAGTCCCTGGTGTGTATGGACCAGTCCCAGTTCTGATCAAAACGTATGGAAAGGACCGTCAACTTACATTTTAGGACGCGTCTTGGACTCATCCTAAAGGACACGTCCTGGGACAATTTAGCAGGAGCAACCCATAAACAGGTCCTCAGGAACCAGTCTCGGACAATCTCTTAGAAATCTCTTTCAATTTGGGCTCCTAATCGAACCCGAAATAAAAAACAAACTTGAAAATTGCAACTAACTATCACAATGGACTGAATAGTCTAAGTGAGCCTGAATCTTAATCGGGCTGCCACTTTAACCTAACTGGAGCACAGGTACCAGTTCTGTGATAGGCCTGTCAGTGGCAATTTGCACCAAAGTACCCTAGTTGGTTTATTATTAATTGATTGTCGAGCTATTTTGATGTCTATTTTTTATTCAATTTTATGAAATAAAACATTATTTGAACCTATAAGTTCAGTCTACAAAGTTTTAGCTAGGGGGGCTATAGCCCCCCCTAGGAAAATTGTCTAGCTACGCTAATGTTCCTAGTCCAACTTGTCGCTCTTGAAACATAATTGATGTGATTATATTCCTTCTTTGGGTGTAAGAATGTTATAGTGTAAGGTTTTTGTGGGATCCAAATAATATTGTGAATGTTTAAAAAATATTGCCGTGAGGTCAAAGATTTCATGTCTTTACAATACGAATGCAAATTTTGCTTAGCATAGAAGACGCATTTCTCCAATATAAAGTTTTTTCCTTGTCTAAAAGTCGTTAAACTTTTCAACGAAGTCGTATTGTCCTTATAATTAAGTGATGTGACTTAAAAATGTGTATCATAACATGAAAAAAAAAATTTTTTTTTGGGCTAAGGCCAACTTGACTTTAATAATTCAGAAAAATTCTTTAAATTTAATGAACTTGTCTTTAAATTTGTTGTCTTTTTGCAATTTTGACTACAAAGCAAAAATATCCTTCAAATACAGGACATGTTTTTCAACACTTTAATTTAAAGATGTTTTTTATTTGAAACATAGCAACATTTCTACTGGAAGTCGAGTCTTAATTTGGAAAATAAGGTTGTCGTTAACTCGTTTTTAAAGGACTTTGAAAAAAAAGCTGAAAAGGCGAAAAATTAAAATTTGCTTCCTAGAAGCAAGTACACAAAACCCAAATTTAAAAGAGAATTGTGTCTTAAAAGTATCCTTACTTGAATTATCCGCTTCATTGGCTCGGAATCAATACCAAATTTTTTAAAGTAAAGACAAAATCTTTGGAACCGGGCATGCTTTTTTTCAGTGTACATATAGAATCATATTATAAAACAAGTATATACGGCCGTAAGTTCGGCCAGGCCGAAGCTTATGTACCCTCCATCATGGATTGCGTAGAAACTTCTTCTAAACACTGCCATCCACAATCGAATTACTTAAGGTGCGGTAACGCTTGCCGATGGCAAGGTATCTTAAAACCTCCTAACACCATCTTCTAAATTGTATGTAAGTCCATACGTGGTATATATTAAATCAAAAAAGATCGATCCAATACGTATATAATTCAGTTTGACAAAGTAGATATAAAATTTTCACAAAATTTTCTATAGAAATAAAAATTTTGACAAAATATTCTATAGAAAGAAAATTTTGACAAAAATTTCTACAGAAATAAAATTTTAAAAAAATTTTCTATAGAAATAAACTTTTGACAAAATTTTCTATAGAAATAAAATCTTGGTAGATTATTTGTGGCTCGAGAGGCAACCATGATTATGAACCGAATAAAATTTGAACTAAATTTTCTATAGAAATAAAATTTTGACAAAATTTTCTATAGAAATAAAATTTTGAAAATGATGAAAATTTTATTATGAACCGAATAAAATTTTAACAAAATTTTCTCTAGAAATAAAATTTTGACAACATTTCCTATAGAAATAAAATTTTGACAAACTTTTCTATAGAAATAAAATTTAGGTAGATTATTTTTGGCTCTAGTGGCAACCATGATTATGAACCGATATGGACCAATTTTTGTGTGATTGGACCAATTTTGGTATGGTTGTTAGCGACCATATACTAACACCACGTTCCTAATTTGAACCGGATCGGATGAATTTTGCTCCTCCAAGAGGCTCCGGAGGTCAAATCTGGAGAACTTTTTATATGGGGGCTATATATAATTATGGACCGATATGGACCAATTCTGGCACGGTTGTTAAAGATCATATACTAACACCATGTTCCAAATTACAACCGGCTTGGATGAAATTTGCTTCTCTTAGAGCCTTCGCAAGCCAAATCTGGGGATCGGTTTATATGGGGGCTATATATAATTATAAACCGATGTGGACCAATTTTTGCACGGTTGTTAGAGACCATATACCAACACCATGTACCAAATTTCAGCCGGATCGGATGAAATATGCTTCTGTTAGAGGCTCCACAAGCCAAATCTGAGGGTCCCTTTATATGGGGGCTATACGTAAAAGTGGACCGATATGGCCCATTTTCAATACCATCCGACCTACATCGATAACAACTACTTGTGCCAAGTTTCAAGTCGATAGCTTGTTTCGTTCGGAAGTTAGCGTGATTTCAACAGACGGATGGACGGACGGACGGACGGACATGCTTAGATCGACTCAGAATTTCACCACGACCCAGAATATATATATACTTTATGGGGTCTTAGAGCAATATTTCGATGTGTTACAAACGGAATGACAAAGTTAATATACCCCCATCCTATGATGGAGGGTATAAAAATATTATTTATCCTATTAGAGAATAAATCCAGAAAACAGCATGAGACATATTGTTGAATTTCCCCAAATATCTTGAAAAGTTCCTAGCCTTTTCCTAGTGCTCTTTTCAAAGAATTGTTTTAAGAAAATGTATTTGTTAATTTTACTGTGAATTACCATAGACATCCTTTACCTGTAGTCCTGTGTCAATTTAAGCTATTGATATTATATTTGTTTGCAAACCTTTTAGTGGAAGCCGGTTATCAATATATCAACTCACTTTTATCTAATGTTGTTGTCTACATATTTTTTAAGGGAGAGGGTATGGGGGGATTCCAAAACCTTTCCACAAAATGATATTTTGTTATTGAGGCTTCGTGCTTGCTAAGTGAAGTCAACCTTAAGGATATTCTGGTAGACCATTTGGCAAAAGTCGAGCAAACTCACCAGCATAAATGCCCAGAAAACAAACCACAGCAATGTACCTCAATCTTCAATCTAATACAAAACAAGGTGAGGGAATATCCAAGGTTCCCACTTTCTCTTGAAGAGAAAAGCAAAAAAAAAAAAAACCTGAACAACAACAACATGAAGGAAATTGTGATGAAAAACAATATTTTCTGCAACAATAGCAAACATAAAGTTTTGTTTATCAAAGTTTTCTCCCTTTTAGTTTTATTTTTTGCTGGGCTCATTGCATGGAAAATATGAAGCAAAAAAAAAAAAAACAAAACAGCAATGGAAAGAAAAATTGCAGAAAACAACAAGAAAATAAATCCAAGTTTCTTTTGCTGATGCCGGCATCCTGGTTGGGCAAATATTTTGCTGGAGCAACATTGAAAAAGGCTTTGTTAACCTAATTTCCACAAAACTCAGCTTTCAAGCCTCAAAATCCCCACTACCCCATAAAGCCTAACGCACATAGACTACTCAACGAGTACCAGAACCAGTGAAGCAACAATTCACTTCAACTTTACTATGGAGCTATGTGATTGTGAATGTGTTGTTGGGAGGAGGGGTGTGTAAAGTTAAAGTGAAGAATGAGAAATATTTAAAAGTTTCTGTTGTGTCCCATAACTTTTATTTACTTCCTTTATGGTCGCAAATTAAATGCGAGGTAAGTTGAGGGAATTTCTAGTTCACACCAAGGTAAAATCCAGGGGAAATCATTAAACCTTTTTTTCTACCAAAATTCCAAAGGGTCAAGGTGATGTTTCTACTGGCTGAGAAAAAAAAACATCGTCATGATATTAAATAAAAATCGGGAAGGAAGCCACATAGCGGAACCCCCGTTTCGACCAAACCCCACACTGAAAAAAAAGCATACTCGGTTCCAAAGATTTTGTCTTTACTTTAAAAAATTTGGTATTGATTCCGAGCCAAAGAAGCGGAGAATACAAGTAAGGATACTTTTAAGACACAATTCTCTTTTAAATTTAGGTTTTGTGTACTTGCTTCTAGGAAGCAAATTTTAATTTTTCGCTTTCTCAGATTTTTTTCTTCATAAAAACGAGTGAACGGCCTTTAAAAACGAGTGAACGGCAACTTTATTTTCCAAATTAGGACTCGACTTCCAGTAGAAATTATGCTATGTTTGAAGTAAAAAACTTCTTTAAAATTAAGTTTTGAAAAACATGTCCTATATTTGAACGATTTTTTGCTTTGTAGGCAAGATGAAAAAAGACAACAAATTTAAAGACAATTTCATTAAATTTAAAGAATTTTTCTGAATTATTAAAGTCAAGTTGACCTTAGCCTATAAATTTTTTCTTTCATGTTAAGATACCCATTTTTAAGTCAAATCACTTAATTATAAGGACAATACGACTTCATTGAAAAGTTTATCGACTTTTGGACAAGGAAAATAACTTTATTTTTGGAGAAATGCGTCTTCTATGCTAAGCAAAATTTGTATTCGTATTTTAAAGATATGAAATCTTTGACCTCACGACATTATTTTTTTCAGTGCATGGTGGATTATATCCTCTTATAGTGCTGGTGACATTTCTGAGTGTTTTCACGCTTCTCTAAGTAGTTTCAACGTAAAGTGAAATGCTGTTCGGACTCCGTCATAAAAATGCAGCTCACTTGTCATTGAGTTAAACATGGAATCGGACACAACTCAGTGGCAAGGGTGAAGTTCACCTCAGTAGTATCACAATGGACTGAATAGACTAAGTGAGCCAGGCTGCAACTATACCTAACATAACCCATATTCGGGAAGTTTCACCACTAATTTATATACACTGTTCATCCAAATAGTCTCCTCTCTTCTCAAGAAAGTGAATGGGGAAACCGGTGTAACATATTTATTTATATCGTTCAGCATTCCCTGGATTTCTGTGCCCTTATGCGCAGTAAAGCAAATGTCGTCGGCGTAGTCGAGATCGCAGAGGTTTCCTTGTAGTCCCTAGGTTATTCTTCTATGACTCTGAGATACTCGTGACATTATTACATCGAGAAGTATGTTGAAGAGGAGTGGTGAGAGGACACATCCTTGGCGTATGGCTATCTCAACTTTTATTTGGTCACTGAGCTGTTGTTCGTATCGTATACGGCAAGTTGCCCCACCGTACAGGTTAGCTATTAGTCGGATTATTTTTTTGGAACTCTCTTACATTCCAGCGCTTTCAGTATTGCTTCGTGTCGTATGGTGTCAAAAGCTTTTGTTAAGTCTATGAAACATATATAAAGTGGTGAGCGCCACTCAACGGTTTGTTCGACTATTATTCGTATAGTATTGACATGGTCGACGCAAGATCGCAGCGCTCTAAAGCCAGCTTGTTCGTTTCTCAAGCTTGGATTCACAAAGTCTGACAGCCTCTTATTTAGGATACGTGATATTACTTTGTTGACCATGTTTATTAATGTGATTCCCCTCCAGTTCTTGCATAGAGCTAGGTCCCCTTTTTTTGGGAGCAAAGTAACAATACCTTCCTTGACTTCCGTCCGTAAGACTGCTGTTGACAAAAAATTTTATACAAATGGTTGTAAAAGTTTGGTACTCTGCGAGCTATCGGCTTTCAATAACTCTAGAGGTATGTTGTCTGGACCAGAAGATTTGTGGGACTTCACACTCAGAGAAGGAATATGATCACCTCAAACATGTTTTAAGAGCAAAATGTTATTTTTGGGTGGTAACCATGTAACATGGTTTTCGCAACCATGTTATTTTCTCGGAAATCATTTATCTGATTTCGGCAAGCAGGTTATATTTGAGGAGAAAATAACATTTTAGTGGCGAACATGTTACATGGACACCATACAAAAATAACATTTTGCTCTTGAAACATGTTTGAGGTGATCATATTCCTTCTCTGCGTGCTGAGATGAAATTGCTTGGGCTTTTTCTGGGATGCTGAGACAGGAAGTGTAAATTTTAATATTTACCACATATATAAAATGTTTCATATTGTTCTTGTCGGCAAATGGGTTTTAACTCTTAACTCAAGAATTACATTTCAAAGGTGACTCACCAACATTTTTGCTTGAGTGTGGCGAATTTTATTCGAAGAGAGTCGAGAATGTATTGACCACGAACTACGTTCTGGACAGCCACTTACAACAACCGACTAGTATTGACATGGTAATAAAATCGATGAGTTAATGATAGAAAATCAATAATTAATAGTCAGAGACCTACTGATATCGTGGGATATGGGTGTGATCAGCATAAATCATTTTAAACCATTTTTTTGGGTATAAAAAATTGGCATCACGATTGGACCAAAATCACTCGATTTTTTATACCCACCACCATAGAATGGTGACGAGGGTATAATAAGTTTGTCATTCCGTTTGTAACACATCGAAATATCGATTTACGACTATATGAAGTATATATATTCTTGATCAGGGAGAAATTCTAAGACGATATAAGCATGTCCGTCTGTCTGTCTGTTGTAATCACGCTACAACCTTCAATAATGGCGCTATCGTTCTGAAATTTGGCACAGATTCCTCTTTTGTTTGCAGGCATCTCAAGTTCGAAGATGGGCTATATCGGTCCAAGTCCCCATAGGTTAGGTTAGGTGGCAGTCCGATGTATCAGGCTCACTTAGACTATTCAGTCCATTGTGATACCACAGTGGTGAACTTCTCTCTTATCACTGAGTGCTGCCCGATTCCATGTTAAGGTCAATGACAAGGGACCTCCTTTTTATAGCCGAGTCCGAACGGCGTTCCACATTCCAGTGAAACCACTTAGAGAAGCTTTGAAACCCTCAGAAATGTCACCAGCATTACTGAGGTGGGATAATCCACCGCTGAAAAACTTTTTGGTGTTCGGTCGTAGCAGGAATCGAACCCACGACCTTGTGTACGCAAGGCGGGCATGCTAACCATTGCACCACGGTGGCTCCCAAAATATGGACCGATACCCACCATTTTCGGTACACCTATTTATGGTCCTAAAATACATCTAGATTTCCAATTTCAGGCAAATTGGATAAAAACTACGGTTTCTATAAGCCCAAGACCCCAAATCGGGAGGTCGGTTTATATGGGCACCATACCAAAACATGGACCGATGCTCACCATTTTTGGCGCACCTCTTTACGGTTCTAAAGTACCTCTAGATTTCCAATTTCAAGCAAATTGGATAAAAACTACGATTTCTATAAGCCCAAGAAGTAAAATCGGGAGATCGGTCTATGTGGGGGCTATACCAAAACATGGACCGATACTCACCATTTTTGGCACACCTCTTTATGATCATAAAATACCTCTAGATTTCAAGTTTCAGGCAAATTGGATAAAAATTACGGTTTCTATAAGCCCAAGACCCCAAATCGGGAGATCGGTCTATATGGGGGCTATACCAAAATATGGATCGATACTCACAATTTTTGACACAGGTATTGGTGGTCCTACAATACCTCTAGATTTCAAATTTCAGGCAAATTGGATAAAAACTACGATTTCTATAAGCCCAAGACCCCAAATCGGGAGGTCGGTTTATATGGGGACTATATCAAAACCTGGACCGATATAGCCCATCTTCGAACTTGACCTGCCTGCAGACAAAAGACGAGATTGTGCAAAATTTCAGCACGATTGCTTTATTATTGAAGACTGTAGCGTGATTACAACAGACAGACAGACAGACAGACGGACATCGTAATATCGTCTTAGAATTTCTCCCTGATCAAGAATATATATATACTTTATATAGTCGGAAATCGATATTTCGATGTGTTACAAACGGAATGACAAACTTATTATATGGACCGCCATTCTATGGTGGTGGGTATAAAAATCGGGAAGGAAGCCACATAGTGGAACCCCCGTTTCGACCAAACCCCATGGTGGTTTATATCCTCATATAGTGTTGGTGACATTTCTGAGTATTTTCAACGTAAAGTGAAATGCTGTTCGGACTCCGTTATAAAAATGGAGCTCACTTGTCATTGAGTTAAACATGGAATCGGACACAACTCAGTGGCAAGGGTGAAGTTCACCTCAGTAGTATCACAATGGACGGAATAGACTAAGTGAGCCTGAAATATCGCGCTGCAACTATACCTAACATAACACATATTCGGGAAGTTTCACCACTAATTTATATACACTGTTCATCCAATTAGTAAGTAAGGACACTTGGTCACAAAAAAAAAAAACAAGTATATACGGCCGTAAGTTCGGCCAGGCCGAAGCTTATGTACCCTCCATCATGGATTGCGTAGAAACTTCTTCTAAACACTGCCATCCAGAATCGAATTACTTAAGTTGCGGTAACGCTTGCCGATGGCAAGGTATCTTAAAACCTCCTAACACCATCTTCTAAACTGTATGTAAGTCCATACGTGGTATATATTAAATCAAAAAAGATCGATCCAATACGTATATAATTCAGTTTGACAAAGTAGACATAAAATTTTGACAAAATTTTCTACAGAAATAAAATTTTAACAAAATTTTCTATAGAAATAAAATTTTCACAAAAATTTCTTTAGAAATAAAAATTTTGACAAAATTTTCTATAGGAAGAAAATTTTGACAAAAATTTCTAAAGAAATAAAATTTTAACAAAATTTTCTATAGAAATAAACTTTTGACAAAATTTTCTATAGAAATAAAATCTTGGTAGATTATTTTTGGCTCGAGTGGCAACCATGATTATGAACCGAATAAAATTTGAACAAAATTTTCTATAGAAATAAAATTTTGACAAAATTTTCTATAGAAATAAAATTTTGACAATGATGAAAATTTTATTATGAACCGACTAAAATTTTAACAAAATTTTCTCTAGAAATAATATTTTGACAAAATTTTCTATAGAAATAAAATTTTGGTAGATTATTTTTGGCTCTAGTGGCAACCATGATTATGAACCGATATGGACCAATTTTTGTGTGATTGGACCAATTTTGGTATGGTTGTTAGCAACCATATACTAACACCACGTTCCTAATTTGAACCGGATCGGATGAAATTTGCTTCTTTTTGAGGCTTCGCAAGCCAAATCTGGAGATCGGTTTATATGGGGTCTATATATAATTATGGACCGATGTGGACCAATTTTTGCATGGTTGTTAGAGACCATATACCAACGTCATGTACCAAATTTCAGCCGGATCGGATGAAATTTACCTCCCTTTTAGGCTCCGCTAGCCAAATCTCGGAATCGGTTTATATGGGGGCTATATATAATTATGGACCGATGTGGACCAATTTTTGCATGATTGTTAGAGACCATATACCGACACCATGTACCAAATTTCAGCCGGATCGGATGAAATATGATTCTCTTAGATGCTCCACAAGCCAAATCTGGGGACCGGTTTATATAGGGGCTATATATAATTATGGACCGATGTGGACCAATTTTGGCATGGTTGTTAGAGACCATATACCAACATCATGTACCAAATTTCAGCCGGATCGGATGAAATTTTCTTCTCTTTGAGGCTCCGCAAGCCAAATCTGGGGATCGGTTCATATGGGGGCTATATACAATTATGGACCGATGTGGACCAATTTTTGCACGATTGTTAGAGACCATATACCAACACCATGTACCAAATTTCAGCCGGATCGAATGAAATATGCTTCTCTTAGAGGCTCCACAAGCCAAATCTGGGGATCGGTTTATATGGGGGCTATATATAATTATGGACCGATGTGAACCAATTTTTGCACGGTTGTTAGAGACCATATACCAACACCATGTACCAAATTTCAGCCGGATCGGATGAAATTTGCTTCTCTTTTAGGCTCCGCAAGCCAAATCTGGGTCTCGGTTTATATGGGGGCTATATATAATTATGGACCGATGTGAACCAATTTTTGCACGGTTGTTAGAGACCATATACCAACACCATGTACCAAATTTCAGCCGGATCGGATGAAATATGCTTCTGTTAGAGGCTCCACAAGCCAAATCTGAGGGTCCCCTTATATGGGGGCTATACGTAAAAGTGGACCGATATGGCCCATTTTCAATACCGTCCGACCTACATCGATAACAACTACTTGTGCCAAGTTTCAAGTCGATAGCTTCCTTCGTTCGGAAGTTAGCGTGATTTCAACAGACGGACGGACGGACATGCTTAGATCGACTCAGAATTTCACCACGACCCAGAATATATATACTTTATAGGGTCTTAGAGCAATATTTCGATGTGTTACAAACGGAATGACAAAGTTAATATACCCCCATCCTATGATGGAGGGTATAAAAAGAATCAAACTCATATAGCTTTTTATTGAGGTACGACCTCAAAATTACCAAATTTTGTCTACATGTTAACAAAGCTTTTAACATTAGGTTTAATCAGGTAGTGAAGGGGTTAATGTTGCACCATAACTTTAATGTCAATTCAAAGGACATCCTTCTGTAGGTGGCAGCCCGATTTATTTTCATGTTCACTTAGACATCCCTATCTATCCCTCTGTAAAATTTTCTCTGTAACCCTCGCATCTTATCATCTAGTATTTTTTATGGCAATTATTAATAACGTTGAACGTGTTGTTTAGTTCCAGTGTTTCTGTTTTTTTTGCAATTTTACTACTTTTTCCATTGTTGCAACATCCAACTTTCCTTTTACCTTCAATGGGTTGACACTACACGTTTGTCACCCAGAACCCGAATGTTTTTCTTACCTTCATTGCCAGAGTTTTCGCCGCTAGTTGCTTTGAATTTTCGCTATTGTTTGGTTGAGGTTTTTATGGCGCTTCGCCATGGTTATAAAACTTATGCTTTTATAGTTTCTCAACTTTCTTTTGGTCGTGTGCCTACTGAGGAAGTCTACCATTTTGTGGCTTTAGTTCTTGAGTGCAAAAAAGAGGTGTTTGCTTTTCAAGGCAGATTTTTCTTTTTGGCTTTGATGTCAATGCGTTTTGAGAAAATGGGTGTAGTAGGAAAACGTGCACGAAGAATCAAGTTGCAAAGCTTTAAATAATTTTTGATGGATATGTGGTTAGGGAAGATGGTTTATCCTACTGCTGAAATGATCAAAAGACCATCTATGTTAGTGTGTATCCACTTGGTCTTTGCGTTAATAAGCCTAAATTATTTTTTTTATAAATTTTATCCTTTCGTGGTCAGGTCTTAGAAATTGTATAATATAAAACGTTCGATTCCAAATCCCATCTGCAGTCGATCTAGTGATTTACTTTGACATGTGGACTTACATCAACCACATGTCAAAGTAAATCACTATATTTTTTGCATTTTTTGTATATCCTTCAACACAATTGCGGTACAAGATATAGTTAGTTTGTACATTTGAATGTAACCCCAAAAAGAACCAATCTGAAACCCATCGTTTAGCATACACGGTTGCAACAATTGCTAGAATTCATCCGGAACGGTAGATTTTGTACTATTAGTAAAATTGGATTGGATTGGTAAAATTCTTTATGTTTTGATAGATTAAATTTTCCTAGAGAAATAAATTTTTACATAAATAAAAAGAAAACAATTTTTGACAAAATGTTCTATTTGACAAAATTTTCTAGAGAATTTAAATTTTGACAACATTTTCTATAGAAATACCATTTTGACCAAAATTTTCCATAGAAATAAAATTTTGGCAAAATTTTGATTAGAAATAAAAATTTTGGCAACATTTTCTATAGAAATAAAATTTTGAAAAATTGTTCTATAGAAATAACATGTTGACAAAATTTTCAAAATTTCAAGTAGAGGATGCTGATGAGGAACGTGGTAATTCCGCAACGTGCATCCATCCAACCATCTTGCAGTCTATAGGGCTTTACCCAAATAAATTTGACATTCTTTTCGTCTGTTGGTTAAGCTACACTTGTAGTTTAGTCAATGCATGGTTTTAAGCTGAAATCAAAAACAACAACAATGATTAAAGAACAAAAACGAACAATAACAAAACAAAACGAAAGAAATAAAATTTTGACAAAATTTTTGTATAAATAAAATTTTGATAAAATTTTTATAGAAATAAAATTTTGACAAAATTTTTGTAGAAATAAAATTTTGTCAAAATTTTCTATAGAAATAAAATTTTGACAAAATTTTCTATAGAAATAAAATTTTGACAAAATTTTCTATAGAAATAAAATATAATTTTGACAAAATTTTCTAAAGAAATAAAATTTTCTAAACAAAATTTTCTATAGAAATAAAATTTTTACAAAATTTTCTATAGAAATAAAATGTTGACAAAATTTTCTAAAGAAATAAATTATTTATTTATTTATTACAAAATTTACAATCATAATAAATTATGAAAATAAATATAAAAAATATTAGGTGCTAACAACAAAGGTTTTTGACCTATAAAGAAATAAAATTTTGACAAGATTTTATATAAAAATAAAATTTTGAAAAATATTCTGTAGAAATAAAATTTTGAAAAACTTTTCTATAGAAATAAAATTTTGACAAAATTTTCTATAGAAATAAAATTGTGACAAAAATTGTTGTAGAAATAAAGTTTTGACAAAATTTTCTATAGAAATAAAATTTTGACAAAATTTTCCATAGAAATAAATATATAACAAAATTTTCTATAAAAACAAAATTTTGACAAAATTTTCTATAGAAATAAAATTTTGACAAAATTTTCCATTGAAATAAAATTATGACAAAGTTTTCAATAGAAAACAAATTTTGACAAAATTTTCCATAGAAATAAAGAATTGACAAAATTTTCCATAGAAATAAAATTATGACAAAATAAAATTTTGACACAACTTTCTAGAAAAATTAAATTTTTCTAGAAAAATAAAACTTTGACAAAATTGTCTATAGAAATAAAATTTTGTAAAAAATTTCTATAGAAATAAAATTTTGACAAAATTTGTCATGGAAATAAAAAATTGACAAAATTTTCCATAGAAATAAAATTATGACAAAATTTTCAATAGAAATAACATTTTGACAAAATTTTCAATAGAAATGACAAAAGTTTCTAGAAAATTACAATTTTGACAAAATTTTCTAGAAAAATAACATTTTGACAAAATTTTCAATAGAAATAAAATGTTGACAAAATTTTCAATAGAAATAAAATTTTGACAAAATTTTCTATAAAAATAAAATTTGGACAAAAAAAATTTTGTCGAAAAAAAATTTTTTTTTATAAAAATTTTTGTAGAAATAAAATTTTGACAAAATTTTCCATAGAAAGAAAATTATGACAAAATTTTCTATAGAAATAAAATTTGACAAAATTTTTTAGAAAAATATAATTCTGACAACAATTTCTAGAAAAATAAAATTTTGACAAAATTTTTCCATAGAAATAAAATTATGACAACATTTTCCATAGAAATAAAATTATGATAAAATTTTCTATAGAAATAAAATTTTGAAAAAATTTTCGTTGGAAATAAAATTTTGACAAAAATTTCTAGAAAAATAAAATTTAAAAAAAATTTTCTTTAGAAATAAAATTTTCAATAGAAATGACAAACATTTCTAGAAAATTACAATTTTGACAAAATTTTCTAGAAAAATACAATTTTGAAAAAATTTTCTATAGAAATACAATTTTGACAAAATTTTTATAGAAATAAAATTTTGACAAAATTTTCCATAGAAAGAAAATTATGACAAAATTTTCTATAGAAATAAAATTTGACAAAATTTTTTAGAAAAATATAATTCTGACAACAATTTCTAGAAAAATTAAATTTTGACAAAATTTTTCCATAGAAATAAAATTATGACAACATTTTCCATAGAAATAAAATTATGATAAAATTTTCTATAGAAATAAAATTTTGAAAAAATTTTCTTTGGAAATAAAATTTTGACAAAAATTTCTAGAAAAATAAAACTTTTAAAAAAATTTTCTTTAGAAATAAAATTTTCAATAGAAATGACAAAAATTTCTAGAAAATTACAATTTTGACAAAATTTTCTAGAAAAATACAATTTTGAAAAAATTTTCTATAGAAATACAATTTTGACAAAATTTTTATAGAAATAAAATTTTGACAAAATTTTCTAGAAAAATAAAATTTTGACAATATTTTCTAGAAAAATAAAATTTTGACAAAATTTTCTAGAGAAATAACATATTGGAAAAATTTTCGATAGAAATAAAATTTTGACAAAATTTTCTAGAGGAATTGAAATTTTGAAAAGAATTTATATAGAAATCAAATTTTGACAAAATTTTCTATAGAAATAAAATTCTGACAAAATTTTCTTTAGAAATAAAATTTTGACAAAATTTTCTATAAAAAACAAAATTTTGACAAAATTTTCCATTGAAATAAAATTATGACAAAATTTTCTATAAAAAACAAAATTTTGACAAAATTTTCCATAGAAATAAAATTTTGACAAAATTTTCTAGAAAAATAAAATTTTGACAATATTTTCTAGAAAAATAAAATTTTGACAAAATTTTCTAGAGAAATAACATATTGGAAAAATTTTCGATAGAAATAAAATTTTGACAAAATTTTCTAGAGGAATTGAAATTTTGAAAAGAATTTATATAGAAATCAAATTTTGACAAAATTTTCTATAGAAATAAAATTCTAACAAAATTTTCTTTAGAAATAAAATTTTGACAAAATTTTCTACAAAATTAAAATAGAAATAAAATTTTGACTAAATTTTCTATAACAAAAATTGGTAAAAAATTTTTCCATAGAACTAAAATTATGACAAAATTGTCAATATAAATAAAATTGTGACAAAATTTTCCATAGAAATAATATTTTGACAAAATTTTCTATAGAAATAAAAATTTGACAAAATTTCCTATGGAAATAAAAAATTTTAGCTTGGTAGTTTTTAAGGTTAAGTTTTTCCAAATATTGATAGAACATTTTTAGCTCGAGTGGCAACCGTGTTTGAATACCGATCATCTAGTATTAAATTCAGAGTCGATGTTGCGATGTGCGTCTGTCTTTTCATGTATTTTTATGTGCAAATTACAGCTTGCAGTTTAAGTCCGATCGTTTTCAAATTTGGCATAGGGCTTTACGTCGGCTCAAAGATAATTGGTATTGATATTTAAAAAAAATCGGTTCAGATTTAGATATAGCTGGGTGCAACCGTGGTGCAATGGTTAGCATGCCAGCCTTGCATACACAAGGTCGTGGGTTCGATTCCTGCTTCGACCAAACACCAAAAAGTTTTTCAGTAGTGCTGGTGACATTTCTGAGATTTTCAAAGTTTCTCTAAGTGGTTTCACGGCAATGTGGAACACCGTTTGGACTCGGCTATAAAAATGAGGTTCCTTGTCATTGAGCTTAGCATGGAATCGGGCAGCACTCAATGATAAGGGAGAAGTTTACCAATGTGGTATCACAATGGACTGAATAGTCTAAGGGGCCTGATACATCGGGCTGCCACCTAACCTAAAATAACCTAACCTAGGCTCTAAGATACCGCAACACTTATCCCATTTGCTTGAAAGTAAAAAATAAAGTTTTTTAGGTCCACAAATACCTGTTTTTAATTTCGATTATATCTTTTCATGTGTTCGTATAGCCTACATATCCATTTTTTTTGAAATACCTAGAAGTATTTTGAGTCCCCTAACAGGTGTACCAAATATGGAGCGTTATCTTAGGTTAGGCATAGTGTCAGACCGTTAGTATTGGGCTCACCTATTCAGACTATTCAGTCCATTATGATACCACAAGTGAAGAAATTCTCCCTTATCATTGAGTGCTGCCCGACTAGGGCCCTCCTTCCGTAGTATATTTCAGATAAACCGCTACAAAAGTGATTCGTTCTGACTGAACTTATGGCCATATATGCTTTTTCTTTTTTTTACTTTTTTCTCATGTAGGCTTATATTGAAAATTAGCCCATATACACATTATTAAGTTTTCGATTGATTCCGAAGAAACAGGAACACTTCTCATTTTGTGAGAAACATAGATGAAGTTCTGATATCCTTTGACAACAAAAACACAGGAACTAAATGGTTTTTCAATTACAATTACAAATATGCATAAGAGTTGTAACGGATTCTTGCCTCAACTTTATTGTTTGCTTGACTTGGCAATCAATGTTCTCCTTTACATACTGTTTTGGTTTGAAATATTGGTTTCCTGCAAAAAAGAATATATATGAAACATTGGAGTACGATACCATCCATCCTTGACATAAACAAAGAGAGCTACTCAACTGAAAATCCTGTTTATAGGGAAAACAAATTATATAAGGACTTTTGTTACATGGGAAAACATGGCATATGATACAATAGGAAACAGTGATCGGTGTTATGTTGTTTGAGGTCCTTAATGCGGGGGATATTGAAAAGTATTTATGTTTTATGCAATTGAGGAGTAAAGGGCATTTATCGTCGTTGGTATAAATAATGTAAAAAAATATTTGTCCGATCTTGGCGAGGCCATCCATTCCAAGGTTAAAAGGAAACCCACTTTTCCCTTTTTTTCATCGGTTTTCCCTACAACTAAATAGGCCAATACACTAACAAGTCTCAGCAGTTAACAATCAACATGAACTAAAAAATCCCAAACTCATTTGACAATATCGGCAACATTGTCTCCGACAGAAAATGAGGATGGCAATATAAAAACAGAAAGAATAAAAAAAAATCGACAAGAGTCATTTATCAACATTATCACAAATGCTCAACATTTTTCTGTTAACCACAAAGCATGTTGAGTATGTTTCGAGTTGAAGATGAAATCCGATTTTCTTTTCATATCTGAGTGAATGAATGAATGGTGGTGAGGACAAACACACACACGTGCAAACAAAGAAACAAAAACAATAGCAAAGAGTTTCCGCTTCCTACTTTGGTTGACGTGGTTAATGTCTGGTAAGGCACTCTATAAGAATAAGATTGGAAAATTCCATTTTGATAATGATCGCGGTGTAAATATAACGAAAACGCCAAATTTTTTGTAAGAATATTATTTACATAGAGATTTATGTAAATATTTCATTTTAATTGTCAAATTAAAAAATGAACACAAAAAAGCGCCAAGTTTATCAGGATTAAAGCTAATATAGATAGATATAGATGCACTGAAATGGAGCAGAATGTTAGTAACAGATCTATGGGAAATGTTTAAATCTAAAGACATTTTTATGCAATTTTTCAAAAACGCATTTATGATTTTAGATTATTCGTTTCTCAGCTTTTTTCTCAAAAATTTTCTATTGAAATAAAAATTTGAAAAAAATTCTAAAACGAGTACCTACAGAAGTAAGTTTGGCCAGGCCGAATCTTAAATATCCACCACCATGAATCAAATATATTAGTCTCCTTTGAGAATTTCAGAAGGTTTTGATGACAGGTATTTTCCAAAGCAGATCAGCTCAACCAGTACGCTTCCCGAAGATAAATGGAAAGATTTTACCTATGAAAATTAGATCAGAATCTGGATTTATAAGAACCATTTTTTGTTTGAGTTTTAGAGGAATCATAAACATCTCATGTAAGTGTACAAGAAAATTATTAAACAACGCCTTGATTTGAAATCTAAAATCTGTAGATTTTTACCCTAATTATTTAATTATTAGGAGAATTAAAATCTGGAAATTTTAGATTCAGTTTCAATCAATTTTCATGATCAGTGCTCCTTCTGTATCCTCAAGATCTGAAATCGGTCTATATGTAGGCCTTACCGAATGGACCCATAAAAGCTAGATAATATACACTTTTTTGTGGTTCTAAAATACCTGAATATTTTCAATTTGTGACAAATCGGAAAAAAACTACAATTTCTAGAAACCCAAGGAGATAATTCGGGAAAATCGTTCTAATGGGGGCTATGGCAAAACCATGAAGAGATACGCACAATATTCAGCACATCTAATTGCAGTTCTAAAATCTAGACCCCAAATCGGAGGGCTGGTTTATAAGGGGATATATCAAAAACTGTACCAATACACAATATATTCGGCATACGTCTTTATGGTACTTAAATACCTTTAGATTTCTAATTTCAAGCAAATTGGATAACAACTACGGATTCTAGAAGCCCAAAAAGTAAAATCGGGAGATAAGTCCATATGGGGGCTATATCAAAACATGGTACGATAATCATCATTTTCGGCATACCTCTTTATGGTACTTAAATACCTCTAGATTTCCAATTTCAAGCAAATTGGGTAACAACTACGGATTCTAGAAGCCCAAGAAGTAAAATCGGGAGATAAGTCCATATGGGGGCTCCATCAAAACATGGTCCGATAATTTTCGGCACACCTCTTTATGATAACATTTTCGGCACACCTCTTTATGGTCCTAGAATACCTCTAGATTTCCAATTTCAGGCAAATTGGACAATTTGGGATTTGGGATTTGGGCTTACAAAATTTAAAAAAAAGTGTTCTATAGAAATAAAATTTTGACAAAATTTTCTATAGAAATATAATTTTGACAAATTTTTCTATAGAAAAAAATTTTGACAAAATTTTCTATAGAAATAAATTTGGACAAAATTTTTTATGGGAATAAAATTTTGTCACAATTTTGTATAGGAATAAAATTTTGTTAAATTTTTTTAATAGGTATAAATGTTGACAAAATTTTCTATAGAAAAAAATTTTGACAATATTTCCTATAGAAATAAAATGACAAAGTTTTCTTTAGAAATATAATTTTAAAAAAAATTTTAAAAAATAAAATTTTAAGTAAATTTTGTATAGAAATAAAATTTTGCCAAGATTTTCTATGGAAATAAAATTTTGACAAAATTTTCTATAGAAATAAAATGACAAAGTTTTCTTTAGAAATAAAATTTAAAAAAAAAAAAAATTTCTATAAAAAAATAGAATTTTAACAAAATTTTCTGTAGATATAAAATGTTGACAACATTTTCAATAGAAATACATTTTGACAGAAATTTTTATAGGAATAAAATTTTGTCACAATTATGTATAGGAATAAAATTTTGTTAAAATTTTTTATAGAAATAAATTTTGACAAAATTTTCTATAGAAATAAAAATTTGGCAAAATTTTCTATAGAAATACAATTTTGACAAAATTTTGTATAGAAATAAAATTTTGCCAAGATTTTCTATGGAAATAAAATTTTGAAAAAAAATAATTTGACAAAATTTTCTATAGAAATAAAAATTTGACAAAATTTTCTATTATAATAAATTATTGACATAATTTTCTATGGAACTAAAATTTGGAAAAAATTTTCTGAAGAAATAAAATTTTGACGAAATTTTCTATAGAAATAAAATTTTGACAAAATTTACTAGAAAAATAAAATTTTGGCGAAATTTTCTAGAGAAATAAAATTTTGACAAAATTTTCTAGAGAAATGAAATTTTGAAAAAATTTATATAGAAATAAAATTCTGAAAAAATTTTCTTTAGAAATAAAATTTTGACAGAATTTTCTAGAAAAATAAAATTTTGACAAAATTTTCTATAGAAATAAAATTTGACAAATTTTCCATAGAAATAAAAATTTGACAAAATGTTCTATAGATATAAAATTATGATAAAATTTTCAATAGAAATAAAATTTTGACAAAATTTTCAATAGAAATAAAATTTTGACAAAATTTTGTAGAAAAATAAAAATTTGACGAAATTTTCTAGAAAAATAAAATTTTGACAAAAAGTTTTGATAAAAATTTTTGTAGATATAAAATTTTGACACAATTTTTATAGAAATAAAATTTTGACAAAATTTTCTATAGAAATAAAATTTTGACAACATTTTTTAGAATAAAATTCTGACAAAAGTTTCTAGAAAAATAAAATTTTGACAAAATTTTTCCCTAGAAATAAAATTATGACAACATTTTCCATAGAAATAAAATTATGATAACATTTTCTATAGAAATAAAATTTTAACAAAATTTCCTTGAGAAATAAAATTTTGAAAAAATTTTCTTTGGAAATAAAATTTTGACAAAAATTTCAAGAAAAATAAAATTTTGACAAAAATTTCAAGAAAAATAAAATTTTGACAAAAATTTCAAGAAAAATAAAATTTTGAAAAAAAAATCTTTAGAAATAAAATTTTGACAAAATTTTCCATTGAAAAAAAAATTATGACAAAATTTTCTATAAAAACAAAATTTTCCATAGAAATAAAATTTTGACAAACTTTTCTAGAAAAATAAAATTTTGACAATATTTTCTAGAATAATAAAATTTTGACAAAATTTTCTATAGGAATAAAATTTTGGCAAAATTTTCTATCGAAATAAAATTTTAACAAAATTTTCTATGGAAATCAAATGTTGACAAAATTTTCTTTACAAATAAAATTTTGACAACATTTTCAATAGAAATAAATTTTGACAAAATTTTTTATAGGAATAAAATTATGTCACAATTTTGTATAGGAATAAAATTTTGTTAAATTTTTTTATAGAAATAAATTTTGACAAAATTTTCTAGAAAAATAAAATTTTGACAATATTTTCTAGAAAAATAAAATTTTGACAATATTTTCTAGAAAAATAAAATTTTGGCAAAATTTTCTATAGAAATAAAATTAAAAAAAAAAAAAATCTATAGAAAGGAAATTTTGACAAAATTTTCTATATAAAGGAAATTTTTACAATATTTTCTGTAGAAATAAAATTTTGGCAAAATTTTCTATAGAAATAAAATTTAGACAAAATTTTCTGTAGAAATAAAAATTTCACAAAATGTCTGTACAAATAAAACTTTCACAAAATTTCTATAGAAATAAAATTTTGACAAAATTTTCTATAGCAATAAAATTTTGACTAAATTTTCTATAGCAATAAAATTTTGACTAAATTTTCTATAGCAATAAAATGTTGACTAAATTTTTTATACAAACAAAGTTTTGACAAAATTTTGGAAATAAAATTTTGACAAATTTTCCTATAGAAGAAATAAAATGACAAAGTTTTCTTTAGAAGTAAAATTTTCTAAAAAATAAAATTTTAAGAAAATTTTCTATAGAAATAAAATTTTGACAAAATTTTCTATGGAAATAAAATTTTGACAAAATTTTCTATGGAAATAAAATTTTGAAAAAAATAAATTTGACAAAATTTTATAGAAATAAATTTTGACAATTTTTTTTATAGAAATAGAATTTTGACAAAATTTTCTATAGAAATAAAATTGTGACAAAGTTTTCTATAGAAAAAAATGTTGACAAATTTTTCTATAGAAGAAAATTTTGACAAATTTTTTTATAGAAGAAAATTTTGACAAAATTTTCTATAGAAATAAAATGACAAAGTTTTCTTTAGAAATAAAATTTTCTAAAAAATAAAATTTGAAGAAAATTTTCTATAGAAATGAAATTTTGCCAAGATTTTCTATGGAAATAAAATTTTGACAAAATTTTTTATGGAAATGAAATTTTGACAAAATTTTCTATAGAAATAAATTTTGGACATAATTTTCTATGGAACAAAAATTTTGACAAAATTTTCTGAAGAAATAAAATTTTGACGAAATTTTCTATAGAAATAAAATGTTGACAAATTTTTTTGTGGAGATAAATATGTTCCATGTTCACCGTTCAAAAATAACATTTTGTTCTTGAAACATGTTTGCATGTTGAAACATGTTAATCCATCTCTACGTGTTTTGACCTTGGTAAATTGTATATCTGTCAATATGAGCAAAAATAAAATCCGTACCATTTTTTGGATTCTAATCCAACCACACTATCAAAATTAAATTTCTTTGAAAATTCCTTGGGAAAAAGATAAATGAAATTATTTCCATTAACCTTGGCATTCGAGAAGCATTTTGATAAATCTAATCTGTTTGCAATATAATCAGAAATTCCATTCCAGTATAGACTACTAAGTGGTCGCCTATTATGTCAGTTGAATAATTTCGTTACTTGTTTTCGGTTTGTCTTTAATGGGCATTGGGCCAACTTTGGTTTGTTAAGGTATGTCAGGCCAGCGGCAGCAAAAGCAGCAGCAGCAATGAAATCAACCAAGCAACCCCAACCAACCAAACAATCTTAGCAACTAATGGTTTCACAAATGCTATCGTAGTTTTGTGTATTTGTGGTGATGTTGCTGCTATTGTTGATCTAACATTCGGACATATTTGAAATATTTTGTTTTCGTTAACCTCCTTGGTAAGGCCACTTGACATTTCCCCTTTTGCCATTGCCATCTCTATGAGCAAATCTTGTAACTTGCTCAAATCATTTTTTTGTTCGGTTTGTTATAATTGCTACCAAATAAAGGCATAGTAATGTTTGAAAAATATTTTCGGGGTTTGGCCAGAAGGATACCAAAGACTCTAGCCAACACTAAAGGAATTCTAATAATTTTTTTTATTGGTTATGCTCTAAAACAGAAGAACTTTCCATTGTATCCTTTGGTAATGTTTTTGCTCTGCTTGATGAAATGGAAACAGATGTGGGTTTGTACACTCATTTGTCTTTTTAATCTATTCTGCATAACTCAGAGTAATGCTAATCTGTTTAAAGGGTCATTGAAGATGAAGGGGGCGTATAGGGAAGAATAAGCCAAAAGGGAAAGTTGTATGAGAAGGGAGGAGTCGTAAAATTTGCCACTTTGTTGAGTTATTTGTATAAATTGAACATAAATATGCAGCCTGTTAATGAAAATAAAAAGAAAGTCGAGACCATATTTGAGAGTGGTGTGTGTATTCAGTTGTCAATTTTTTGCAAAGTGGCCATTTTTACAATCCTCTTTATGAGGAAACAAGTAAGTAAAGTCTAAAGTCGGGCGGGGCCGACTATATTATACCCTTCACCACTATGTAGACCAACATTTGTGTTACCATCTCAACTACTTCAAATTTTCTGGGAGCTATAACATATAAAGGTTTGCATTTCCAGATCCAAATACTTATAGAGGAGACAATTTTTTGTACTTCTACAAAATCTCTGCAATTAAAATTTAATTCGGCTAACGCCCTGGAATGAAACACAATGTTTGTAAAAATATGAGAACAAGTATATAGCACTAAGTTCGGCCGGGCCGAATCTTAAATACCCACCACCATGAACTAAATATTAGGGTTTCCTTTGAAATATCAGGAGGGCTTGAGGACTTGAGGACACTTCCCGAAGATAAATTTAAAGATTTCACCTATGAGGACTATATCAGATTCTGGACTTATAAGAACCATTTTTGTTTGAGTTTTAGAGGAATCATTAACATCTCTTGTAAGTGTGCAAGAAAATTATAAAATAACGTCTTGATTTGAAATTTTAAATCTGTAGAAGTAAAATCTGGAAATTTTACATTGAGTTTCAAGCAATTTTCATGATCAGTGCGCCTTCTACACCCTCAAGAAGTGAAGTCGGTCTATATGGAGGCATTACCAAATGGACCGATAAAAACTTAATCCGATACACGTTTTTGTGAGCCTAAAATACCAGAAAATTTACAATTTCATGCAAATCAGATAAAAACTACGGTTTCTAGAAACCAAAGGAGTTAAATCGGGAGATCGTTCTCATGGGGGCTATACTAAAATATGGACCGATACTCACCGTTTTCGGCACACCTCTTTATGACCCGAAAATACCTCTAGATTTCCATTTTCAGGCAAATAGGATAAAAACTTCGGATACTAGAAGCCCAAGAAGTAAAATCGGGAAATCGGTCTATATGGGGGCTATACCAAAATATAGACCGATACTCACCATTTTCGGCACACCACTTTACGACCTGAAAATACCTCTAGATTTCCAATTTCAGGCAAATAGGATAAGAACTTCGGATTCTAGAAGCCCAAGAAGTAAAATCGGGATATCGGTCTATATGGGGGCTATACCAAAATATGGACCGATACTCACCATTTTTGGCACACCTCTTTATGGGCCTAAAGTACCTCTAGATTTCCAATTTCAGACAAATTTGATAAAAACTATGGTTTCTATAACCCTAAGACCCCAAATAGGGAGGTTGTTTTATATGGGGACCATACCAAAACATGGACCGATACTCACAATTTTTGGCACACGTATTTGTGGTCCTACAATACCTCTAGATTTCCAATTTCAGGTAAATTGAATAAAAACTGCGGTTTCTATAAGCCCAAGAAGTAAAATCGGGAGATCGGTCTATATGGGGACTATACCAAAACATGGACCGACACTCACCATTTTTTGCACACCTCTTCATGGTCATAAAATACCTCTAGATTTCAAATTTCAGGCAAATTGGATAAAAACTACGATTTCTATAGGCCCAAGACCCCAAATCGGGAGGTCGGTTTATATGGGGACTATATCAAAACCTAGACCGATATAGCCCATCTTCGAACTTGACCTGCCTGCAGACAAAAGACGAGTTTGTGCAAAATTTCAGCACGATTGCTTCATTATTGAAGAATGTAGCGTGATTACAACAGACAGACAGACGGACATCGTTATATCGTCTTAGAATTTCTCCCTGATCAAGAATATATATACTTTATATAGTCGGAAATCGATATTTCGATGTGTTACAAAAGGAATGACAAACTTGTTATACCCCCGTCACCATTCTATGGTGGTGGGTATAAAATTGAAGCGAAAGAAATTGTAGTGCAATTGTACAAAAGAGCGTTTATGAGGCGATAAGGAGATATAGGGCGATGAGGAGATATAGGACAATCTCCTACTCAGCAGTGGCGATTTTACAAGGATATTGGTTAGATCTCGCCAAGATATGTGGTCATGTATGGGTTGTGATATTTTTTTTTTGGTCAAGTCGGGTTACTTGGAGCCTTATTTAATACTAAACCGTTCTGTGGAAAGTCTGGCATTACAGTGTGTAGAATATGACTAAGATATGGCGAATTCATCACAAAATTTTGTGTAAAGTGTGGGAATTTTGGCCATATTTGTATAAACCGGAAAAATGAATATATGGAGCCTTTACCTAAATCTGAACCAAATTAGATCAAACTTGACACACTTAAATATCATATTAAATATATTCTCTGTGGAAACTATCCAGTCAATTGGAGGGAAATCCCATTGAAAATGGGTCTAAAATGTGAAACACTCTACCACATTTCCCCAACTCTGGTGTACATATATATGGGAGCTATATATAATCTGTACCGATTTTGACTAAATTTGACATGCATAGGTGTAGGAATAATAATTCTGCAATCTCTGCAAAATTTCACGAAAATCGGTAGTAAACTTTGGCCTCTGTTGCCATATGAGTCTAAATAGGACGAAAGATATATATGAGAGCTATATCTAAATCTGAACCGATTTGGCTAATATTGTGCAAGTTTTTCGATACTCATAAAATATTAGGATGGACGGAATTTGAAGAACATTGGTTGATAAACACGCCAACTATGACCAGATCGGTGATAAATATATATGGCAACTATATCTAAATCTGAACCGATTTTCTCCATAATCAATGGCGATTGTCTCTGTCCCACAAAACGACCCTATGCCAAATTTGAGAACGATCGGACTTAAACTGCGACCTGTACTTTCCACACAAAAATACATGAACAGACGGAAGGACGGACAGAAAGACGGACATCGCTAAATCGACTCAGAATTCAATTCTAGGACGATCGGTATACTAAACGATGGGTCTTAGACCATTCCTTCTTGGCGTTACATACAAATGGACAAACCTTCACCACTACTGTGGTACAGAACCTCTTTGGGAGGACAACTTCCAAATTGTTTTGCTGGGAAGTAAGTGCATATGTTTGCAACACCCAGAAGGATACGAGATTGTATCTTTAGCAATAATACTCAAGACCAACTTCTGAGTCCGTCCGTCTGTCCGTCCGTCTGTCCGTCCGTATGTCCGTATGTTCGCCTGTCCGCCTGTCTTCCTGTCTGTGAACACATTAACAAGGCTCGCAGTTTTGATTGAATTATCTTCAAATTCGGCATAAGAATCTATTTTAGATCAGAATAGAACCCTATTGATTTTGGAAGAAATCGGTTCAGATTTCATATATATCTTTTGCCAAATTTAGTGGATATCGGTTCAGATTTAGACATAGCTCCCATATATATTTTTCGCCCGATTTACACTCATATGACCACGAGGCCAAAGTTTTATTTTTTATACCCTCCACCATAGGATGGGGGTACATTAACTTTGTCATTCCGTTTGTAACACATCGAAATATTGCTCTAAGACCCCATAAAGTATATATATTCTGGGTACGGACATGCTCAGATCGACTCAGAATTTCACCACGACCCAGAATATATATGCTTTATGGGTTCTTAGAGCAATATTTCGATGTGTTACAAACGGAATGACAAAATTAATATACCCCCATCCTATGGTGGAGGGTATAATAATATACCCCCATCCTATGGTGGAAAATATAAAAAGATCGATCAAATACGTATATAATTCAGTTTGACAAATTTAAACAAAATTTTCTATAGAAATAAAATTTTCAAAAAATTTTGTATAGAAATAAAATTTTGACAAAATTTTTTATAGAAATAAAATTTTGACAAAATTTTCATTAGAAATAAAATTTTAACAAAATTTTCTATAGAAATAAAATTTTAACAAAATTTCCTATTGAAATAAAATTTTGACAAAATTTTCTATAGAAATAAAATTTTGACAAAATTTTCTTTGAAATAAAATTTTCAAAAAATTTTTTATAGAAATAAAATGTTGACAAAAATTTTTATAGTAATAAAATTTTGACACAATTTTCTTTAGAAATAAAATTTTGACAAAATTTTCTACAGAAATAAAATTTTGACAAAATTTCCTATAGAAATAAAATTTTGACAAAATTTTCTATAGAAATAAAATTTTAACAAAAATTTTCTATAAAAATAAAATTTTAACAAAATTTTCTATAGAAATAAAATTTTGACAAAATTTTCTATAGAAATAAAATTTTGACAAAATTTTCAATAGAAATAAAATTTTAACAAACTTTTCTATTGAAATAAAATTTTGACAACATTTTCTATAAAATAAAATTTTGACAAAATTTTCTATAGAAATAAAATTTTAACAAAAATTTTCTATATAAATAAAATTTTAACAAAATTTTCTATAGAAATAAAATTTTGGTAGATTATTTTTGGCTCGAGTGGTTGCCATGATTATGAACCGATATGGACCAATTTTTGTGTGATTGGAGATCGGCTATATATAACTATAGACCGATTTGGACCAATTTTGGTATGGTTGTTAGCGGACATATACTAACACGACGTTCCAAATTTGAACCGGAACGGATGAATTTTGCTCCTCCAAGAGGCTCCGGAGGTCAAATTTGGAGAACGGTTTATATGGGGGCTATATATAATTATGGACCGATATGTTAGGTTAGGTTATGTGGCAGCCCGATGTATCAGGCTCACTTAGACTATTCAGTCCATTGTGATACCACAGATTATGGACCGATGTGGACAAATTTTTGCATGTTTATTAGAGACCATATACCAACATCATGTACCAAAGTTCAGCCGGATCGGATGAAATTTGCTTCTCTTTGAGGCTCTTATATGGGGGCTATATATAATTATCGACCGATGTGGACTAATTTTTGCATGGTTGTTAGAGACCATATACCAACACCATGTACCAAATTTCAGTCGGATCGGATGAAATTTGCTTCCCTTAGAGGCTCCGCAAGCCAAATCTGGGGATCGGTTTATATGAGGGCTATATATAACTATGTGGACTAATGTGGACCAATTTTTGCATGGTTATTAGAGACCATATACCACCATCATGTACCAAATTTTAGCCGGATCGGATGAAATATGCTTCTGTTAGAGGTTCCACAAGCCAAATCGGAGGGTCCCTTTTTATGGGGGCTATACGTAAAAGTGGATCGATATGGCCCATTTGCAATACCATCCGACCTACATCAATACCAACTACTTGTGTCAAGTTTCAAGTTGATAGCTTGTTTCGTTCGGAATTTAACGTGATTTCAACAGACGGACGGGCGGACGGACATGCTCAGATCGACTCAGAATTTCACCACTACCCAGAATATATATACTTTATGGGGTCTGTTGAAATCACGTTAACTTCCGAACGAAACAAGCTATCGACTTGAAATTTGACAAAAGTAGTTGTTATTGATGTAGGTCGGATGGTATTGCAAATGGGCCATATCGGTCCACTTTTACGTATAGCCCCCATATAAACGGACCCCCAAATTTGGCTTTCAGACCCTCTAAGAGAAGCAAATTTCATCCGATCCGACTGAAATTTGGTACATGGTGTTAGTATATGGTCTCTAACAACCATGCAAAAATTGGTCCACATCGGTCCATAATTATATATAGCCCCCATATAAACCGATCCCCAGATTTGGCTTGCGGAGCCTCTAAGAGAAGCAAATTTCATCCGATGCGGCTGAAATTTGGTACATGGTGTTAGTATATGGTCTCTAACAACCATGCAAAAAATGGTCCCCATCGGTCCTTAATTATATATAGCCCCCATATAAACCGATCCCCAGATTTGACCTCCGGAGTCTCGTGGAAGAGCAAAATTCAACCGATTCGGTTGAAATTTGGTATGTGGTGTTAATATATGGCCGGGAGCCACCGTGGTGCAATGGTTAGCATGCCCGCCTTGCATACACAAGGTCGTGGGTTCGATTCCTGCTACGACCGAACACCAAGAAATTTTTCAGCGGTGGATTATCCCACCTCAGTAATGCTGGTGACATTTCTGAGGGTTTCAAAGCTTCTCTAAGTGGTTTCACTGGAATATGGAACGCCGTTCGGACTCGGCTATAAAAAGGAGGTCCCTTGTCATTGAGCTTAACATGGAATCGGGCAGCACTCAGTGATAAGAGAGAAGTTCACCACTGTGGTATCACAATGGACTGAATAGTCTAAGTGAGCCTGATACATCGGGCTGCCACATAACCTAACCTAACCTAATATATGGCCTCAAACACCCATGCAAAAATTGGTCGAAATCGGTCCATAATTATATATAGCCCCCATTTAAACCGATCCCCAGATTTGACCTCCGGAGCCCCTTGGAAGAGCAAAATTCATCCGATTCGGTTGAAATTTGGTACGTGATGTTAGTATATGATAAATAACAACCATGCAGGAATTGGTTCATATCAGTCCATAATTATATATAGCCCCCATATAAACCGATCCCCAGATTTGACCTCCGGAGCCCCTTGGAAGAGCAAAATTCATCCGATTCGGTTGAAATTTGGTACGTGATGTTAGTATATGATATATAACAACCATGCAGGAATTGGTTCATATCAGTCCATAATTATATATAGCCCCCATATAAACCGATCCACATATTTGACCTCCGGAGCCCATTGGAAGAGCAAAATTCATCCGATTCGGTTGAAATTTGGTACGTGAATTTAGTACATGATATTTAACAACCATGCCAAAAGTGGTCCATATCAGTCCATAATCATATATAGCCCCCATATAAACCGATCCCGAGATTTGGTTTTGGAGCCACTTGAAGGAGCAAATTTCATCCGAGGCAGTTGAAATTTGGTACATTGTGCTAGTATGTGACCGTTAACAACCATGCCTAACTAGGTCCATATCGGTCTATAGTTATATATAGATAAATAGATCCTCAATCACACAAAAATTTGTCTATACCAAGTTCATAATTGTATATAGCCCACATATAAGCGACCCCATATTTCAATTCTGCCTCTCTACGTACCGTGCAAATGTCCATATCGATTCGTAATTATTTGTAGACTTACCTATAGATAACTTTTTTGTCTAATATATACCACGTATGGACTAACTCACAATTTAGAAAACGATGTTAAGAAGTTTTAAGATACCACAACCCAATTAATTCGATTGTGGATGACAGTCTTTCGTAGAAGTTTCTACGCAATCCATGGTGGAGGGTACATAAGATTCGGCCTGGCCGAACTTACGGCCGTATATACTTGTTTGATTTAATATATACCACGTATGGACTTACGTACAATTTAGAAGACGGTGGTAGGAGGTTTTAAGATACCTTGCCATCGGCAAGCGTTACCGCAACGTAAGTAATTCGATTGTGGATGGCAGTGTTTAGAAGAAATTTCTACGCAATCCATGGTGGAGGGTACATAAGCTTCGGTCTGGCCGAACTTACGGCCGTATATACTTGTTTTTTGTTATTTGAAGTCTAGAGATAAAATATAGGAACATAAAACTTTATATAACTTGAAGGATTTGAGATCGTATCGAAAATGTACATCTACAATGTGGTGTAGGATATGATATAGTTGGACTCGCCCGATTGTAGACTTTCCTTTACAGAAATGTTATATTTTCAAAATTGGCCATTTAAAGAGAAATTTAACAGTTTTGGAAAAGTTCTAGAAGCAAATCTTGGGTCTTTTGCAATTCTCCCTTACCCTTTTGGAAAAGTGAATGGACGCATAATAATTGAAAATTTTGCTTATATTGGCAATTTATATTTAAAATTTTTTTTTTCAGATGAAAATTTGCGGTTTTGCATGTTGACTGATTCCCAGATTTGATTTCTGGAGCCACCTGGAAGGACAAATTTCATCCAATCTTGGTGAAATTTGATATGTGATGTAAGTATGTGCCTTTGTTAATAAAAAAGTAAAAATTGGCCCTTATAGTGGAGGAGATTTCATATGATGCGGTCAAGTAACTTTAGTTAGTATATGCTTTCTTATTATCGTTAAACAAGTATATACGGCCGTAAGTTCGGCCAGGCCGAAGCTTATGTACCCTCCATCATGGATTGCGTAGAAACTTCTTCTAAACACTGCCACCCACAATCGAATTACTTAAGTTGCGGTAACGCTTGCCGATGGCAAGGTATCTTAAAACCTCCTAACACCATCTTCTAAATTGTATGTAAGTCCATACGTGGTATATATTAAATCAAAAAAGATCGATCCAATACGTATATAATTCAGTTTGACAAAGTGGACATAAAATTTTGACAAAATTTTCTACAGAAATAAAATTTTAACAAAATTTTCTATAGAAATAAAATTTTTACAAAATTTTCTATAGAAATAAAAATTTGGACAAAATATTCTATAGAAAGAAAATTTTGACAAAAATTTCTACAGACATAAAATTTTAACAAAATTTTCTATAGAAATAAACTTTTGACAAAATTTTCTATAGAAATAAAATCTTGGTAGATTATTTGTGGCTCGAGTGGCAACCATGATTATGAACCGAACAAAATTTGAACAAAATTTTCTATAGAAATAAAATTTTGACAAAATTTTCTATAGAAATAAAATTTTGAAAATGATGAAAATTTTATTATGAACCGAATAAAATTTTAACAAAATTTTCTCTAGAAATAAAATTTTGACAAAATTTTCTATAGAAATAAAATTTTGACAAAATTTTCTATAGAAATAAAATTTTGGTAGATTATTTTTGGCTCTAGTGGCAACCATGATTATGAACCGATATGGACCAATTTTTGTGTGATTGGACCAATTTTGGTATGGTTGTTAGCGACCATATACTAACACCACGTTCCTAATTTGAACCGGATCGGATGAATTTTGCTCCTCCAAGAGGCTCCGGAGGTCAAATCTGGAGAACGTTTTATATGGGGGCTATATATAATTATGGATCGATATGGACCAATTCTGGCACGGTTGTTAAAGATCATATACTAACACCATGTTCCAAATTACAACCGGCTTGGATGAAATTTGCTTCTCTTGGAGATTTTGCAAGCCAAATCTGGGGATCGGTTTATATGGGGGTTATATATAATTATGAACCGATGTGGACCAATTTTTGCATGGTTGTTAGAGACCATATACCAACATCATGTACCAAATTTCAGCCGGATCGGATGAAATTTTCTTCTCTTTGAGGCTCCGCAAGCCAAATCTGGGGATCGGTTTATATGGGGGCTATATATAATTATAGACCGATGTGGACCAATTTTTGCATGGTTGTTAGAGACCATATACCAACATCATGTACCAAATTTCAGCCGGATCGGATGAAATATGCTTCTGTTAGAGGCTCCACAAGCCAAATCTGAGGGTCCCTTTATATGGGAGCTATACGTAAAAGTGAACCATTTTCAATACCATCCGAACTACATCGAAAACAACTACTTGTGCCAACTTTCAAGTCGATAGCTTGTTTCGTTCGGAAGTTAGCGTGATTTCAACAGACGGACGGACGTACGGACGGACGGACGGACGGACGGACATGCTTAGATCGACTCAGAATTTCACCACGACCCAGAATATATATACTTTATGGGTTCTTAGAGCAATATTTCGATGTGTTACAAACGGAATGACAAAGTTAATATACCCCCATCCTATGATGGAGGGTATAAAAATTGGTTCATATCTATCCATTATTATATATGGACCCCATACAATACGATTCCGTATTTGAATTCAGGAGCTTCCTAGTGGAGCAAAATTTTTCCGATGCGGTTCAGTAAGTTTGGTATGTGATATCTGTATATTCATTCTAATTATCGTTAAAAAAAAAAATTAGTTCATATCGGTTCATAACTATATATAATCTCCTATCCAAGTTGTGACATCTGGAACCTCCTGGACGAAACCCAAAATTGGATCCATTCGGGGATTGAGTCACAAGGCTTGTTTCTTTGTGGCGGTATGCCTAATTGGGAAAAGTAGTGGGTAGTGATGGACAATACTTGGATGTTAAAATTGTTTTCAAATTAAATTCACAGACATTTGAAAAAATTCCGTATTTTTGGTTTACGCTTCCAATGTAAAAGAAAATATTAATAAAAGTTTCAACTGCCACTAAAAAAATATTCATCAGAATTGGAAATTTTTATATATTTTCTTTAAATGAATAAATTATTGAACAAAAAAAATCACAAAATCTTTTACCAAATCTAACTTTTCTTTATACTTGCCTCCATTACCAATATTGAGTGGGATTTTCTACAAAATAATTACAATAGAATTTATGTCCTTCTCCTAAGCAAATTCCAACATTGGCAGTAGCAGTGGCCAAGGGGCAAATTGTTCATTAAAAGTTGAATAAACTCTTGTGCTGTTGTTTAAATGCCAGACCACAAATTCCTTGTTGTTTGTTCATGGGCGAGAAATAATAAAATCAAAAATTTTGGAGACACATTTTTTTTTTGGTTCATCTAATTAGTGTTGAAAAGTATACAAATATAAGACACAACGCAGAAAATCTGAAACAAATCGCATGATATGCAGATACGTTAATAGAAGCACTAGGGAACCATAAAGGGTTACCAAAATGGATTAAATGAGCAGAGTAAAAAAATCAAATAAGGGTAATTAATTTTTATACCCTCCACCATGGATCGTGGTGAAATTCTGAGTCGATATAAGACCGTCCATCCGTCACGCTAATATCCGAACAAAATAAGCTGTAGAATTGAAACTTAGCCCAATCAGCTATTATCGATGTAGGTCGAATGGTATAGCCTCCATATAAACCGATCCTCAAATTCGACTCGATATCCTCTTGGCAATTGTTACCGCAGCCCAAATAATTCGCTTGTCGATGTTAGTCTCCACCTCGACCAGAAGAAGAAGTAGAATATGGAAACTAACATACTTACAAATAAATTTGTTCAATCTGGCTACCTTTGGAACGAATCGTCTATAAAGCCATCACATCCGGAAGTACCGCCATAAGATGATCGACACAGTGGTATTTTTATACCCACCACCATAGAATGGTGATGGGGGTATAATAAGTTTGTCATTCCGAAATTAGAGGTGTGCATGTGAGTAATATTTTACTCACGCTCACGCACACTCACGAAAAGAAAACTTGTACTCACGCACCAAAATGTCGTGACTCATGAAAAATACCGTGACTCACGGTGATTGGGGTATAATAACTTTGTCATTCCGTTTTCAACACATCGAAATTTGAGGTCTACACGTGAGTAATATTTTACTCACGCACACTCACGAAAAGAAAACTTGTACTCACGCACACACACGCACGAAAATGTCGTGACTCACGAAAAATACCGTGACTCACGAAAAATATCGTGACTCACGAAATATGTCGTGACTCACGAATAATTTTATGAGTAATTTAACTGAGGGACGTGTCTAAAATCATGAGCACGATTAAAATCGAGAGCGTTATTAAACTCTTCACATCCTATGTGTCACTAAAATTGCAAATGAATTTAACTTTTAAGCGTTTTATTTTGGAGAGCGGGATTTTTTTCGTGAGCGTAATTCGTTACTCACGCACACTCATGAAGATATTGTTTTCGTGACTCACGCTCACGCACGACATTTTGGTTTGTTAATCACGCTCATGCACACTTACGCCGTTGACATGAGCGTGACTCAAGACTCACGCGTGAGTCACGAAAATTTTCGTGATTCGTTCGTAATTCGTTACTCACGTAATTCGTTACTCACGCACACTCACGAAGATATTGTTTTCGTGACTCACGCTCACGCACGACATTTTGGTTTGTTAATCACGCTCACGCACACTTACGCCGTTGACATGAGCGTGACTCACGACTCACGCGTGAGTCACGAAAATTTTCGTGGGGCACGACAATTTCGTGTCACGTGCACACCTCTAATCGAAATATCGATTTCCGACTATATAAAGTATATATATTCTTGATCAGGGAGACATTGTAAGACGATATAAACATGTCCGTCTGTCTGTTGTAATCATGCTACAGTCTTCAATAATGGCACTATCGCCCTGAAATTTTTCACAGGTTCGTCTTTTGTCTGCACGCAGGCCAAGTTCGCAGATGGGCTATATTGGTCCTGGTTTGTATGTAGCTCCCATAAAAACTGATCCCCAGATGTGGGGTCTTGATCTTCTACAAACCGTAGTTTTTTTTATTCGATTTGCCTAAAATTTAAAATCTAGAGGTATTTTAGGATTCCAAACAGGTGTGTCGAAAATGGTGTGTTTTGGTATAGCCCGATTTTGCTTCTTGGGCGTCTAGAAACTGTATTTTCTAACCGATTTCCCTGAAATTGGAAATCTACATGTATTTTGAGACCATAAAGAGGTGTGTCGAAAATGGTCCGTATCGGTCCATGGTTTGGTATAGCCCCCATATATACCGATCTCCCGATTTTGCTTCTTGGGCGTCTAGAAACTGTATTTTCTATCCGATTTGCCTGAAATTGGAAGTCTGGAGGTATTTTAGGACCATAAAGAGGTGTGCCGAAAATGGTCTGTATCGGTCCATGGTTTGGTATAGCTCCCATATATATACTGATCTCCCGATTTTGCTTCTTGGGCGTCTAGAAACTGTATTTTCTAACCGATTTCCCTGAAATTGGAAATCTAGAGGTATTTTGAGACCATAAAGAGTATGTCGAAAATGGTCCGTATCGGTCCATGTTTTGGTATATCCCCCATATAGACCGATGTCCCGATTTCGCTTCTTGGGCGTCTAGAAACTGTATTTTCTATCCGATTTGCCAGAAATTGAAAATCTAGAGGTACTTGAGGACCATAAGAAGGTGTGTCGAAAATGGTCAGTATCGGTCAATGTTTTGGTATAGTCCCCATATAGACCGATCTCCCGATTTTGCTTCTTGGGCGTCTAGAAACTGTATTTTCTATCCGATTTGCCTGAAATCTGGAGCTATTTTCGGACCATAAAGAGGTGTGTCGAAAATGGTCAGTATCGGTCAATGTTTTGGTATAGTCCCCATATAGACCGATTTCCCGATTTTGCTTCTTGGGCTTCTAGAAACTGTATTTTCTATCCGATTTGCTTGAAATTGGAAATCTAGAGGTATTTTGAGACCATAAAGAGGTGTGTCGATAATGGTCCGTATCGGTCCATGGTTTGGTATAGCTCCCATATATATACTGATCTCCCGATTTTGCTTCTTGGGCGTCTAGAAACTGTATTTTCTATCCGATTTGCCTGAAATTGAAAATCTAGAGGTACTTGAGGACCATAAAAAGGTGTGCCGAAAATGGTGCCCATCGGTCCATGTTTTGGTATATCCCCCATATAGACCGATGTCCCGATTTTGCTTCTTGGACGTCTAGAAACTGTATTTTCTATCCGATTTGCCTGAAATTGGAAATCTGGAGTTACTTTGGGACCATAAAGAGGTGTGTCGAAAATGGTCAGTATCGGTCAATGTTTTGGTATAGTCCCCATATAGACCGATCTCCCGATTTTGCTTCTTGGGCGTCTAGAAACTGTATTTTCTATCCGATTTGCCTGAAATTGGAAATCTAGAGGTATTTTGGGACCACAAATAGGTGTGCCGAAATTGAGGTATATTGGTTCATGTTTTGGTATAACCTCCATATAGACCGATCTCCCGATTTTATTTCTTGGGCGTCTAGAGACTATATTTTCTAGATGATTTGCTTGAAATTGAAAATCTAGAGGTATTTTAAGATCACAAATCGGTGTGTCGCAAATGATGCCAATCGGTTCATGTTTTGGTATAGCCCCCAAATAGACCTATCTCCCGTCTTTATTCCTGGGGCTTCTAGAATCCGTATTTATACCCTAAACCAAATAGTGGTCAGGGTATAATAAGTTTGATCGGCAAAAAAAATGTGCCTACCAGAAATATTGATTGTAGACCCCATAAAATATATACCGATCGACTCAGAATCACCTCCTGAGTCGATCTAGCGCTTGGTGTCCGTCCGTCCGTCCGTCTGTCCATGTATTTGTTGTTCACAGGATTCCGGTCGCAATTATTAACCGATTTTGATGAAATTTGGTACAGGGAGTTTTTTGGGCACAAGGACGAACGCTATTGAATTTTGAAGAAATCAGATCAAATTTAGATATAGCTCCCATATATATGTATCGCCCGATTTCGACAAATGGGGTCACGTTGCGCTTTTTTCAAACGGATCGTCACCAAATTTGGCAAAAGCTAATCTTTTCCATCGCCCTTCAAGTCTGCAAAATTTCGTCCAAATCGGTTCAGATTTAGATATAGCTCCCATATATATGTATAGCCCGATTATCCCAAATTTGGCCATAGAACCCTTATTTATTAACCGATCTTACTAAAAGTTGGCTAGATCCAGTCCTCTATAGTACTAACTATATGTGCAAAATTTCATCGAAATCGGTTCAGATGTAGATATAGCTCCCATATATATATCACCCGATTTTGAAAAATTCGCCCCTAATAACCTTATGTTTGACCATACAGGCCTCATTTCTTAACTGATCTTACTCAAATCTTGCACAAGGTAGTCTTTTGTGGTATTAATCAAACCCGCAAAATATTATGCAAATTGGTTCAGATTTAGATATAGCTTCCATATATATGCATCGCTCGATTTTCCCAAATTTGGTCATAGTACTCTTATTTATTATTAACCAATGTTACTCAAATTTCAAATTTTGATGTACTAGCCGATCGTACTTATACGTACTTGTAGCTCTTACATAAGAATATTGCTCGATTTTTACAAATTTGTATTTATTTCCCACACTAATTTAACGATTTTCTCTTTTTTAATAATGAGCTCAATATTAGTGGCATACTAACTCCGTAGGCGCAATATCAACACAGCCATTGTTGCTAGAAGTAGGGGAAATTCCCTATATGTAGGGTTTTTCTAATATTTAGCGTCTTGTAGGGACGTAGGGCCACAATGTAGGACATTTTCACTCAACACAATTTGTAATAATTTTTACATTTTGGTGGCTCTAGAGGGGGAAATTAGAAGCCGGCAAGGCTTGATCTTTAACAATGTGTGGTAAACTTTATTCCTGTAGAGAATTTTGTCAACATTTTATTTCTATAGAACATTTTGTCAAAATTGTACTTCTATAGAATTTTTTTTTCAAAATATTATTTCTATAAAAAATTTTCTCAAAATTTTATTTCTGTGGAATTTTTTCTCAAAATTTTATTTCTATAGAATTTATTGTCAAAATTTTATTTCAATAGAAAAATTTCTCTCAAAAATTTGTTTATAGAAACTTTTTCCAAAATTTTATTTTTATGGAGATTTAACAAAAAAGATTACTAATTTGGGTAGAATTCTACCAACTGTGGCAACCGTGGTGGCAATACAAATTTATATTCTAAGTTATATACGTTGCATATTCATGTTTTAAGATAATAAAGTACTTAGAACCATTTTTGTTTTGTAAAATTTTTTAAATTTAACGAAAAATATAGTAGGGAAAATTGTTTGGGAATGTATGGGAAAGTAGGGAACTTTTTTTGTCCTTGTAGGGTAAACCGAACATTTTCCGTGGCAACATTGACGATGAGCTATAGTCAGATTGACACAAAGCACCCATAGATATTTACCCCTTAATTTTCTTAAATATGCAACTGCGGTTTATCTCCCAGACCTATATGTTACCCCACAAATGCTTATGATTACTAATTCTGTAATGGTGGTTTAGGGTATGATATAGTCGGCCCCGCCCGACTTTCTACTTTACTTACTTGTTTTTTTTTTATCAATTTGTCGGAAATTAGAAATCTAGAGGTATTTTAGGACCATAAAGAGGTGTGTCAAAAATGATCCGTATTAGTCCATGTTTTGGTATAGCCCCTATCTAGACTGATCTCCCGATTTTACTTCTTGGGCTTCTTGAATTCGTAGTTTTCACCCAATTCGTCTGAATGTAGAATTCTAGAGGTATTTGAGGAACATTGAGAGGTGATGAGTATTGGTCCATGTTTTGGTATAGCCCCCATATAGACCTAACTCCCGAATTTATTTCTAGGACTTCTGGAATCCGGCTAACAACAAATAGGTCAGCCGAATATGGTATGTGTCGACCCATGTTTTAGTATAGCCTCCACATAGACCGATCTCCAGATTTAACTCCTTGGGCTTCTAGAAACCGTAGTTTTTATTCGATTTCCTCGAAAATGTAAACATACTGGTATTGCAGACCCTTAAAAATCCGTATCGCATTTATTTATACCGGTCCATTTGGCAAGGCATCGATATAGACCGATTTAACTTCTTGAGGGTACACCCAAAGAAAAAAATATTTTCCTCCGGAATGAAATTTTTGGACAAACGAAATTCCCCTTTCGTATAAAGTATTTTCGTTTAGAGCAAACTAATCCGAATTTTTGATAAGCGATTCAACGATTGTCTCTAAAATTTGTTTCAAAAGAAAACTTTGCTTGTCTAAAATTGCGTTCCTCAGAAAAGAAAACACTCCTTTCAGGGTATAGCAGGCGCATTGATCATGAAAATTGCTTGAAACTGAAAGTAAAATGTCCAGATTTTATTCATCGTATTCATTTAAATAATGGCGGAAAAAATCTACAGATTTAAGATTTCAAATCAAGGCGTTATTTCATCATATACACGAGATGTTTATGTAAAACTCTGTAAAACTCAAACAAAAGGGGTTCTCATAAATCCAGAATCTGATCTGGTCTTCATAGGTAGAATTTCTAAATTTGTTCTTCGGGAAGCGTACTGGTTGAACTGATTTACTTGGGAGAAGATTTGTCATCGAACCCCCTAAAATTCTATATATTATCAATTAACCCGCTACGACGAAGAGTTTTCAAAGTAAACTATTATATTTGATTCATGGTGGTGGGTATTTAAGATTCGGCCCGGCCGAACTTACTGCTGTATATACTTGTTAAATGAAAAAGTTTTTGTAGAAGTTTAAACATTTTTTGGAAATATCGGTTCAGATTTAAATAAAGCTCCCAACATAACAGGTTGGCTGATAAGTTCCCGGTCTAAAAAAGAAAAACACATTTTTTTGTCAAAATTCGTTTTTATTATTCAACATAGTTTTCAAGAGCAATACAACGATTATAACGACCTTCCAATTTTTTGATACCATTTTGGTAGTACTTCTTCGGTTTTGCATCAAAATCGGCCTCAGTTTCGGCGATCACCTCTTCATTGCAGCCAAATTTTTTCCCTGCGAGCATCCTTTTGAGGTCTGAGAACAAGAAAAAGTCGCTGGGGGCCAGATCTGGAGAATACGGTGTGTGGGGAAGCAATTCGAAGCCCAATTCATGAATTTTTGCCATCGTTCTCAATGACTTGTGGCACGGTGCGTTGTCTTGGTGGAACAACACTTTTTTCTTCTTCATATGGGGCCGTTTTGCAGCGATTTCGACCTTCAAACGCTCCAATATCGCCATATAATAGTCACTGTTGATGGTTTTTCCCTTCTCAAGATAATCGATACAAATTATTCCACGCGCATCCCAAAAAACAGAGGCCATTACTTTGCCAGTGGACTTTTGAGTCTTTCCACGCTTCGGAGACGGTTCACCGGTCGCTGTCCACTCAGCCGACTGTCAATTGGACTCAGGAGTGTAGTGATGGAGCCATGTTTCATCCATTGTCACATATCGACGGAAAAACTCGGGTATATTACGAGTTAACAGCTGCAAACACCGCTCAGAATCATCAACACGTTGTTGCTTTTGGTCAAATGTCTATCTCACAAACTAATTAACTTACAGACGTCAAATTTTGACACGAATCTTTTGAAGGTTGGTACTATATAAAAATTTAATACTAGCGACGCCATCTATGTGTCAGACCGGGGACTTATCAGCCAACCTGTTATTTGAAGAACTTCACGTGATATCAAAACTTTGGTCTACAGAATGGTGCAGCATATATTGTAGTTGGCTCTACGCCAGACTTTAGACTTTTCGCACTGGTTTCTTAATGGGTGTTTATTCGGATTTGATTAAATTAATGGATCAATTAAGATATTAATAAAATCCGTTTTTAAATTCAATTAAGTGTTTAATAGAAAATTGTTGAGAGATGTTGTTGTGTACATGCTCAGAAGATTTTAAAACTTAAATTGTTAAACTTAAATTGTTAAAACTTAAATTGTTACTATTGTGCTGCATAGCAAAGGGAAGTGAGTCCCAGAGATGAATGGAATGAATGAAAATTTGCCACTGGGAAACTTGGAGACCTCGTCACCTATTATGGATGAAGCTCCTACTTCTCCCTTCAACTTCAAGCTAAACTAAATAAGTCCTGAAATAAATACCCTCTGGGACCATTTTGTTCTAAGAGTTTTTTTTTTGTTTGCATGTACTTTATGCCAGAAATGTATAGACTTTCATTATAATTCACAAAAAGAAATAGTTGTTGATTCATAATTATACCCTTCACCACTACTGTGGTACAGGGTATAATAAGTTTGTGCATTTGTATGTAACGCCAAGAAGGAAAAGTCTGAGACCCATCGTTTAGTATACCGATCGTCTTAGAATTAAATTCTGAGTCGATTTAGCGATGTCCGTCTGTCTGTCTGTCTGTCTGTCTGTCTGTCCGTCTGTCTGTCTGTTGATGTATTTTTGTGTGCAAAGTACAGCTCGCAGTTTTAGTCCGATTGTCCTAAAATTTGGTATATGATCTGTTTTCGGCTCAAAGACGATCCCTATTGATTTTGGAAAAAATCGGTTCAGATTTAGATATAGCTGCCATATATATTTTTCACCGATCTGGTCATAATTGGCGTGTATATCAACCGATCTTCCTCAAATTCCGTACATCCGAATATTTTATGAGTCTCGAAAAACTTGCAAAATATCAGCCAAATCGGTTCAGATTTAGATATAGCTCCCATATATAGCTTTCGCCCGATTTACACTCATTTGCCCACAGAGGCCAATTTTTTGCTCCGATTTAGTTGAAATTTTGCACAGGGAGTAGAACTAGCGTTGTAACTATGCGTGTCAAATTTGGTTGAAATCGGTTCAGATTTAGATATAGCTCCCATATATAGCTTTCGCCCGATTTACACTCATATGACCACAGAGGCCAATTTTTTGCTCCGATTTAGTTGAAATTTTGCACAGGGAGTAGAATTAGCATTGTAGCTATGCGTGCCAAATTTGGTTGAAATCGGTTCAGATTTAGATATAGCTCCCATATATAGCTTTCGCCCGATTTACACTCATATGACCACAGAGGCCAATTTTTTGTTCCGATTTAGTTGAAATTTTGCACAGGGAGTAGAATTAGCATTGTAGCTATGCGTGCCAAATTTGGTTGAAATCGGTTCAGATTTAGATATAGCTCCCATATATAGCTTTCGCCCGATTTACACTCATATGACCATAGAGGCCAATTTTTAACTCCGATTTAGTTGAAATTTTGCACAAGGGGTTGAATTAGCATTATTGCTATGCGTGCAAAATTTGGTTGAAATCGGTTCAGATTTAGATATAGCTCCCATATATATGTTTTTCTGATTTCGACAAAAATGGTCAAAATACCAACATTTTCCATGTAAAATCGCCACTGTTTAGTCGAGAAGTTGTAAAAATGACTCTATTTTTCCTTAACTTCTAATGCATATATATCGAGCGATAAATCATAAATAAACTTTTGCGAAATTTCCTTAAAATTGCTTCAGATTTATATGTTTCCCATATTGTTTTACTAACATTGTGTTCCACCCTAGTGCATTAGCCGACTTAAATTTTAAGTCTATAGATTTTGTAGAGTCTATCAAATTCTGTCCAGATCGAGTGATATTTAAATGTATGTATTTGGGACAAACCTTTATATATAGCCCCCAACACATTTGACGGATGTGATATGGTATCGAAAATTTAGATCTACAAAGTGGTGCAGGGTATAATATAGTCGGCCTCGCCCGACTTTAGACTTTCCTTACTGGTTTTTAATGGAATTTGTGTATTTTGCCAAATGAGAGTTAATTAAAACAAAATTGGCATTTGAACGACATAAGGGGAGGCAACGACATTCTTGAAAGGAAATGGTACTCGCTTAAAGTCCCAAAAATAACTAAAATTCCATTGCTTCTCTCCTCATATCATTGATAGCTTTTGGTGAGGAATTTTAAGGCCATTGATAAGGGTAAATGCAGGATTTATGTGATGATATTTGTTACAAAAAAATTGTGTGTGAATATTTCCCAATTATGGATCTTCTCATGTGGAAGTGTTTAATTTTCATGTGAAATTGAAAAATAGAAAAAAAAATACCACTGCATTGATATAAGTGATATAGTGTGTAACGACGTGTTTCACTGGGATGCTGGGATAGGGTCGTTACAGATAATTTATCAACGAACACAAAAACACAGGTCTTCTTTTCTATACGTTATAAATTTTATTTCTTTCACTATCTGCTAACATCACACATCTACACAGGGACTGTATTCGACGGACAACACTTGTGGGTGTCTTCGGGGCAGCGGAGACAGCCACTACGGGATTGTCGGCGGTCAAAAGCGAGCGGCGGCGGTTGACGGCGTTGTTGTGGGTGTGTTGGCGGTGGCAGCGATTGGAGGGTCGACGGCGTTGATGTGTGGTTGTTGGCGGCGGTTATAAGCGGTTGACGGCGTTGTTGTGTGGGATGCTGGCGGCGGTTATAAGCGGTTGACGGCGTTATTGTGGGGGTGTTGGCGGCGGCAGCAATTGGCGTGGCGCCGGTGTTGAATGCGTTGTCGTTGAAAACGGCTAACACTGTGGTTGGTGGCCGCGTAGACGATGACGGCGATAGGGTGCGCGGTTTTCGGACACAACCAGCGGCACAGAAACACTCGTCACCCTTACTCCACCAGGCGGAGATAACCGGTTGTAGTATCACAAACGAGAATGCCTACGGCAGCAGTAGGTGTAATACCACACCCTTGTGCCCTGGTCACAGAGAAGGCTGAAAGTAAAGACTATCACACTTCACTATTAAAATAGAAATACTTTTGTGTCACGGCGTAAATACGCTAAGACCACAAAAATGTCCTACCTCTAGGCCAGCTAGAGGCCTCTACTGACCCAGTTGAGCGCCTTTTATACCATTTGAACAAGCTCGTCGTTGCCAACTATTCTACTCGAATCCACTAGCAGCTGATATCCACTGGCAGTGTTGCCCACTCACAGCTGATCTTCCAGGTTGCCACTTAATCTTCTTCCGACCGTTACATTTAAATATTTAATAAAACTAATATCGAGTATACAGTATTGTATTTGTATTGTATGTATTTCAAATAAATTCAAATAATAATAAACAAAGAAACAAAATAATTCAATAACAATAAAAAATAAAATTTCGAGTTCAAGGTACATAAAATAACAAAATAGGAATTCATGTGTGTCCAAAAACAAGCCACGCGATTTTTGTTCTCACAAGTGACACATACGAGTATACCAAATATGACTTGTAATAAAATTAAAAAAAAAAAAACAAGTAAGGAAAGTCTAAAGTAGGGCGGGGCCGACTATATTATACCCTGCACCACTTTGTAGATCTAAATTTTCGATACCATATCACATCCGTCAAATGTGTTGGGTGCTATATATAAAGGTTTGTCCCAAATACATACATTTAAATATCACTCGATTTGGACAGAATTTGATAGACTTTTACAAAATCTATAGACTCAAAATTTAAGTAAGCAATTTTAAGGAAACTTCGCAAAAGTTTATTTATGATTTATCGCTCGATATATATGTATTAGAAGTTTAGGAAAATTAGAGTCATTTTTACAAGTTTTCCACTAAGCAGAGGCGATTCTAAAAGGGAAAATGTTGGTATTTTTACCATTTTTGTCGAAATCAGAAAAACATATATATGGGAGCTATATCTAAATCTGAACCGATTTCAACCATATTTGGCACGCATAGCAACAATGCTTATTCTACTCCCTGTACAAAATTTCAACTAAATCGGAGCAAAAATTGGCCTCTGTGGTCATATGAGTGTAAATCGGGCGAAAGCTATATATGAGAGCTATATCTAAATCTGAACCGATTTCAACCAAATTGGGCACGCATAGCTACAATGCTAATTCTACTCCCTGTGCAAAATGTCAACTAAATCGGACCAAAACATTGGCCTCTGTGGTCATATGAGTGTAAATCGGGCGAAAGATATATATGGGAGCTATATATAAATCTGACTCGATTTCAACCAACTTTGGCACGCATAGCTACAATGTTCTAATTCCACTCCCTGTGCAAAATTTCTATTAAATCGGAGTAAAAGATTGGCCACTGCGGTCATATGAGTGTAAATCGGGCGAAAGATATATATGGGAGCTATATCTAAATCTGAACCGATTTCAATCAAATTTTGCACACTTGACTATACTACTAATTGTACTCCTAGTACAAAATTTCAACCAAATTCGGCCAAAAATCTGGCTTCTGGGGCCATATAAGTCCATATCGGGCGAAAGATATATATGGGAGCTATATATAATTCTGAACCGATTTCAATCAAATTTTGCACACTTGACTATACGACTAAGTGTTATGCTTGTACAAAATTTCAAGTAAATCGGTATAAAACTCTGGCTGCTGGGTCCATATTAGTGCATATCGGGCGAAAGATATATATGGGAGCTATATCTAAATCTGAACCGATTTCTTTCAAAATCAATAGGGTACTATTCTGACCCAAATTAGGAACATGTGCCAAATTTGAATGCGATTGGACTTAAATTGCGACCTAGACTTTGATCACAAAAATGTGTTCACAGACAGACGGACGGACGGACAGACGGACGTGGTTATATCGACTCAGGGACCCACCCTGAGCATTATTGCCAAAGACACCTTGCGTCTATCTCGTCTCCTTCTGGGTGTTACAAACATATGCACTAACTTATAATACCCTGTTCCACAGTGTGGCGCAGGGTATAAAAATGGGAAACATTTAAATCTGAAGCAATTTTAAGGAAACTTCGCAAAAGTTTATTTATGATTTATCGCTCGATATATATGTATTAGAAGTTTAGGAAAATTAGAGTCATTTTTACAACTTTTCGAAAAAGCAGTGGCGATTTTATACGGAAAATGTTGGTATTTTGACCATTTTTGTCGAATTCAGATGTCGAATTCAGAATGCTAATTCTACTCCCTGTGCAAAATTTCAACTAAATCGGAGTTAAAAATTGGCCTCTGTGGTCATATGAGTGTAAATCGGGCGAAAGTTATATATGGGAGATATATCCAAAACTGAACCGGTTTCAACCAAATTTGGCACGCATAGTTACAATACTAATTCTACTCCCTATGCAAAATTTTAACTAAATCGAAGCAAAAAATTGACCTCTGGGGGCAATTGAGTGTAAATCGGTCGAAAGATACATATGGGAGCTATATCTAAATCTGAACCGATTTCAATAAAATTTGTCACACTTGGCTATAGTACTAATTGTTCTTCTTGTGCAAAATTTTAAGCGAATTAGTGTAAAACTCTGGCTTCTGGGGCCATATAAGTCCATATCGGGCGAAATATATATACGGGAGCCATATCTAAATCTGAACCGATTTCTTCCAAAATCAATAGGGTTCTATTCTGAACCACACATACTTGTGCCAAATTTGAAGTCGATTGGACTAAAACTGCGACATAGACTTTGATTAAAAAAATGTGTTCACGGACAGACGGACATGGCTATATCGACCCAGGAGCCCACCCTGAGCATTTTTGCCAAAGACTCCATGTGTCTATCTCGTCTCCTTCTGGGTGTTGCAAACATATGCACTAACTTATAATACCCTGTTCCACAGTGTGGCGCAGGGTATAAAAAACAAATATATACCGTAGTAAGTTCGGCCGGGCCGAAACTTAAATACCCACCACCATGAATCAATATAATAGTTTCCCAAGCAGATCAGTTCAATCAGTACGCTTCCCACAGATAAATGTAAAGATTTGACCTATTAAGACTAGATCAGATTCTGAATTTATAAGAACCATTTTTTGTTAGAGTTCTAGAGGAATCATAAACATCTCAAGTAAGAGCAAGAAAATGATGAAATAACGCCTGGATTTGAAATCTAAAATCTGTAGAATTTCATCCCAATTATTTAAATGATTACGAGAAGTAAAATATGGAAATCTGACATTCAGTTTCAAGCAATTTTCATGATCAGTGCGCCTTCTATACCCTCAATAAGTGGAATCGGTCTATATGGAGGACCGATAAAATTAAATCATATACACTTTGTTTTGGGTCTAAAATGCCAGTATATTTCCAATTTGTGGCAAATCGGATAAAAACTAGAATTTCTAGAAACCCTAGGAGTTAAATCGGGTGTTCGGCACATATCTTTATTTTCCTAGAATACCTCTATATTTCCAATTTCAGGCAAATCGGTTAAAAACTACGGATTCCAGAAGCCCAAGAAGTAAAATCGGGAGATCGGTCTATATGGTGGCTATATCAAAACATGGACCGATACTCACCATTATCGGCACACTACCTTAAGGACATGGAATACCTCTAGATTTCCGATTTGAGGCACATTGGGTAAAAATTACGGATTCTAGAAGACTAAGTAGTAAAATCGGGAGATCGGTCTATATGGTGGCTATATCAAAACATGGACCGGTGCTCACCATTTTCGGCACACGTCTTTAGGGTCCTAGAATACCTCTAGATTTCCAATTTCAGGCAAATTGGGTAAAAACTATAGATTCTAGAAGCCCAAGAAGTAAAATCGACAGATCGGTCTATATGGGGGCTATATCAAAACATGGGCCCATAATCACTATTTTCTGCATATATCTTTATTTTCATAGAATACCTCTAGATTTCCAATTTCAGGCAAATTGGATAAAAACTACGGTTTCTAGAAGCCCAAGAAGTAAAATCGGGAGATCGGTCTATATGGGGGCTATATCAAAACATGGACCGATAATCACTATTTTCGGCACATATCTTTATTTTCCTAGAATACCTCTAGATTTCCAATTTCAGGCAAATCGGGTAAAAACTACGGATTCTAGAAGCCCAAGAAGTAAACCTAGAGATCGGTCTATATGGGGACTATATCGAAACATGGCCCCATAATCACCAGTTTCGGCACATGTCTTTATGGTCCTAGAATACCTCTAGATTTCAAATTTCAGGTAAATTGGGTAAAAACTACGGATTCTAAAAGCCCAAGAAGTAAAATCGGGAGATCGGTATATATGGGGGCTATATCAAAACATGGACCGGTACTCACCATTTTCGGCACACATATTAAGGGTTCTAGAATACCTCTAGATTTCAAATTTCAGCAAAATTGGATTAAAACTACGGATTCTAGAAGCCCAAGAAGCAAAATCGGGAAATCGGTCCATATGGGGCACATTGGGTAAAAATTACGGATTCTAGAAGACTGAGAAGTAAAATCGGGAGATCGTAGTAAAAGAAGTAAAATCGGGAGAAGTAAATCTGGAGATCGGTCTATATGGTGGCTATATCAAAACATGGACCGGTACTCACCATTTGCGGCACACGTTTTTAGGGTCCTAGAATACCTCTAGTTTTCCAATTTCAGGCAAATTGGATAAAAACTACAGATTCTAGAAGCCCAAGAAGTAAAATCGGGAAATCGGTCTATATGGGGGCTATATCAAAACATGGACCGATAATCGCTATTTTCGGCACACCTCCTTAAGGTCCTGGCACACCTCCTTAAGGTTCTGATTTGAGGCACATTGGGTAAAAATTATGGATTCTAGAAGCCCAAGAAGTAAAATCGGGAGATCGGTATATATGGGGGCTATATCAAAACATGGACCGGTACTCACCATTTTCGGCACACCTCGTTAGGGTCCTAGAATACCTCTAGATTTTCGATTTGAGGCGCATTGGGTAAAAATTACGGATTCTAGAATACAAAGAAATAAAATCGGGAGATCGTCTATATGGTGGCTATATCAAAACATGGTCCCATATTCACCATTTTCGGCACATCTCTTTATTTTCCTAAAATACTTCTAGTTTTCCAATTTCAGGAAAATTGAATTAAAACTACGGATTCTAGAAGCCCAAGAAGCAAAATCGGTCCATATGGGGGCTATACCAAAACATGGACCGATAGGCATCATTTTCGTTACACTTTTTGATGGTCCTAAAATACCTCTAGATTTCCAATTTCAGGCAAATTGGATAAAAACTACAGTTTTTATAAGCCCAAGACCCCAAATCGGGAGGTCGGTTTATATGGGGACTATATCAAAACTTGGACCGATATAGCCCATCTTCGAACTTGACCTGCCTGCAAACAAAAGACAAATCTGTGCCAAATTTTAGGACGATTGCGTCATTATTGAAGGCTGTAGCGTGATTACAACAGACAGACAGACGGTCAGACGGACAGGCTTATATCGTCTTAGAATTTCTCCCTGATCAAGAATATATATACTTTATATAGTCGTAAATCGATATTTCGATGTATGACAAACTTATTATACCCCCGTCACCATTCTATTTGTGGATATCAAGAGTGTCGCACATGCAGTCGTTTGTGTCAGATTTAACATTCACATGACAGAATCTATCCTCAAGCTATCAACACATAGATGTGTACATGTACACACACACACTTACATTCACATTAATTTTACTCTACACATACAATCATTCATTCACCCATATTCAGATGACAAAATATTTTACACACGAACTTTGGAATTGCAATTTGCATTGGCTGCCAAGCTACCAAAAAAAAAAAAAATCGGGAATATATTCAAACAAAAATTGCTATAATTCTAATCATCACTCCACACCAACCCTCTAGCAATTTGGTGTTCTTTTCTCCCCCCTCAGCCCATGCTCTTGGACATATCGGAGAAATTTCACACCAAATTAGTTATAAATTTGCATTCTTTGCTGGCATTGCCAACGACACCACAACAATGCAAATGGCTACCATGTTAACGACAACAATTACACGGATGGCAATTTTTTCGTTTTATGCCGAGTCCAATTGACCACCAACGACATGCCTAGCATTATTGACAATAAAGTACATTAAAGACTATGATGGAAGTGAAAATGCATTGCCGCTTTTTTCGTAATTGGGAAAATCAGAGAAAATGCGGTGAAATGACCCACTTGACCTGAGGGGTTGGAAAATGCAATGTTGCATCGTAAGAGGTACCTATTACGAATTTCTAGTATGTCGGTATAGCAGATTGCCATGCGAAGAAACACGGCTTTACCTAATGTGGGATGTGCAACGTGGGGACTGACAAAGGGTTAGGCCCTATGGCCAGTGTTGCCAGATCGTCATTTTTGACGATTTTTATGGCAAAAAAGTGAAAAGTTTAGCAAAGTTAATGGAGTAGGTGGTTTGTATTTGGGTCCGCAAATTAGTAATAACGGATTGACAACAGATGGCGTAGTTGGGTATATAACTACTCATCAGACAATACTGAAAATGTATTCAAGTCATAAATTCGTTCCATAGCTTTCATTTTGAAACATGCAACATATCTGGAATTTATGTTTTGAATTTTTAACAACAACCGTGGGAATGTTACTTTTAGATTTACTCGAGCTGGCTATCTTTGGCACGAATTATGACTTTGCGCTATTTGGCCCATTCTCAATGAAGTTCGCCTTGAAATGATCAACACTTTGGTATTTTATAGTTCTAACATCTAGAGGTATTGTAAGACCACAAATAGGTTTGTCGAAAATAGTGTGTATCGGTCCAGGTTTTGATATAGCTCGCATATAAACCGATCCCCCGATTTGGGTTCTTGAAAATTGAAAATCTAGAGGTATTTTAAGACCACAAATATGTGTGGCACCATGTTTTGGTGTGGCCCCCATATAGACCGATCTCCCAAATTTACTTCCTGGGCTTCATGAATTCATAGTTTTTATCCAATTTGCCGGAAATTAGAAAACTAGAAGTATTTTAGGACCATAATGAGTTGTGTCGAAAATGGTCCATGTCAGTCTATGTTTTGGTATAGCCCGATGATTTTGGACAATAAAATTTCGCCAAAAAGAATAGAAAATCAATAAAAAAGAAAAAAAAAAATATAATAATAAAAAAATCATCCCAGCGTGGATTTGAACCTGTGCCGTTTGAATTTTTCACTTCCAAGGAAGTTCTTTTGAGAAGTTTTTGCAAATTACAATAATTTCTAATTTCTTGTTGATTTTTAATGGAAAAAATAAATTTATACAAAAATATATAAAAACAAAATAAAAACGATGTATAACATAAAAAATATTTTTTTAGAAAAATATTAAAAAAAAAACAAGTATATACGGCCGTAAGTTCGGCCAAGCCGAAGCTTATGTACCCTCCACCATGGATTGCATAGAAACTTCTACTGAAGCCGATGGCAAGGTATCTTAAAACTTCCTAACACCGTAATATATACCACATAGTCCATACGTGGTATATATTAATCTACAAAAGGCCGACTAAATACGTATATAATAAAGTTTAAAGTTTCTGTAGAAATAAAATTTTGACAAAATAAAATTTTGACAAAATTTTCTATAGAAATAAAATTTGGAAAAAATTTTCTATAGAAATAAAATTTGGAAAAAATTTTCTATAGAAATAAAATTTTGACAAAATTTTCTATAGAAATAAAATTTTGACAAAATTTTCTATAGAAATAAAATTTTGTCAAAATTTTCTATAGAAATAAAATTTTGACAAAATTTTTTATAGAAATAAAATTTTGACAAAATTTTCTATAGAAATAAAATTTTGACAAAATTTTCTATAGAAATAAAATTTGGAAAAAATTTTCTATAGAAATAAAATTTGGAAAAAATTTTCTATAGAAATAACATTTTGACAATGTTTTCTATAAAAATGAAATCTTGGTAGATTATTTTTGGCTCGAGTGGCAACATTATGAACCGATATGGACCAATTTTTGTGTGACTGGGGATCGGCTAAATATATTTATAGACCGATATGGACCAATTTTGGCATGGTTATTAGCGGCCTTATACTAACACCACGTTGCAAATTTCAACCGGATCGGAAGAATTTTGCTCCTCCAAGAGATCAAATCTGGGGAATTGTTTATATGGGGGCTATATATAATTATGGACCGATATGGACCAAGTCTTGCGTGTTTGTTGGAGACCACATTCTAACACCACGTTCCAAATTTCAATCGGTTCGGACGAATTGTGCTCCTCTAAGAGGCTCCGGAGGACAAATCTGGGGATCGATTTATATGGGGGCTATATATAATTATGGACCGATTTCGACCAATTTTTGCATGGGTTCATTCATATATTAACACCACGTACCAAATATCAACTGAATCAGATGAATTTTGGTCTTCCAAGATGCTCCGGAGGTCAAATCTGGGGATCGGTTTATATGGGGGCTATATATAATTATGGACCGATTTCGACCAATTTTTGCATGGTTGTTAGACACCATATACCAACACCATGTACCAAATTTCAGCGGGATCGGATGAAATTTGCTTCTTTTAGAGGCTCGGCAAGCCAAATCGGAGGATCGGTTTATATGGGGGCTATATATAATTATGGACCGATGTGGACCAATTTTTACGTGGTCATTAGAGACCATATATTAACACCATATACCAAATTTCAGCCGGTTCGGATGAAATTTGGTTTTCTTAGAGGCTCCGCAAGCCAAATCGGGGGATCGGTTAATATGGGCGCTATATGTAATTATGGACCGATATGGACTAATTTTTGCATGCTTGTTAGAGACCATATGCTAACACCATGTACCAAATTTCAGCGGGATTGGATGAAATTTGCTTCTTTTAGAGGCTCGGCAGGCCAAATCGGGGGTTTGGTTTATATGGGGGCTATATATAATTATGGACCGATGTGGACCAATTTTTGCATGGTTGTTAGAGACCATATATTAACACCATGTACAAAATCGGATGAAATTTGCTTCTCTTAGGGGATTGGCAAGCCAAATTTGGGGGTGCGTTTATATGGGGGCTATACGTAAAAGTTGGCCGATATGGTCCATTTGCAATACCCGACCTACATCAGTAACAACTACTTGTGCCAAGTTTCAAGTCGATAGCTTGTTTCGTTCGGAAGTTAGCGTGATTTCAACAGACGGATGGACGGACGGACGGACATGCTCAGATCGACTCAGAATTTCATCACGACCCAGAATATATATTTTTTATGGGGTCTTAGAGAAATATTTCGATGTGTTACAAACGGAATGACAAAGTTAATATACCCCCATCCTATGGTGGAGGGTATAAAAATAAATTTATACAAAAATATATAAAAACATAGTAAAAATGATGTACTAGGGCAGTTCGGAAACTTCTTAGCCTAGCACAAAAAGCGCGGTATAAACAGAAAAAAGTTAAGTGTTAAATTGTTAAGTGTAAATGTTACAAGATGAATCTGAGAGAATATAAACGAGAACTGAGAAGGTCTCAACAAAACTCTTGGGATGATTACTGTAGCAGTATTGAGAATACGTCAGAGGCTTCCAGACTACGGAAGGTACTAGCATCCACTAACACCGCTTCAGGTTTCATTAAAACATCGGAGGGAAATTGGACAACGTCCAGTGAGGAGACGTTGGAAGTACTTTTGGACACACACTTCCCTGGAAATCAGACGGTTGAACCATGTTCCACCGGTGTAACAGAGGCTCAGAGATCATTTCCTATCGAGGAAATTGTGTCGGAATCTAGAATAAAATGGGCTTTAAATAGCTTTGGACCATTCAAATCCCCCGGACCTGATGGAATTACTCCGGCAGAGTTACAGGCGGTGGCTGAAAGAATTATCCCCTGGTTGACGGTGATAGATAAACAATGTGTAAACTTAGCATATATTCCAGAAAAGTGGAGGGAAACAAAAGTCGTCTTCATACCTAAAGCAGGAAAAGCCTCTCACTCGAGTGCGAAGGATTTCCGACCAATCAGCTTATCCTCATTCCTACTTAAGTCCCTGGAGAGGATGATAGACATGTATCTTAGAACTAGCGTGGATTCAAGTTTGCTCTCGAAACGACAGCATGCATACTCGAAGGGCAGGTCTACTGAGACCGAATTGCATGAACTGGTCAGCTTTATTGAAAGCTCACTATCTGTCAAAGAATACACAATCGTGGCGTTTCTAGACATCGAAGGGGCGTTCAATAATGTCCATCCGAGCTCGATATTAAATGGACTGACAACTCTGAATGTTGATCCAGGTATACTTAGGCTGTTAGACGAACTTCTAATAAAGAGACGTATTTCAGCCACACTAGGGCAAGCAAACATACAAAGGTATGTGAACAGAGGCACTCCCCAAGGAGGAGTTCTATCACCCCTTCTTTGGAATGTTGCTATAAACAACCTTCTGGTTTCTCTAGAAAAAGAAAGGATAAAAGTGGTGGCATACGCAGATGATGTGGCGCTTGCAGTCAGGGGAAAATTCCCATCCACAATCAGAGATATTATACAGAGAGCTCTCCAGATGACTGAGAAATGGGCGAAAGATAATGGTCTTGGTGTAAATCCAGCAAAGACAGAAATAGTCATGTACTGCAAAGATCGCAAAACTCCCATTAAGGGAGGTTAGGCCCATTTCCTTAGGGGGTACTGAAATTCCCTTTGATGAGTGTGCAAAATACCTGGGCGTTATTTTGGACAGGAAGCTGAATTTTAGGCTTAATATTGAAGAGAGGGCGAGAAAAGCCACGGTAGCTTTGTACTCGTGCAAAAAGGCAATAGGGAAAAAGTGGGGACTAAGACCAAAAATTGTGCATTGGCTATACACGGCAGTGGTTAGACCTATAATGCTATATGGTGTTGTAGTCTGGTGGCCGGCACTTCAGAAACCGACTTGTTTAGATAAAGTTCAGCGTATGGCGAGCTTATGTATCTCAGGCGCATTTAGTAAGACAGGAACAGACTCCCTTAATGTCATGCTACATCTATTGCCTATAGACATTTTGGCCAAACAGTCAGCTGCAACAACGGCTGTGCGGTTGCGCGAGCTATCGCTGTGGTCGGAAAAAATGTACGGTCATAGTTCGGTCCTCAAAGTAATGCCAGATGTGCCTAACGTAGTGGATTACACCCTGGCAAAACCACTTTTCGACAAAAAGTTTGAAACTCTAATTCCCAACAGTGAGGCGTGGTGTACACAGACCCCGGGGAATAAAAGATATATAGATTTCTATACTGATGGCTCCAAATTGAATGGACAAGTGGGGTTCGGAGTATATTATAAAGATCTGGAAATTCGAATAGCGAAAAGATTACCTAATCACTGTAGTGTTTTTCAGGCTGAAATATTGGCAATAAGAGAGTTGGTGAATTGGCTGAGAAGTAATGTTCCAACAAATATTGGCATTAATATATACTCAAACAGGCAACCTGCAATAAAATCCTTGGACTCTGTGTTTGATTACACCCTGGCAAAACCACTTTTCGACAAAAAGTTTGAAACTCTAATTCCCAACAGTGTGGCGTGGTGTACACAGACCCCGGGGAATAAAAGATATATAGATTTCTATACTGATGGCTCCAAATTGAATGGACAAGTGGGGTTCGGAGTATATTCTAAAGATCTGGAAATTCGAATAGCGAAAAGATTCCCTAATCACTGTAGTGTTTTTCAGGCTGAAATATTGGCAATAAGAGAGGTGGTGAATTGGCTGAGAAGTAATGTTCCAACAAATATTGGCATTAATATATACTCAGACAGTCAACCTGCAATAAAATCCTTGGACTCTGTGTTCCTTAACTCAAAAACGGCCATAGACTGCCGCAAATCTCTCAACGAGATGGCTGAGCAGTACAATATTCACCTAATATGGGTGCCTGGTCATAGGAACATACCGGGGAACTGTGAAGCAGATGTGTTAGCAAGGCTAGGAACTACCTTACATATTCCAGGGGAACTAGAATCTGTTGGTATGCCTCTGGCCACCTGCAAGCTCTTACTGCGTGAGAAGGCTGTTATGATGGCCAATATTCGATGGGAAAATTGCAAGGGTTGTAACGACACCAAGCAAATATGGCCCCATTTAAACTTAAACCGCACACTAGATATGCTAGTGTTCTCAAGGCGTCAGATAGCACTCCTAATATCTGCTATAACGGGTCGCTGCCTGATAGGCGAATATGCAAAAACTATAGGTGCGAAGTATAATGACTATTGTATAATCTGTCATGACGTGGAGGAAAAGGAATCAATTAAACACCTCTTGTGTGAGTGTCCTGCTTTTTGTGTAAGGCGTAAGCGAATTTTAGGAGCATATAGCTTTAGATTACTGGCTGACCTGGAAAACGTTAACTTAAGCAGTTTGTTAATGTTTGTGGAGCAATCTGGTTGGTTCCACAAAAGTAAATAATAGAGAAGGTTCAGTGGTTAAGACTAGAAGTGCCCATATGTAATAGGTACTTTTAGTTAAATGTGGTATCACAATGGACTGAATAGTCTAAGTGAGCCTGAAATTTAATCGGGCTGCCACTTTAACCTAACCTAACCTAACCTAAGTGTTAAATTTTGTTTCGATCTGGCAACTCCTTCATATAGAAACAGGTGTTCAAAAAAGACGCATCCGCAATTTTTTTTACAATGGAAAAATTAGAAATGCGTGCTGTCATTAAATATTTACATAAAAAAGATTTATCGGGACAAGAAATTCATAATGATATGGTAAATGTGTTAGGTGAAATTCCTTCATATGCAACAGTAAAAAATTGAGTTGCTGATTTTAAACGTGGTCGTACAAGCATTGAAGATGAACCACGTATTGGACGTCCAAAAACAGCAACAACAACAGTAGCCAAAGTGCATGATATGGTATTAAATGATCGACGAATAAAAGTGCGTGAAATTGCTAATATCATGGGCATCTCAAATTATCGAGTCCATTTAATTTTGCATGAAGAACTACAGATAAAAAAGCTTTCTGCAAGATGGGTGCCGCATTTGTTAACAGTCAATCAAAAACGCATAAGAATGAACATTTCTCAAGCTTGTTTGGATCGTTTTAAGCGAAATAAAATGGATTTTAAGCGTGGTTTCATAACTGTTGATGAGACATGGATCCACCACTATACTCCAGAGACAAAAGAAAAATCCAAACAATGGACTGAAGCTGGAGGAAGTGCCCCAAAGAAGGCAAAAACAATTCAATCGGCTGGTAAGGTTATGGCAACGGTTTTTTGGGACTTCAAAGGTATTTTATTGATTGACTATCTGCAAAAGGGTAAAACAATAAATTCAGAGTACTTTTATACTTTTGGATAAATTCCTGGCTTACAACACAAAAAAATAATTTTTCATCAAGACAACGCACCAGCGCATAAGAGTGTTTTAACAAGAGTGTTTTAAAATCAACGAATTAAAGTACGAGTACGAGCTTGACCACCCACCTTATTCTCCTGATTTAGCTTCTAGAGACTTTTACTTGTTCCCAAATCTAAAAAAATTCCTTGCTGGCAAGCGTTTTACCTCAAATGAAGATGCACTTACAGTTGTAAACCACTATTTTGAAGACCTTGAGGAAAAATATTTTAATCAAGGGATAGAATTGCTAGAAAAGCGTTGGACTAAGTGTATTGAAGTTTTGAGGAGATGATATTGAAAAATAAAAATATTTTTGAAAAACTAACTATTCTCTTTCATTGATAGGCTAAGAAGTTTCCGAACCGCCCTCGTATAACATAAAAAATATTTTTTTAGAAAAATATTAAAAAAAAAAAAAAAAAATGCCGCTGGTGAGATTTGAACCAGCGTTCAAGAAGTAGTTAGAATGTCATGCCGTGTTGTCATATTAGGTTCATATCACAAACATTTGAGTAGAAGTTTCGATGCATCGTGTTCAATAGCGTTTGTGGCTGAGTGTGCTAAGACGTGCTGTTATAGTGCCAACAGACCCGGTGGAAGCGAAGAAGTTTTTCAATTTGTAAAAATTAGATAATAAGAAAATAAAAGTGTAAAAAATACTGATAAAAATAAATAGCGAAATTGGATTTTTTTTTAGTTTTTGAAATTTTTTAATACAAATGAACTTCCAAGGCAAAACTTCTAAAGCCATACAAAAGGATCCAAAAATGGAGTTTTGAAAATGGATCCAAAAAAGGATAGTACGACAAGCCCATGTAAAATTCATGGGAGATGATCCAAGTTTGCACTACTTCCGGATCACAAATTGAGGGTCCAAACTAATTTTTGGAATCTCTTTTTTTGCTGGGATACTGTATTGCCTTCATGCAATCCAACATAGTTTTGATATATTATATTAAAATACACTATTACCCGAAGTTTTGTCCAACTGGAATATTTCGAAAAGAAAAAGAATCACATATATAATACAAATACACTCGGAAAGGTCACCATGAATCGTTTAGCTATTTCACATCGTTCATTTTTTTCAAGGTCAGACGAAATTGAAATGCATTTTGATGACATTTGGTAACATTAGAAGTTTAAATGGTCTTTTTTTGTGCGGTTACATTGTAGATGATGATTGGCATATTCTATTCATTACAAACAATTTTTATGTATTGAAATTTGTGTATGTTATGCTAGCTGTGTTAAAATTTGTTTTTTGAAAGAATCTTTGGATTTGTTTAGGCATAGTGAGGATATTGTTATATATTTTGTTATGTCCGATATTTGAAGAAAATACTAAAATATGTCCCAATAGACATCATATTCAGCAAAAATTAATTGTGGACCTAAAATACCTCTAGATTTCAACTTTCCGAAAAATCGGAAAACATTGCTCTACCTAGATGCGCAAGAATTCAAATGGGGAGATCGTTCTAAAGGGTGATTTGTTAAGAGCTTGATAACTTTAAAAAAAAAAAAACGCATAAAATTTGCAAAATCTCATCGGTTCTTTATTTGAAACGTTAGATTGGTCCATGACATTTACTTTTTGAAGATAATTTCATTTAAATGTTGACCGCGGCTGCGTCTTAGATGGTCCATTCGGAAAGTCCAATTTTGGGCAACTTTTTCGAGCATTTCGGCCGGAATAGCCCGAATTTCTTCGGAAATGTTGTTGTCAAAGCTGGAATAGTTGCTGGCTTATTTCTGTAGACTTTAGACTTGACGTAGCCCCACAAAAAATAGTCTAAAGGCGTCAAATCGCATGATCTTGGTGGCCAACTTACCGGTCCATTTCTTGAGATGAATTGTTCTCCGAAGTTTTCCCTCAAAATGGCCATAGAATCGCGAGCTGTGTGGCATGTAGCGCCATCTTGTTGAAACCACATGTCAACCAAGTTCAGTTCTTCCATTTTTGGCAACAAAAAGTTTGTTAGCATCGAACGATAGCGATCGCCATTCACCGTAACGTTGCGTCCAACAGCATCTTTGAAAAAATACGGTCCAATGATTCCACCAGCGTACAAACCACACCAAACAGTGCATTTTTCGGGATGCATGGGCAGTTCTTGAACGGCTTCTGGTTGCTCTTCACTCCAAATGCGGCAATTTTGCTTATTTACGTAGCCATTCAACCAGAAATGAGCCTCATCGCTGAACAAAATTTGTCGATAAAAAAGCGGATTTTCTGCCAACTTTTCTAGGGCCCATTCACTGAAAATTCGACGTTGTGGTAGATCGTAAGTCTATTCATGATGAAATGTCAAAGCATACTGAGCATCTTTCTCTTTGACACCATGTCTGAAATCCCACGTGATCTGTCAAATACTAATGCATGAAAATCCTAACCTCAAAAGAATCACCCTTTATACTGGGGTCATTCGAAAACATGGACCGATATAAACCAAACTGAACACAAGTACTTGAGGTCCTAAAATACCTATAGATTTTGGTCTATATGCAATGTTGTATCGGGTCTAAAAAGTGGAGGGCTACAATAACAGAAATGATCCCAAAAGTGTAGGCCAAATTTGATCAAAATCTTCGCGGCATTAGAAAAGAATTTCTTCGCGCGCTAGAACGGACACAACACATGATGAAAAACAAGTAAGGAAAGTATAAAGTCGGGCGGGGCCGACTATATTATACCCTGCACCACTTTGTAGATCTAAATTTTCGATACCATATCACATCCCTCAAATGTGTTGGGGGCTATATATAAAGGTTTGTCCCAAATACATACATTTAAATATCACTCAACCTAGACAGAATTTGATAGACTTCTACAAAATCTATAGACTCAAAATTTAAGCCGGCTAATGCACTAGGGTGGAACACAATGTTATTAAAAAATATGGGAAACGTTTAAATCTGAAGCAATTTTAAGGAAACTTCGAAAAAGTTTATTTATGATTTATCGCTCGATATATATGTATTAGAAGTTTAGGAAAAATAGATTCATTTTTACAACCTTTCGACTAAGCAGTGGCGATTTTACAAGGAAAATGTTGGTTTTGTCGAAATCAGAAAATCAGGATATCTAAATCTGAACCGATTTCAACCAAATTTGGCACGCATAGCAACAATGCTTATTCTCCTCCCTGTGCAAAATTTCAACTAAATCGGAGTTAAAAATTGGCCTCTGTGGTCATATGAGTGTAAATCGGGCGAAAGCTATATATGGGAGATATATCTAAATCTGAACCGATTTCAACCAAATTTGGCACGCATAGCTACAATGCTAATTCTACTCCCTGTGCAAAATTTCAACTAAATCGGAGTTAAAAATTGGCCTCTGTGGTCATATGAGTGTAAATCGGGCGAAAGCTATATATGGGAGATATATCCAAATCTGAACCGATTTGCACCAAATTTGGCACGCATAGTAACAATGCTAGTTCTACTCCCTGTACAAAGTTTCAACTAAATCGGAGTTAAAAATTGGCCTCTGCGGTCATATGAGTGTAAATCGGGCGAAAGCTATATATGGGAGATATATCCAAATCTGAACCGATTTCAACCAAATTTGGCACGCATAGTTACAATGCTAATTCTACTCCCTATGCAAAATTTCAACTAAATCGGAGCAAAAAATTGGCCTCTGTGGGCAAATGAGTGTAAATCGGGCGAAAGCTATATATGGGAGATATATCTAAATCTGAACCGATTTCGCTGATATTTTGCAAGTTTTTCGAGACCCATAAATTTTTCGGATGTACGGAATTTGAGGAAGATCGGTTGATATACACGCCAATTATGACCAGATCGGTGAAAAATATATATGACAGCTATATCTAAATCTGAACCGATTTTTTCCAAAATCAATAGGGATCATCTATGAGCCGAAATAGGACCCTATACCAAATTTTAGGACAATCGGACTAAAACTGCGAGCTGTACTTTGCACACAAAAATACATCAACAGACAGACAGACGGACAGACAGACAGACAGACAGACAGACGGACATCGCTAAATCGACTCAGAATTTAATTCTAAGCCGATCCGTATACTAAAAGGTGGGTCTGTGATTACTCCTTCTTGGCGTTACATACAAATGCACAAACTTATTATACCCTGTACCACAGTAGTGGTGAAGGGTATAATGAGCTTGGACTAAAATTGAGGTTGCAACAAGTATATAAAGCACTATGTTCGGCCGGGCCGAATCTTAAATACCCAAAACCATCAATTATAATAGTTTCCTTTGAAAACTCTTCGTCGTAGCGGGTTACTTGATAATATATAGAATTTTAGGAGGTCTTGATGATTCTCCCAAATACATTAGTTCCCGAAGATAAATTTATAGATTCTACCTGGAAACGTTACTTTCAGTTTCAAGCAACTTTCATGATCAGTGCGCCTGCTATACCCGAAGAAATGAAAGCGGTCTATATGGAGGTCTTACCAAATGCACCGATCAAAGTAAATCCGATACAGGGTTTTGAGGGTCTAAAATACCAGTAAATTTACAATTGCCTGAAATTGTCGGATAAAAACTACAGTTTCTAGAAGCCGGAGGATTTAAATCGGGAGATCGATCTATATGGGGGCTATGCAAAAAAAACATGGATCGATGAAAACCATTTTCGGCACACCTTTTTATAGTTCTAAACTACCTCCAATTTCAGGCAAATTGGATGCATCAGGTTCACTTGGACTATTCAGTCCATTGTGATTCCACATTGGTAAACTTCTCTCTTATCACTGAGTGCTGCCCGATTCATTGTTAAGCTCAATGACAACGAACCTCTTTCGAACGGCGTTCCACAATGCAGTGAAACAACTTATAGATGCTTTGAAATACTCAGAAATGTCACCAGCATTACTGATATGGACCAATGCATGGTTGTAAGAGACCATATACTAGGTTAGGTTAGGTTAGGTTATGTGGCAGCCCGATGTATCAGGCTCACTTAGACTATTCAGTCCATTGTGATACCACAGTGGTGAACTTCTCTCTTATCACTGAGTGCTGCCCGATTCCATGTTAAGCTCAATGACAAGGGACCTCCTTTTTATAGCCGAGTCCGAACGGCGTTCCACATTCCAGTGAAACCACTTAGAGAAGCTTTGAAACCCTCAGAAATGTCACCAGCATTACTGAGGTGGGATAATCCACTGCTGAAAAACTTTTTGGTGTTCGGTCGTAGCAGGAATCGAACCCACGACCTTGTGTATGTAAGGAGGGCATGCTAACCATTGCACCACGGTGACCATATACTAACACCATGTACCAAATTTCAGCCGGATCGGATGAAATTTGCTTCTCTTAGAGCAATCGCAAGCCAAATTTGGGGGTCCGGTTATATGGGGGCTATACGTAAAAGTGGACCGATATGGCCCATTTGCAATACCATCCGACCTACATCAATAACAACTACTTGTGCCAAGTTTCAAGTTGATAGCTTGTTTCGTTCGGAAGTTAGCGTGATTTCAACGGACGGACGGAGATGCTTAGATCGACTCAGAATTTCACCACGACTCAGAATATATACTTTATGGGGTCTTAGAGCAATATTTTGATGTGTTACAAACGGAATGACAAAGTTAATATACCCCCATCCTATGGTGGAGGGTTTCAAAATGTTCATTTTGTTAATTAAAAACAATGATAAATTTTGTATGCATTCCATTAGATGATGACCATCTTGTTGTTATATCATTGTTTCGAGCGTGCTAATATATACTCTGGTCAAATTGACCATACGAGAAGCTTCATTAATTGTCATTGTTTTGTTTTTTCGAAATCATATAATTTACATTTAAATGAAATGTTTTATCAAAGGAGAGATAATACATCAAATTTCATCATCACTATCATCATTTTCGCCTAGATTCAATGAGTGTCAAGCAATGACATCAAAGTGTGATGTCATGGCCAATGGTTAAACAGCATCACAGAGAGAGAGAGAGAGAGAGCAAGCAGTCAAAGAAAAAGAGAATGCATTGTTGTTGTTGGTGGTTGCCTGTCAGCACTATGCATTTATTCCCCATTGACACCAATGGTTTGCTATTTTGCATTTTACCCTAAAGACATTTGGGTTGTGATGGATTGCATATCAGTGACCAGATACTCACCCACACATCATCATAAATTATGAGATACTTTGTGTCTATGGTGGGCAAAAGAATAAATTATTTCAAATTATTACTTTTTCATCTGGTTTGGAATTCAACGGGGGGCAAGGTTTTCCCCAGATGTTGATTTCATTGTATGGTCACTATGGAAAGTAGTCAAAAGTCATTGACTGCATTGGTATAGAATTGGACAGTATGTTGCCAGTCAGTGGTCAGTTGAACAATCGAAATGGGCACCGAAAATACTACAAGGAGAGCCAATGCTATTCTGGTAGCTAACATTGCTGATTCACATCTCAAGGGTTATGGCTTTAAACTAATTTTTGAGCCAACGTCATCAAGCATTTTAAAGGTATATTATCACTTCTCTGTAATCGATATTTTTGGGTGTATCAAATCTTCTCCAAGTACAATAAGCCATTCGGACTCAATAGAATCCGGCAGCTCTCATTGTTAAGATAGGAGTTCACCACGTGTGGCATCACAACGAACTCTATTAAATAAATGAGTCAGAAATGATTGGTATCACAATAATCGAACATATTCTAAGAGGGAATTTTAAGAAAAAACAAGTATATACGGCCGTAAGTTCGGCCAGGCGGAAGCTTATGTACCCTCCACCATGGATTGCCTACAAACTTCTACGAAAGAATGTCATCCACAATCGAATTACTTAAGTTGCGGTAACGCTTGCCGATGGCAAGGTATCTTAAAACCTCCTAACACCATCTTCTAAATTGTATGTAAGTCCATACGTGTTATATATTAAATCAAAAAAGATCGATCCAATACGTACACAGTCTCACAGAAGTTTACATTCGGTTAAAGAATTTATATTTTCTTTAAATTATCAAATTTTAAAAAATTTGCTTATATATCCTTTAGTTTTAGTCAATTAATTTGAAAAACAAAGTATTTGTTAATTTTCAAGAAAATTTGTTTGATGTGGGTTATAAACAACAACAAGAAACATGTTTAGTTAAGAGGTAAAAAACGCAGGGGTATGTTAACTTATGTGAGACTGTGTATATAATTCAATTTGACAAAATTTTCTATAGAAATAAAATTTTGACAAAATTTTCTATAGAAATAAAATTTTAACAAAATTTTCTATAGAAATAAAATTTTAACAAAATTTTCTATAGAAATAAAATTTTGACAAAATTTTCTATAGAAATAAAATTTTGGTAGATTATTTTCGGCTCGAGTGGCAACCTGATTATGAACCGAAGTGGACCAATTTTTTGGGATTGGAGATCGGCTATATATAACTATAGACCGATATGAACCAATTTTGGTATGGTTGTTGGCAGCCATATACTAACACTACGTTCCAAATGTGAACCGGATCCAGGATCCAAGATCCAAGAGGCTTCGGGGGTCAAATCTGGAGAACGGTTTATATGGGGACTATATATAATTATGGACCGGTATGGACCAATTCTGGCACGGTTGTTAGAGACCATATACTAACACCATGTTCCAAATTTCAACCGGATCGGATGAAATTTCCTTTTCTTAGAGGCTCCGCAAGCCAAATCTGGGGATCGTTTTATATGGGGGCTATATATAATTGTGAACCGATGTGGACCAATTTTGCATGTATATAAGAAACCATATACTAACACCACGTTCCACATTTGAACCGGATCGGATGAATTTTGCTCCTCCAAGATGCTCCGGAGGTCAAACGGTTTATATGGGGGCTATATACAATTATGAACAGATATGGACCAATTTTAGCATGGTTTTTAGAGACCATATACCAACACCATGTACCAAATTTCAGCCGAATCGGATAAAATTTGCTCCTCTTTGAGGCTCCGCAAGCCAAATCTGGGGATCGGCTTATATGGGGGCTATATATAATTATGGACCGATGTGGACCGAAACCACGTACCCAATTTCAGCCGGATCGGGTGAAATTTGCTTCTCTTTGAGGCTCCGCAAGCCAAATCTGGGGGTCCGTTTATATGGGGGCTATATGTTATATAATTATGGACCGATGTGGACCAATTTTTGAATGGTTGTTAGAGAATATGTAACTCTTAGAGGCTCCGCAAGCCAAATCAGGTGGTCCGTTTATATGGGGGATTTTAACAGGTTGGCTGATAAGTCCCCGGTCTAACAAAGAAAAACACATTTTTTTTTGTCAAAATTCGTTTTTATTATTCAACATAGTTCACTTCAAGAGCGATACAACGATTATAACGACCTTCCGATTTTTTGATAACATTTTGGTAGTACTCCTTCGGTTTTGCCTCAAAATAGGCCTTAGTTTCGGCGATAACCTCTTCATTGCAGCCAAATTTTTTCCCTGCGAGCATCCTTTTGAGGTCTGAGAACAAGAAAAAGTCGCTGGGGGCCAGATCTGGAGAATACGGTGGGTGGGGAAGTAATTCGAAGCCCAATTCATGAGTTTTTGCCATCGTTCTCAATGACTTGTGGCACGGTGCGTTGTCTTGGTGGAACAACACTTTTCTTCTTCATATGGGGCCGGTTTGCCGCGATTTCGACCACCTTTAAACTTTCCAATAACGCCATATAATAGTCACTGTTGATGGTTTTTCCCTTCTCAAGATAATCGATAAAAATTATTCCATGCGCATCCCAAAAAAACAGAGGCCATTACTTTGACAGCGGACTTTTGAGTCTTTCCACGCTTCGAGACGGTTCACCGGTCGCTGTCCACTCAGCCGACTGTCGATTGGACTCAGGAGTGTAGTAATGGAGCCATGTTTCATCCATTGTCACATATCGACGAAAAAACTCGGGTGTATTACGAGTTAACAGCTGCAAACACCGCTCAGAATCATCAACACGTTGTTGTTTTTGGTCAAATGTGAGCTCGCGCGGCACCCATTTTGCACAGAGCTTCCGCATATCCAAATATTGATGAATGATATGACCAACACGTTCCTTTGATATCTTTAATGCCTCTGCTATCTCGATCAACTTCATTTTACGGTCATTCAAAATCATTTTGTGGATTGTTTTGATGTTTTCGTCGGTAACCACCTCTTTCGGGCGTCCACTGCGTTCACCGTCCTCCGTGCTCATTTCACCACCCTTGAATATTGCATACCAATCAATTATTGTTGGTTTCCCTGGGGCAGAGTCCGGAAAGTCATTGTCAAGGCAAGTTTTTGCTTCCACTGTATTTTTTCTCTTCAGAAAACAGCATTTTATCAAAACACGAAATTCCTTTTTTTTCCATTTTTTCACAATAACAAAAGTTGCTTCACAAAAGACTCTCTATCTCACAAACTAATTTACTTACAGACGTCAAATTTTGACACGAGTCATTTGAAGGTTGGTACTAAGAAAATAATATGCATTTAGTACTAGCGGCCATCTATGTGTCAGACCGGGGACTTATCAGCCAACCTGTTACATATAGCTCCGGACCGGATGAAATTTGCTTCTCTAAGAGGCTTCGCACACCAAATTCGGGGGTCGGTTTATATGGGAGCTATACGTAAAAATGGTTCAATATGGCCCATTGGCAATACCATCCGACCTACATCAATAACAACTACTTGTGCCAAGTTTCAAGTCGATAGCTTGTGTCGTTCGAAGGTTAGCGTGATTGCAACAGACGGACGAACGGTCGGATATGCTTAGATCGACTCAGAATTTCACCACGACCCAGAATATATATATATATATATATATATATATATATATATATATATATATATATATATATATATATATATATATATATATATATATATATATATATATATATATATATATATATATATATATATATATATATATATAAGTAAAATATAACTATAATTGACTTTTATAATAAGAGGTTTTTTATTTTATTTAATTGCTTACAAATAGCTTCTTACAAAAAATGATCTTAACTCTACGATGTCAAAAAGCGAGAGAGTGATGAATGGACGTTTAGGAGAAATCATGTTTTTGCCGTGTTGTCACGTTTCACCATATTTCATTCATTAATATTCATTCATGACGTTCATTGATAATCTAAAATACTCATTCAATCTTACACACTATTCGAAACAAAATCATATGTTCTTACTATGACTCTCAACAAATCTTTCATATGGCAATACCTACAATGTAATGTACGTTACTCCTCCCCCTCTTAGATACATCAATGTCCCCATTGATAACTACATTACTATTTACAAAGCTTACAATTTAAACATTCATAAGGGATAGTTGCTTAGTTTTCAATGTTTACATGGTATTTTTACATTAACAGAAATAAAAATATATGTTCAAACATTTATATTTTAATTTTTCGAAATCAAAACTTTTAGTTTAAAATATATTCTGTGTTTGTTGTTTGTTGTTTTTTTTTTTTTATTTGTTTCAGACCAAATAAATAATTTTAGTTCAACTGCAAACCTCAGTTTTCAAATCCATCCTCGCATAAACTTTAATTAATTATCGGGGGATGATTGTAATGAATTGCTTTCGTTACTAAGAGCATCACCTGCACTATTGCTTAGCTCGTCTTCTTCTGTTACTCTCCGTCTCTTAAATTGATTTGTGTGCTTTCTTACTTTCCTATTCTTAAATTTAACAACAAAGTGTTCACCATCATCTTCGCGCTCTACGACTTGTGCCTTCCTAAATGGGTTTTCTATTTTCTTTAGTCTTTTTCTTTCATTATCTCCAATTACGTAGCTAGTATTTACCTGATTATCACTTCTTGTTTTGTTTATATTATTAATTCGTTGTTCTTTCACACGTTGTGTGTCCACCTTCGGATTTTCTCTATTGAAAAATACGTTGTAGGGTGTTTCGCCCGTACTCGAATGCCTTATATTGTGGTTATAAATAAAGAGCGTTTGCTCTATATTCATATAATTAAATTCCCTATCTCCTGAGGTATTTAATATTCTTAGTCGTTCGTTCAATGTCTTATGCAACCTTTCTATGTCTCCTATACCCGGTTTACCAGTTGTTACTTCCACGTTGATGCCCAATTGTTCAAGCCACTGTTTAATATTTACGTTATTCATTCCTTGGTCCTGATCTATTTTTAAAGTTTTCGGTGGTCCCATAACATTGAAGATTCTTAGTAGAGCTCGTTTGGTCTCTAACCAATTCAAATTAGAAACTTTCTCCGCCATTGAAAACTTCGAAAATAAATCAATACATGTCAAAAAATATTGCTTATCCCATTGATAAAAATCTATTACGAATTTTTCCCTGGTCGCGTAGACCGGCGGGGTTATCTTCAAAGGTAATAAGTTAGATATGTGGTCTGACTTACATAAATGGCATAACTCACAGCTATTAACAATTTTTGAGATTTCCTTTACATAGTGAGGGTAGTAATATTTCGATTTAAATTCACGGACGATTTTCTCTATACCCTGGTGGAGCCCTTCTAAATGAATTTCGGTGACGAGTGTCTTAAAGTCATGATAGTCTGTTACATTTTCAAGTTCTTTCATACACCTAACAACTTTATGGTTACTGCCTTTAGTTATGGTCTTATAAACATCCTGTATTCTAATAAAATCTCTATCGTCAAGGACAAAAATAGCCGAACTCACGCCAATGAAGTATGTCGTTATTATATCTTTGATAGTTTCCTCCGTCAAATCGGTATACGATATCGTTGTCCTTATATTTGAGAAAATTTTCTCTTTCGAAATTCGAGCGATGTCTCCCCTTATAATTCTAATCTGTCTCTTAAATGTGTTTAGAACTCTTTCAGAAATGGGTATATAATTCAAGTTATCCTCATCCGCAGAGTGAATAGTTGCCAAATCGGACCTAGCGTCTTCTAGCATTCCGCACTGTTCTGACCGTATCCGGGACAACGCATCAGCAACATGATTCTCCCTTCCAGGAATATATTTGACGTCAAAATCATACTCGTTGAGTCTTATTTTCCATCTTTGTAATTTGATGTTCGGCTCCTTCAAATTGTGGAGCCACTGAAGAGGTTTATGGTCGCTATTAACAATAAATTTCCTCCCATAAATATAGGGACGAAAATACTTTGTCGCCCAAACGAGAGCTAACAGTTCCCGTTCTATAGTAGAATATTTGAGCTCATGTTCATTTAACGTTCGACTTGCAAAACAAATCGGTTTCCCCTGCTGACTAAGTACAGCACCTAATGAAACATTTGAAGCATCGGTTGTTAGCGTAAATATTTTTTCATAGTCCGGATAAATTAATATTGGTTCCCTAGTAATCAATATCTTTATCGTTTCCACCGCGTTCACAAAATTCTTATCGGTATGGTCGATTCTGTTACCTTTTTTTAAACACCTCGTAAGAGGCTTTGTAATCTCCGCAAAATTATGTATAAATTTTCTATAAAAGCCGGCTAGACCAATAAATCTTCTTATTTCCTTTTCTGTCTTCGGTATTGGGTATTTTAAAATAGCACTAACGTTTTTCTCGTTTGGCCTAACGCCCTCGGGTGTCACGATATGCCCCAAGAATTCGGCTTCCCTTTTCATAAATTCGCATTTCGTCAATTGAACTTTTAAATTCGCTTCTAAAAGTCTCTTAAATACATTTTCAATGGAATCCAAATGTTCCTGCAAGGATGTGCTAAATATTATGACATCATCTAGATAGACCATACAGTGTTTACCAACAAGATCTCCCAAAACAGTGTCCATCAATCTCTGAAAAGTAGAGGGGGCATTCTTGAGCCCAAATGGCATGCGAATAAATTCGTAATGCCCATTTCTTGTTGAAAATGCGGTCTTTTTCCTATCAGCAAGGTCCACCTCGATTTGGTGGAAACCTTTAGCGAGGTCTATCGTTGTAAAATAGAGACACTTCCCAAGTTTATCTAGTATATCATCCATGTTCGGTATGGGGTATTTATCGCTGACTGTAATATCATTTAACTTACGGTAGTCTATAACAATTCTCCATTTCTCCTTACCCGATGCATCGAGCTTTTTAGGAACCACCCAAATGGGCGAAGAATAAGGAGAATTGGAGTGGCATATAATACCCTGATCCAACATCTCTTTTATCTGTCGGTCTACTTCGACCCTGTGAACCTCGGGATACCTATATGATTTGCTATAAATGGGATCATCGTGATGAGTCCTAATATTATGCTTAATAGAATGTGTAAAGGTCAAATTATCACCTTCATTGTAAAAAATTGAACTGTATTTATTTAGCAGTCTCTGTAAAGATCTACATTCCTCTTGATTCAGGTGGTCTAATCGAAACCTAGATTCTTTAATATCTTCTACTACTTCGTGAACGTTTAGCTCTTCCATGACTAATTCATAATTAACTCCGCTAGTAACATTGTCAGATATGTGGTATATAATATTATTCAAAATAACTATATTATCGACTAAGTTAATTGTAGCATTCAGTATTTTTAAAGCATCGTATCCTAATAATCTGTCATACTTTTCGGAGAAATCAAAAACAAAAACTTTTAACTCTTTATTCAATAAATAAATATTCTGAACTTTATCTAAATAAATGAGGCCATTAGCCGTTTTTAAAGCAATAGGATCAGATACTCGAACAGGCTCTTTTAATAAATTTTGTTTTATCAAGCTGACTGACGAACCTGTGTCAATTAAAAATTCATATGGTTTGCAGTTTACTAGAATGGTTATTGATGGTAAGGTTCCGAGGCGTTCAAGTGAAAATTTTGGGCATCCTGCTCCATAGGAATAGGAGCACCGTATCGTCGAATACGTGATTGATTCGAGTCGTAATCGCCTTGTTGTTTAAATGGTTGAACATTTACATTTGGTAATGGTTTATTGTTTTGTGGAATATTATGCTGATATTGGAGACTATTAGGATTGAAAAAATGTGGTTGATTTTGCCTATGAGGAGGATATAACAAATTTTGGTATTGTGGTTGTGGGTAAAAATATGGATTTTGTGAATTTGGGTAATTTTGGTAGTGACGCATATTGGGCATAACTGATTGAGCGTTATGTGAAAAATTAACATTTCTATTTACTTTGCCCCTAAAATTGCTCGAATAATCATCACTTTCTCTTAACAGTTTTAATGCGTCTTTAAAATTAGTAACTAAATTGGCATTTAATAGCGCTGTTAAGTGATTAGGTAGTCCACTTTTTAATACCCTCAAGCACGTTTTTCGATTTCATCATTATAAATTTTCTTCAACAAATCTAGTTCATCACTCAATTTAATGCAGTCCTTTATCCTACAAATTTCATAGTTTAGTTCATCACAAAATGATTTTACATTATTTTTAAATTTAATATTGTTCATTTCTAAAATCAATGAGCTTATTGGTTTGCTCTCACCAAATTCCTCTATTAGCAACTGCTTTAATGATTTCCAGTCTGCTGGACACTCTCTCCTTATTAGGTCGAATGCTGATCCAGTCAATGTGCTTTGGATTGCGTTAAAAAAATAGTTTTTTGTCTTCCAAAGTAAGATCATTGATTGTGCTTGCCAGAGCATCGACGTTATGAATAAAGAACGCCAACTTATTTGGATCTCCATCAAAGTGTTCAATAAATTTGAGGTTTCTAAGGACAAACTCTCGTTTTTCAGCTTTCTCCATTGTGGTACAGTTTAGTTTTACGTTTTTTAATAGGGTACTTAATTCGTCTTCGAAATTGTTGCTCATTAAAACTTTTGGGTCCAAAATAATTTAGATTTTAGCGTTAGTATATTTCATGTTAGCCTGATAATGAAACAGGCAATTGACGTCCAAATGCATTATATCTAATTATACAATTATTTCTCGAGCTTTATGGACAGATATAGATTAAGGAACATGGTTAATAGAGCCATTGAAAAGAAAACGCCAGATACCAATCTATACACGCCTGGACTGTACATGTTTCGGTTCGGGCGAATGAACCTTTCCACAGCCTTTAGTATAGATCTGGCTGGGAGAGATAACTCAATTTTGGGCCCTTTATGCTAACTCCTTATGGAGAAAACATTTGGGAAATTTCCTCTTACAAATTGAATCATCTTTTCTCCCACTGTACATCATCTTTTCATATAACTTACAAGTCCCTTAATCTTATTTCTATTTCGTTTTGTTACATAGTAATGCAACAACACGAAATTTATTTTTAGAAAGCTAATTTGTTAGAATTCACCTAAGTGGTGAACAGTCGAACAATGCTTATTGTTTCTACAGTCAACTACAACATATGACAATTAACAGAAACTGGTTTCCAGGATACAACAACAATTCCAACGCGTACATTAGTCGTGTTTTTCCTAGTTTTACGACGGGCTCATCGTTGCTTATTATATTTCATGTTAGCCTGATAATGAAACAGGCAATTGACGTCCAAATGCATTATATCTAATTATACAATTATTTCTCGAGCTTTATGGACAGATATAGATTAAGGAACATGGTTAATAGAGCCATTGAAAAGAAAACGCCAGATACCAATCTATACACGCCTGGACTGTACATGTTTCGGTTCGGGCGAATGAACCTTTCCACAGCCTTTAGTATAGATCTGGCTGGGAGAGATAACTCAATTTTGGGCCCTTTATGCTAACTCCTTATGGAGAAAACATTTGGGAAATTTCCTCTTACAAATTGAATCATCTTTTCTCCCACTGTACATCATCTTTTCATATAACTTACAAGTCCCTTAATCTTATTTCTATTTCGTTTTGTTACATAGTAATGCAACAACACGAAATTTATTTTTAGAAAGCTAATTTGTTAGAATTCACCTAAGTGGTGAACAGTCGAACAATGCTTATTGTTTCTACAGTCAACTACAACATATGACAATTAACAGAAACTGGTTTCCAGGATACAACAACAATTCCAACGCGTACATTAGTCGTGTTTTTCCTAGTTTTACGACGGGCTCATCGTTGCTTATTATATTTCATGTTAGCCTGATAATGAAACAGGCAATTGACGTCCAAATGCATTATATCTAATTATACAATTATTTCTCGAGCTTTATGGACAGATATAGATTAAGGAACATGGTTAATAGAGCCATTGAAAAGAAAACGCCAGATACCAATCTATACACGCCTGGACTGTACATGTTTCGGTTCGGGCGAATGAACCTTTCCACAGCCTTTAGTATAGATCTGGCTGGGAGAGATAACTCAATTTTGGGCCCTTTATGCTAACTCCTTATGGAGAAAACATTTGGGAAATTTCCTCTTACAAATTGAATCATCTTTTCTCCCACTGTACATCATCTTTTCATATAACTTACAAGTCCCTTAATCTTATTTCTATTTCGTTTTGTTACATAGTAATGCAACAACACGAAATTTATTTTTAGAAAGCTAATTTGTTAGAATTCACCTAAGTGGTGAACAGTCGAACAATGCTTATTGTTTCTACAGTCAACTACAACATATGACAATTAACAGAAACTGGTTTCCAGGATACAACAACAATTCCAACGCGTACATTAGTCGTGTTTTTCCTAGTTTTACGACGGGCTCATCGTTGCTTATTATATTTCATGTTAGCCTGATAATGAAACAGGCAATTGACGTCCAAATGCATTATATCTAATTATACAATTATTTCTCGAGCTTTATGGACAGATATAGATTAAGGAACATGGTTAATAGAGCCATTGAAAAGAAAACGCCAGATACCAATCTATACACGCCTGGACTGTACATGTTTCGGTTCGGGCGAATGAACCTTTCCACAGCCTTTAGTATAGATCTGGCTGGGAGAGATAACTCAATTTTGGGCCCTTTATGCTAACTCCTTATGGAGAAAACATTTGGGAAATTTCCTCTTACAAATTGAATCATCTTTTCTCCCACTGTACATCATCTTTTCATATAACTTACAAGTCCCTTAATCTTATTTCTATTTCGTTTTGTTACATAGTAATGCAACAACACGAAATTTATTTTTAGAAAGCTAATTTGTTAGAATTCACCTAAGTGGTGAACAGTCGAACAATGCTTATTGTTTCTACAGTCAACTACAACATATGACAATTAACAGAAACTGGTTTCCAGGATACAACAACAATTCCAACGCGTACATTAGTCGTGTTTTTCCTAGTTTTACGACGGGCTCATCGTTGCTTATTATATTTCATGTTAGCCTGATAATGAAACAGGCAATTGACGTCCAAATGCATTATATCTAATTATACAATTATTTCTCGAGCTTTATGGACAGATATAGATTAAGGAACATGGTTAATAGAGCCATTGAAAAGAAAACGCCAGATACCAATCTATACACGCCTGGACTGTACATGTTTCGGTTCGGGCGAATGAACCTTTCCACAGCCTTTAGTATAGATCTGGCTGGGAGAGATAACTCAATTTTGGGCCCTTTATGCTAACTCCTTATGGAGAAAACATTTGGGAAATTTCCTCTTACAAATTGAATCATCTTTTCTCCCACTGTACATCATCTTTTCATATAACTTACAAGTCCCTTAATCTTATTTCTATTTCGTTTTGTTACATAGTAATGCAACAACACGAAATTTATTTTTAGAAAGCTAATTTGTTAGAATTCACCTAAGTGGTGAACAGTCGAACAATGCTTATTGTTTCTACAGTCAACTACAACATATGACAATTAACAGAAACTGGTTTCCAGGATACAACAACAATTCCAACGCGTACATTAGTCGTGTTTTTCCTAGTTTTACGACGGGCTCATCGTTGCTTATTATATTTCATGTTAGCCTGATAATGAAACAGGCAATTGACGTCCAAATGCATTATATCTAATTATACAATTATTTCTCGAGCTTTATGGACAGATATAGATTAAGGAACATGGTTAATAGAGCCATTGAAAAGAAAACGCCAGATACCAATCTATACACGCCTGGACTGTACATGTTTCGGTTCGGGCGAATGAACCTTTCCACAGCCTTTAGTATAGATCTGGCTGGGAGAGATAACTCAATTTTGGGCCCTTTATGCTAACTCCTTATGGAGAAAACATTTGGGAAATTTCCTCTTACAAATTGAATCATCTTTTCTCCCACTGTACATCATCTTTTCATATAACTTACAAGTCCCTTAATCTTATTTCTATTTCGTTTTGTTACATAGTAATGCAACAACACGAAATTTATTTTTAGAAAGCTAATTTGTTAGAATTCACCTAAGTGGTGAACAGTCGAACAATGCTTATTGTTTCTACAGTCAACTACAACATATGACAATTAACAGAAACTGGTTTCCAGGATACAACAACAATTCCAACGCGTACATTAGTCGTGTTTTTCCTAGTTTTACGACGGGCTCATCGTTGCTTATTATATTTCATGTTAGCCTGATAATGAAACAGGCAATTGACGTCCAAATGCATTATATCTAATTATACAATTATTTCTCGAGCTTTATGGACAGATATAGATTAAGGAACATGGTTAATAGAGCCATTGAAAAGAAAACGCCAGATACCAATCTATACACGCCTGGACTGTACATGTTTCGGTTCGGGCGAATGAACCTTTCCACAGCCTTTAGTATAGATCTGGCTGGGAGAGATAACTCAATTTTGGGCCCTTTATGCTAACTCCTTATGGAGAAAACATTTGGGAAATTTCCTCTTACAAATTGAATCATCTTTTCTCCCACTGTACATCATCTTTTCATATAACTTTTCATAGGTTTGTTTATGGATCCTTTTCGCGGATCCTACCGACTGCGCCAGTAAAATATAACTATAATTGACTTTTATAATAAGAGGTTTTTTATTTTATTTAATTGCTTACAAATAGCTTCTTACAAAAAATGATCTTAACTCTACGATGTCAAAAAGCGAGAGAGTGATGAATGGACGTTTAGGAGAAATCATGTTTTTGCCGTGTTGTCACGTTTCACCATATTTCATTCATTAATATTCATTCATGTCATTCATTCATGACGTTCATTGATAATCTAAAATACTCATTCAATCTTACACACTATTCTAAACAAAATCATATGTTCTTACTATAACTCTCAATAAATCTTTCATATGGCAATACCTACAATGTAATGTACGTTACTTATATATATATATATATATATATATATATATATATATATATATATATATATATATATATATATATATATATATATATATATATATATATATATATATATATATATATATATATATATATATATATATATATATATATATATATATATATATATATATATATATATATATATATATATATATATATATATATATATATATATATATATATATATATATATATATATATATATATATAAGTAACGTACATTACATTGTAGGTATTGCCATATGAAAGATTTATTGAGAGTTATAGTAAGAACATATGATTTTGTTTAGAATGACAAAGTTAATCCTGGGGTGGAAGGTATAAAACATTTATGTCTCAAACATATAACATACGAGGGCGGTTCGGAAACGTCTTAGCCTATCAATGAAAGAGAATAGTTAGTTTTTCAAAAATATTTTTATTTTTCAATATAATCTCCTGAAACTTCAACACACTTAGTCCAACGCTTTTCTAGCAATTTTATCCCTTGATTAAAATAGTTTTCCTCAAGGTCTTCAAAATAGTGGTTTACAGCTGTAATTGCATCTTCATTTGAGGTAAAACGCTTGCCAGCAAGGAATTTTGTTAGATGTGGGATCAAGTAAAAGTCACTGGGAGTTAAATCAGGAGAAAAAGGTGGGTGGTCAAGCAACTCGTACTTTTATTCGTTGATTTTAGACATTGTTAAAACACTCTTGTGCGCTGGTGCGTTGTCTTGATGATTTTTTTTGTGTTGTAAGCCAGGACGTTTTTCTCGAATTTGTACTTTTAATTGATACAAAAGTTTGCAATAGTACTCTGAATTTATTGTTTTATCCTTTTGCAGATAGTCAATCAATAAAATACCTTTGAAGTCCCAAAAACCGTTGCCATAACCTTACCAGCCGATTGAATTGTTTTTGCCTTCTTCGGGGCACTTCCTCCAGCTTCAGTCCATTGTTTGGATTGTTCTTTTGTCGCTGGAGTATAGTGGTGGTGGTTTTCAGCTGTAGTTCTTCATGCAAAATTAAATGGACTCGATCATTTGAGATGCCCATGATATTAGCAATTTCACGCACTTTTAATCGTCGATCATGTAATACCATATCATGTACTTTGGCTAAAATTTCTATTGTTGTTGCTGTTTTTGGACGTCCACTACGTGGTTCATCTTCAATGCTTGTACGACCACGTTTAAATTCACCAACCCAATTTTTTATTGTTGCATATGAAGGAGCACTTTCACCTAATACATTCACCATATGATTATGAATTTCTTGTCGCGATAAACTTTTTTATGTAAATATTTAATGACAGCACGCATTTCTAATTTTTCCATTGTAAAAAAATTGCGGATGCGTTTTTTTTAAACACCTTTTTCTATATTAAGGAATTGCCAGATCGAAACAAAATTTAACATGTGTTCATAACAGAGATGGAAGTTTCTAAAACACGTAACTTTTTTCGGTTTATACCGGGCTTTTTGTGCTAGGCTAAGAAGTTTCCGAACTGCCCTCGTATTAACATATATGTCGGAAACATGTAATGCTAGTTTATGAACATTATATGCTTGCATTTAAAAATAATGTGCTAAACATTTGAGTTCCAAACATATAATTTTTGCACCGAAACATATGAAAAACAATCTTTTTACTCCATATAACATATCAGGTGATCATTTGCCTTGTCTACGTTTAGACGGAGAGACGGACATTGTTGACAAATTGTAGAAACTTAAAAGTTTGTAATATAATTCTCTTGAATGAGAACAGCGTTGCCAATTTAGCTTTTTTCCCGCTAGATTTGGCTTTTTTTGAAGACGTTTAGCGGGGAAAAAATGCATTTAGCTTTTTTTCTGGCTTTTTTCATGACCCTTTTAGCTATTTTTGGCTTCTTTTATTTTCGGCATATTCCTATTGAAATATGGATAAAACTTCGCTTTAACCTTGCTGCCAGAATAAGGTTTTCCACATATTTCAAAGCTCAATTGAAACATTAATAATTATTCCAGCCATCATGCGGGCATTTTTGCAGCAAATACACCTTCTTGTAAAGTTTTTTCCTCGTATTCATAAAAGTTATCGTAAACATTAAATCTACTATTACCATACAAATTCCTTATATAAACTGTCAGTAAATTATTAGGAATATTTGCATTTGACTCGTTTATCCTTTTTATGTTATTATAATATTCTAAAGTTATTATGATATTTCTAAATTAAAATAGTAGATGTGAATTGCTTTGTACACTGAAAAAATATTGTTGGAGGCCAAAGATTTCATGTCCTTAAAATACAAACGCGAATTTTGGTTATAATAACATTTGTGAATTTCTCTTTTATAAACTGTTTCCCTTGTCCAAAAGTCGTTTTGTCCTTATAGTTAAGTGATTTAACTTAAAAATGGGTATCTTTTCATGAAAGAAGGCTAGGGTCAATTCTAAAAAAATTCTCAAAATTAATGAAATAGTCTTTAAATTTGTGGAGTTTTTGTATCTCGACCACAAACCAAAATAGCGTTCAAAAATAGAAGAGGGTTTTCAACATTTTATTTTAAAAACGTATACATAGAATAATTTCTACTTAAAGTCGAGTCTGAATTTGGAACTTTAAGTTGTCGTTAGCACGTTTTTAAAGCAATGTGATAGCTCATGAAGAAAAAGCTGAAAAAACGAATAAATTCAAATTTGACTCGGAATCAATACCAAAATCATTAGTGTACAAAGTCTTTGGAATCGAACATAGAAATAATCTATATATAAAATTAAATCTATGTTTGAAACGGCTGAACCGATTTACTTGAAACTTTCAGAGATCGTAGGGGATGTTCATGTGGTGAAAATAGGGTACCTCATTTTTTGACACCTGGTCGCGGAGGGGGATCTCCCCTTTGTCGCACTTTTTGAAAATTGGACAAAAGTTGTCCGATTTGCTTGAAATTTTCATTGAAGGTTGGGTTTGGTATCTAGACAAAGATCCGCTACTCTATATTTCGATATTTGGTGGCGGAGGGGGACCTCTCCTTTGTTCGACTTTTTTTAAAGTATAGTGAAAAAACTAAAATTCTCCAAATTATCTGAGATTTACAGAGAACATGCGATGAGGTTATGGAATTAATATGGGGTACCTGATGGTTTCATATGTGGACGGGGAGGGGGACCTCCCCCTTGCCCTACTTTTTTAAACTTGGAACAAAATTATGCGATTTGCTTGAAATTTTCATTGAATGTTGGGGTTGGCATCTAGACAAAAATACGCTACATTATTTTTTTATATTTGGTCGGGGAGGGGGACCACCCCTTTGCCCGACTTTTTTTTTAAAGTACAGTGAAAACAAAACTAAACTCCCCCGACTGAAATTTTGCGGAAAAATGAGTGAGGTTATGATATTTAAATATATCAGGTTCCTAATTTTTTTTTAATAAAAATTAAAGGACATAGGGAGACATCCGCTTCTCTTAATTAACTACATACAGAGAAACAATTAAACTTTACCGAGTTACTTGAAATTTACAGAGGACTGGGGAGAGGTTACGATATAAATAGTTGATACCTGATTTTGTGATATTTGGACGGAAGAGAGGCCGCCCCTTTAGGCTTATAATTTGCTTGACATTTTCTGGGACGTTTAGAAAAGATACGCTACATCACTTTTCGATATTTGGGGAGGAGGTCCTCCTCTAAAACTGGAAGAAAAACAAAAATTCTTAAGTTTTCTTGAAATTTTCAAAGGCAGTGGGGGAAGGTTATGAACGAAGAGGTAACCTTTCTTGCCCCACACTTGAAAGAAATTTCAAGAATTTTCAGGGAAGGTTACGGGTGCTATTCACCACGGTGTTTGTCGATATTGTATCGGGGAATGTGACGTCCCTTTAAAACAATAGAGCAAAATTTAAACATCTCCGATCTACTTGAAATTTACAGGGAACGTGGGAGGAGGTGATTAAATTTATACATGATTTTTAAATTAGTACATGATTTTTCGATATCTGGTTGGGGAAGGGGAAAATTTGAATAAACTTTGTCGATTTACTACCCTTTTGTCCGTTTTTTCCTTAAATTGAAAGTAGAGGGTTGTCCGTAAATGGGAACTAGGTACATACACACAAAAAAATATTATAATTTTTGAGCTAACAATAAATTGTTGTTACAGAAAATTTTGAAGTTAAACTAAATTTTTGTTGATATAACAAAATTAGTTCCTAAAGTGACTAAAATCGTAATTGTATTTACAAAATACGTTGTTAGCTCAAATTTAAACATAATTTTAATTGTATTGACAATCAAATTAATAGATATTTTTTTGTGTGTAATTTTATGATTTTTGAACAAGCTTCTGCCAGACTTCTTTTTAGTAAAGAACTTAAATTTACATGAAATTGACAGCCAACGTAGAGGGTGCATCATTTTCCAACATTTTAGCAATTGTTAATGTGGTAAAATTTTTTACTACTTTTGCTTTTTCCGATTTATTGGATGGGAAACAGTAATTCTTTGTGTGTTATGTTATTATAATATAGTGCTTAATTTTCAGATATGTTGAGGAGAAGGATACATTTCCACACTTAAAATTCACAAGAAATATAGAAGATTGTCCAACTACTTGAATACAGAACATTATTTAAAAAATTTGGAGGAAAGGGTAAACTCTCTCCCCGACATTTTTTAAGACGAACCGTTTTACATATGCATATCTCCCGTATTTGTACCTATAAACGAAAAAGCAAGCAGTCCGATTTGTTTGAAAGAATTCAAATCTTTTCGAATTTGTTTTCAGCACGAAGGATATGGTTGACTAAGCTAACGCAAAATGTTCCTACAAAAACACTTCGGAAGGCGCAGCGAAGCGGGCCGGGTTACGCTAGTTTAATAATAATAATAAAGTTTTGAATGTGGTATTATTTTTTTTAACACCAAAAAAAAAAAAAAAAACATTCAATAAAAAAATTCGTTGTGATAGGATCAAAACAATTCTGCTATTTATTAATGGAGTGGATTTATTCAGTATAAACTTGCAAGACAGTTAGTATGGGTTTTATTCTCTTGGGTTATGTGACATTGTGCAATATATCGCACATTGGACTTGTTGATGATTAACCAGCTGATAATCGGAAGTTTACTGGGAAAAATGTGTTTACTAGGAAATATATACTTCCAGTAAAATTTTGTGATAGTAATCAAAATGTATCTAGTACGCAAACATAGCTAATATGACTTAGATTTTCTTACAGTCTCACAGAAATGGAAATAATGGACATTTTTTAGCTTTTCTTGGCTAGTTTTTTGGACAAATCTAGCGGTTTTTGGTGAAACAATTCTGGCAACGCTGAATGAGAAGTTCAAATTGAATTGAATTACCAGAACATTTCAGTTTTTTTTTTTGTTATAAAAAATTTAAATATCTGCAATTTCCGATCACGAATATCGGAACATGGGGGATTAAACCTTTAACTACATACAATACCACTCAACAAAATAAAATTAAAAAAAATGAAAAACCACTAACTCACATCCATACAATAATGACAAGTGTCTACTATCTTTGTCACCCTTGTCATTCGCTAAATAAAGCAGGCATTATAATGCAAATTAAAAGGTAAACTTCAGAGTTTAAACATGACCTGGCAACATATTAGCCTCAAAAGAGGACACATCTATAACTGAAGCTATCTGCCAAGGATGCTGTGATGCTATTTTCGGTTCTCTCTGACAAGCACGAGACATTTTGTGTGTGTTCTCTTCGTTGTTGTTTGTTGGGCGTTTCTGGTGGCTAAAAGTGATGGGGCGGCAAAGACGGACTTAGCGTGAGAAAGGAATGCATGAATATTGGTATGGGGTATGCGAGGTGTCTACGGAGGGTATGTGTGTGTGCGTGGTGTGTATATGTTGTGTGTCAACAATTTGTAAACACGATTTAAACGTTGTTACGATAATCACAATGAAGATATCAGTGTCACTAACTGTCTATCTGTGGTTGCGTGTGTATGTGTGTGTGTGTGTGTGTCGTGAGTAAATGTTTGGGTGAGGGGTATGTTTTTGGTATTGTCTAACGTATTCGAAACATCTCTATGAGTAATTGCCATTACTAACACATGTTTATCAAATGAGACCAATGCCGAATATGGTGTAAAAATAAGGTTAGGCTGTGTGACATACTCACACACAACGGCTAAAAAATAATGTAAATTTAAGGTGAACTTAGGGATTTGCTGGAATTTCAGAATATCATTAGGAAATTTTTGGATTTTTATACCCTCCACCATAGGATGGCTATCGACTTGAAACTTGGCACAAGTAATTGTTATTGATGTAGGTCGGATGGTATTGCAAATGGGCCATATCGGTCCACTTTTACGTATAGCCCCCATATAAACGGACCCCCAAATTTGGCTAGCGATTGCTCTAAGAGAAGCAAATTTAATCCGATCTGGCTGAAATTTGGTACATGATGTTAGTATATAGTGTCTAACAACCATGGAAAAATTGGTCCATATCCGTCCACATTTACGTATAGCCCTCATATAAACGGACCACCAAATATGGCTTGCGATTGCTCTAAGAGAAGCAAATTTCATCCGATCCGGCTGAAATTTGGTACATGGTGTTACTATATGGTCTCTAACAACCATGCCAAAATTGGTCCATATCGGTCCATAATTATATATAGCCCCCATATAAGCCGATACCCAGATTTGACTTCCGGAGCCTCTTAGAGGAGCAAAATTCATCCGATCCGGTTGAAATTTGGTACGTGGTGTTAGTATATGGTCTCTAACAACCATGCAAGAATTGGTCCATATCGGTTCATAATTATATATAGCCCCCATATAAATCGATCCCCAGATTTGTCCTCCGGAGCCTCTTGGAGGAGCAAAATTCATCCGATCCGGTTGAAATTTGGAACATGGTGTTAGAATGTGATCTCTAAGAAACACGCAAGAATTGGTCCATATCGGTCCATAATTATATATAGCGCCCATATAAACCGTTCCCCACATTTGATCTCCGGAGCCTCTTGGAGGAGCGAAATTCATCCGATTCGGTTGAAATTTGCAACGTGGTGTTAGTATAAGGCCGCTAACAACCATGTCAAAAATGGGTCCGTATCGGTCTATAGTTATATATAGCCGATCCCCAATCACACAAAAATTGGTCCATATCGGTTCATTATCATGGTTGCCACTCGAGCCAAAAATAATCTACCAAAATTTTATTTTTATAGAAAACATTGTCAAAATGTTATTTTTATAGAAAATTTGTCAAAATTTTAGTTCTATAGAAAATTTTGTCAAAATTTTATTTCTATAGAAAATTTTTTCCAAATTTTACTTCAATAGAAAATGTTGGTAAAATTTTATTTTGTCAAAATTTTATTTCTATAGCAACTTTCAACTTAATTATATACGTATTTAATCGGCTTTTGTAGTTTAATATATACCACGTATGGACTATGTGGTATATATTACGGTGTTAGGAAGTTTTAAGATACCTTGCCATCGGCAAGTGTTACTGCAACCCAAGTATTTCGATTGTGGATGACAGTCTTCAGTAGAAGTTTCTACGCAATCCATGGAGGAGGGTACATAAGCTTCGGCCTGGCCCAACTTACGGCCGTATATACTTGTTTATTTATTTGGATCACAAATTGAAAATACGGTATTTTTTTCAAATGTTAAAGAATTAATTCGGAAACAATTGAATAAAGTAGAAAGTGGGACGAGGCCGACTATATAATACTCTAAACCAATCCTCCTATACAATTGGGGTTATTATTGAAATATGTTTGCTCATTTGCAAAATACATAGACAGACGGACGGACACTTATAGACACAATATTTATGGTAGACACATTTTCTTGCAGATCAAAGCTATTATAAACTAACCACACTGGTAGAAAAATGCTTCGTACTATTAACGAACGGGCTTCGTTGATTATTTTTCGTTAATATAACGGAATTTTTATACCCTGCGCCACACTGTGGAACAGGGTATTATAAGTTAGTGCATATGTTTGCAACACCCAGAAGGAGACGAGATAGACACATGGTGTCTTTGGCAAAAATGCTCAGGGTGGGCTCTTGAGTCGATATAGCGATGTCCGTCTGTCCGTGAACACATTTTTGTAATCAAAGTCTAGGTCGCAGTTTTAGTCCAATCGACTTAAAATTTGACACAAGTATGTGTTTTGGCTCAGAATAGATCCCTATTGATTTTGGAAGAAATCGGTTCAGATTTAGATATAGCTCCTATATATATAATTCGCCCGATATGGACTTATATGGCCCCAGAAGCCAGAGTTTTACCCTAATTTGGTTGAAATTTTGCACTAGGAGTACACTTAGTAGTGTAGTCAAGTGTGCCAAATGTGGTTGAAATCGGTTCAGATTTAGACATAGCTCCCATATATATCTATCGCCCGATATGGACTAATACGGTCCCAGAAGCCAGAGTTTTACCCCAATTTGGTTGAAATTTTGCACTAGGAGTACAATTAGTAGTGTAGTCAAGTGTGCCAAATTTGGTTGTAATCGGTTCAGGTTTATATATAGCTTCCACATATAGCTTTCGCCCGATTTACACTCATATGACCACAGAGGCCAATTTTTTGCTCCGATTTAGTTGAAATTTTGCACAGGGAGTAGAATTAGCATTGTAGCTATGCGTGCCAAATTTGGTTGAAATCGGTTCAGGTTTATATATAGCTCCCATATATAGCTTTCAGCCGATTTACACACATATGACCACAGAGGCCAATTTTTTGCTCCGATTTAGTTGAAATTTTGCACAGGGAGTAGAATTAGCATTGTAGCTATGCGTGTCAAATTTGGTTGAAATCGGTTCAGATTTAGATTTAGTTCCCATATATATGTTTTTCTGATTTCGACCAACATTTTCCTTGTAAAATCGCCATTGCTTAGTCGAAAAGTTGTAAAAATGACTCTAATTTTCCTAAACTTCTAATACATATATAGCGAGCGATAAATCATAAATAAACTTTTGCGAAGTTTTCTTAAAATTGCTCCAGATTTAAATGTTTCCCATATTTTTTTACTAACATTGTGTTCCACCCTAGTGCATTAGCCGACTTAAATTTTGAGTCTATAGATTTTGTAGAAGTCTACCAAATTCTGTCCAGATCGAGTGATATTTAAATGTATGTATTTGGGACAAACCTTTATATAGCCCCAACACATTTGACGGATGTGATATGGTATCGAAAATTTAGATCTACAAAGTGGTGCAGGGTATAATATAGTCGGCCCCGCCCGACTTTAGACTTTCCTTACTTGTTTTTTACTAAAATTGTGTTCTTTTTTACTAAAATTGTGTTCCACCCTAGTGCATTAGCCAACTTAAATTTTGAGTCTATATATTTTGTAGAAGTCTATCAAATTCTGTCCAAATCGAGTGATATTTAAATGTATGTTTTTGGGACAAACCTTTATTTATAGCCCCCAACACATTTGACGGATGTGATATGGTATCGAAAATTTAGATCTACAAAGTGGTGCAGGGTATAATATAGTCGGCCCCGCCCGACTTTAGACTTTCCTTACTGGTTTTTTACGAACATTGTGTTCCACCCTAGTGCATTAGCCAACTTAAATTTTGAGTCTATAGAGTCTACAAAATCAAAATAAAGAATTTTGATTTTGTAGAAGTCTATTAAATTCTGTCCAGATCGAGTGATATTTAAATGTATGTATTTGGGACAAACCTTTATATATAGCCCCAACACATTTCACGGATGTGATATGGTATCGAAAAGTTAGATCTACAAAGTGGTGCAGGGTATTATAATATAGTCGGCCCCGCCCGACTTTAGACTTTCCTTACTTGTTCGTTATAAGAACGAAAGTGATCGTTAATACAATGAAATCAATCGTAAAAAGACAATTTTGTGTTTTTGTTTTGCGTTATATTAATGAAATACGTTTCGTTAATATTACGAATATAAACTTTGTATGTATATAAACTTTCGTCATATTAGTGAAATATGTTCGTTAATAGTACGAATGAGACTTTGAGTATTTCTGTCTCTCTATACCCTCTCTAATACGTCTGTGGCGTCTTAGTAATGTGTACATACCCATGTAGACATGACAATAAGCACATGTTTCCGTGTGCATCTTGAAACGGTAAAAAGTTCAACTGAAAAATTGTCTGATGGGCAAACCTTCATTTGGTCGTTTGTACACTGGTAGAAAAAGTTTCGTTATATTAATGAAATGTGTCATTAAAATTGAGCCAATGAAACAAATTCATTAATATAACGAAATTGTTCGTTATTATAACGAATTTTCTGTTAGTCAACGAAACGTTTCGTACTATTAACGAACATTTTCATTGTCTTAATGAAAATGTTTCGTTGTATCAATGAAAAATTTTCGTTGGCTCAATTTTAATGAAATTTTCTTTGTGTGTATTATACAACATTTACGTTCTTTTCGCTGAAGAGTACACAGGCTCATTAGAGTTTCGTTGTGAATTATAAACATAGATCGTGGATGAGTTATTATACCTTCCACCATAGGATGGGGGTATATTAACTTTGTCATTCCGTTTGTAACACATCGAAATATTGCTCTAAGACCCCACAAGTATATATATTCTGGGTCGTGGTGAAATTCTGAGTCGATCTGAGCATGTCCGTCCGTCCGTCTGTTGAAAACACGCTAACTTCCGAACGAAACAAGCTATCGACTTGAAATTTAGCACAAGTAGTTGTTATTGATGTAGGTCAGATGGTATTGCAAATGGGCCATATCGGTCAACTTTTACGTATAGCCCCCATATAAACGGACCCCCAAATTTGGCTTGCGAATCCTCTAAGAGAAGCAAATTTGATCCGATCCGGCTGAAATTTGGTATATGGTGTTAGCATATGGTCTCTAACAACCATGCAAAAATTGGTCCACATCGGTCCATAATTATATATAGCCCCCATATAAACCGATCCCACGATTTGGCTTGCGGAGCCTCAAAGAGAAGCAAATTTCATCCGACCCGGTTGGAACTTGGCACTTGATGTTGATATATGATATCTAACAACCATGCAATAATTCGTCTACATCGGTTCATCGGTTCCCATATAAACCGATCCCCCGATTTTGGCTTCGGAGCCTCTAAGAGAAGCAAATTTCATCCAATCCGGCTGAAATTTGGTACATGGTGTAAGTGTATGGTCTCAAACAACTATGCACAAATTGGTCCACATCGGTCCATAGTTATATATAGCCCGCATATAAACCGATCCCCAAATTTGGTTTGCGGAGCCTCTAAGAGAAGCAAATTTCATACGATCCGACTGAAATTTGGCGCATGGTGTCAGCATATGATCTCTAATAACCATGCAAAAATTGGTCCACGTCGGTTCATAATTATATATAGCCCCCATATAAACCGATCCCCAGATTTGGCTTGCGGAGCCTCTAAGAGAAGCAAATTTCATCCGATCCGACTGAAATTTGGTACACGGTGTCGGCATATGATCTCTAACAACCATGCAAATATTGGTCCACATCGATTCGTAATTATATATAGCCCCCATATAAACCGATCCCCCGATTTGGCTTGCGGAGCCTCTAAGAGAAGCAAGTTTCATCCGATCCGACTGAATATATACTACCGATGACTACACTCAAATACATTAATGGGTTAGTTCATTAATACAACGTTCGTTTTTCATTCAGACAACGAATGATTTTCATTCATACAACGTATAAGCTGCATCCATTCAATGAATAAGTTTCATTCATACAATGAATAATTTTCGTTTATACAACGAAAAGGCTACGTTATAGCAACGTAATTATTCGTTAATACTATGAAAAGTATTCCATAAAGGGTTTAGTATATATAACGTAAAATTACGTTGTTATAATGAAATGCTACGTTGGCTGACTTTTAATGAAGAATTTCCTTAATACAGCGTAGGAATTCATCGTATTAACGAAACTTTTTCTACCAGTGCACTATGTGGTTCAGGATATAAAAAGTTGTAACAAATTAATCAATCAATTATTGTCCATTGGAGCCACCTTGGCGCAATGGTTAGCATGCCCGCCTTGCATACAAAGGGTTCAAATCCAGCTTCGACCGAATGGCAGTGGATTATGCTCTCTCAGTAATGGTGATGACATTTGTAAGTGTATGTGGGACGCCGCTTGGACTCGGCAATAAAGAGCTAAGCATAGAATCGTGCAGCACCCTGTGATAAGAGGAATGTGCACCACTGTGGCATTATAATGGATTGAAGCCTGAAATAATAGATAAACTTTTTTCGAAATTTATCACATCTTAATGAAACCTTACTTTTTTATACCCACCATAGAATGTTGATCGTCGAAATATCGATTTCCGACTGTATAAAGTAACAGGTTGGCTGATAAGTACCCGGTCTAACAAAGAAGAACACATTTTTTTTGTCAAAATTCGTTTTTATTATTCAACATAGTTCCCTTCAAGAGCGATACAACGATTATAACGACTTTCCAATCTTTTGATACCATTTTGGTAGTACTCCTTCGGTTTTGCCACAAAATAGGCCTCAGTTTCGGCGATCACCTCTTCATTGCAGCCAAATTTTTTCCCTGCGAGCATCCTTTTGAGGTGTGAGAACAAGAAAAAGTCGCTGGGGGCCAGATCTGGGGGCCAATTCATGAATTTTTGCCATCGTTCTCAATGACTTGTGGCACGGTGCGTTGTCTTGGTGGAATCAAATTTTTTCTTTTTCATATGGGGTCGTTTTGCCGCGATTTCGACCTTCAAACGCTCCAATAACGCCATATAATAGTTACTGTTAATGGGTTTCCCTTCCAAGCTAATCGATAAAAATCCCAAAAAACAGAGGCCATTATGTTACTTTGCCAGCGAATTTTTGAGTCATTCCTCGCTTCGGAGACGGTTCACCGGTCGCTGTCCATTCAGCCGACTGTCGATTGGACTCAGGAGTGTAGTGATGGAGCCATGAAGTATCATCCATTGTCACATATCGACGGAAACACTCGGGTGTATTACGAGTTAACAGCTGCAAACACCGCTCAGAATCATCAACACGTTGTTGGTTTTGGTCAAATGTGAGCTCGCGCGGCACCCATTTTGCACAGAGCTTCCGCATATCCAAATATTGATGAATGATATGACCAACACGTTCCTTTGATATCTTCAATGCCTTTGCTATCTCGATCAACTTCATTTTACGGTCATTCAAAATCATTTTGTGGATTGTTTTGATGTTTTCGTCGGTAACCACCTCTTTCGGGCGTCCACTGCGTTCACCGTCCTCCGTGCTCATTTCACCACCCTTGAATATTGCATACCAATCAATTATTGTTGGTTTCCCTGGGGCAGAGTCCGGAAACTCATTATCAAGCCAAGTTTTTGCTTCCACTGTATTTTTTCCCTTCAGAAAACAGTATTTTATCAAAACACGAAATTCCTTTTTTCCCATTTTTTTCACAATAACAAAAGTTGCTTCGCAAAAGACGCTCTATCTCACAAACTAATTGACTTACAGACGTCAAATTTTGACACGAATCATTTGAAGGGTGGTACTATATAATATTTTAATACTAGCGACGCCATCTATGTGTCAGACCGGGGACTTATCAGCCAAAATGAGAAAAAAAAACCTTTATATATAGCACACAACACATTGGACGGATTTGATATGGTATCGAAAATGTAAATCTACAATGTGGTGCAGGGTATAATATAGTAGGCCCCGCCCAACTTTAGACTTTCCTTACTTGTTTTGGTTTAAAGAAATTTGCCCCTAATTATACCCTGCGCCACACTGTGGAACAGGGTATTATAAGTTAGTGCATAGTTTTGTAACACCCAGAAGGAGACGAGATAGACACATGGTGTCTTTGGCAATAATGCTCAGGGTGGGTCCCTGAGTCGATATAACTATGTCCGTCTGTCCGTCCGTCCGTCCGTCTGTCTGTGAACACATTTTTGTGATCAAAGTCTAGGTCGCAATTTAAGTCCAATCGGCTTCAAGTTTGGCACATGTTCCTAATTTGGGTCAGAATAGAACCCTATTGATTTTGGAAGAAATCGGTTCAGATTTAGATATAGCTCCCATATATATCTTTCGCCCGATATGGACTTATATGGCCCCAGAAGCCAGATTTTTGGCCGAATTTGGTTGAAATTTTGTACTAGGAGTACAATTAGTAGTATAGTCAAGTGTGCAAAATTTTATTGAAATCGGTTCAGATTTAGATATAGATATGTCGGTTCAAATGTAGATATAGCTCCCATATATATCTTCCGTCCGATTTGAACTCATATGACTACAAAGGTCAGAGTTTCGCCGTGATTTGCTTCAAATTTTGCACAAGTATCGTTAATAGTATCGTTATGTGTGTCAAATTTTGTTAAAATCGGTTCAGATTTAGATATAGCTCACATATATATCTTTCGCCCTATTTGGACTTATATGGTCTCAAAAGCCAGAGTTTTTCCCTGACTTACTTCAAATTTTGCACAAGCGGTTCTTTTAACGATACTATTGTATGTACCAAATATGGTCAAAATCGATTCAGATTTAGATATAACTCCCATATATATCCTTCGTCCGATTTGAACTTATATGACCTCAAAATCCAGGGGTTTGCCGTGATTTGCTTCAAATTTCGCACATTGCACAGTGGCCAAATGACAGGTTTTTGACGCATTAAATCAACGGAAGCACCCAGACCTCTGAAATTTTGTACATATACCAATGGGGATGAGAATAAATTATGATAAAAAATTTGGACCGATCCGCCCATTGCCACGCCCACTTTAAAATGAAGGGCCTATTTCAACCCAAAGGAAGCGCTTAGAGCCCTAAATTTTTGTACATGTACCACTGGGGATGAGAATAAATTATGATAAAAAATTTTGACCGATCCGCCCATTGCCACGCCCACTTTAAAATGAAGGGCCTATTTCAACCCAAAGGAAGCGCTTAGAGCTCTAAATTTTTGTACATGTACCACTGGGGATGAGAATAATGTATGATCAACATTTCGGACCGATCCGGCCACTGTCACGCCCACTTTCTAATGGAGGATGTATCTCAACCACATTTATCATACACCAAATCAAATATTTCAATATGTAGTAACATTGGAAACTGAAAATCTAGATTAGAACTGATGCTCACTGTTACTCCATCTTGATCACTGCCTTAAAGTGTATATGATTTCAGCAATTTTAGTTTAATTCAATCGCTCATTTTAGCTAAAAGTTTCAAATACCATTATTTCTGCAACACTATGTTGAAATGGGAACATATTCGTTAAAAAATGTTCAGATACCGTTTTTGCGTTCCCAGTCCAAAAATAACATTTTGTTCTTGAATCATGTTTGAAGTGATCATATTATTTCTGTGCGTGTCACTACCTTGACACTCTGCTATATGTAAGTCTATATGTAAATATTAGCTTTATGATTAAGCATATTTTGTAACTGAACTTGTGTCGACGAATCAGTTGCAGTAAGACACCCAGGACGACATTTTATTTTATATACCTATTATTAATGATATGGTAGATATTGCAGATTTACCTAAATTTCTCATTCGTTACCATTGTTTTGTCCAGATGTTTCTACTAAACAAAGTAACGCTACTTCATTCTATTTCCCTGCACAATTATTTTACTTTTTTCTTGACGGTAGACTTATCACTTTTTAATGTTTTTGCATTATTATTACAGCACTGGGAGTTGTTTTCTATCCGATATTTAATAATTTCTGCGTTTTGATTGTAACACCATAATTATAACAGGATAGCTTCATTAGCACTTATAAGCAGACAAATTTATGTTTGCAAGAAAGACAACATTTCAACCTTTCTAACGCAGTATAAAACTCAACCAATACGTTCCAATATAGTAAGTTCTACTCCAGAAAACATGGGACATACATTATATTTAGCAAAGAAAAAATATGCTTTTTGTCACACATTTTTCTTAAACAACCAAACAATATTTACCATCGCTGTTAATTTTTACTAAAAGTACATACTTTGACTTAAATTTTACATTTTAAATTAAGTTTATAACTTTAAAAACTTTTTTTTTACCAGCAAAATCTCTAAAGCACCTTGCTAAACTATGAATTCAAGAAAAAAAATCAATGGCAAAGAGTTGCCACTTCGTCGGCCTGAGACGGCCAAACGGGTTGCCATATTGTTTTACCATTTTGGATTTGTTTTTCGTAATGTGTTGTCAACTTTTTCGTATCACCAAATATTTAATTTTCACAAGTTCAAAAATTGATTTTATGCGTGAGATTTCGGTCATTTGGCCCAATGTGCATTGTGCCAAATTTGGTTGAAATCGGTTCAGATATATATCTTCCGTCCCATATATAACTTCCGTCCGATTTGCACTCATATGACCAGGGAGGTCAAAGTAATACTCCCATTTACTTGAAATTTCGCATAGATTGCAGAATTATTATTCTAACTATGCACTAAAAAAAAAAGCATACCCGGTTCCAAAGATTTTGTCTTTACTTTAAAAAATTTGGTATTGATTCCGAGCCAAAGAAGCGGAGAATACAAGTAAGGATACTTTTAAGATACAATTCTCTTTTAAATTTGGGTTTGGTGTACTTGCTTCTGGGAAGCAAATTTTAATTTTTCGGTTTCTCAGCTTTTTTATACCCTCCATCATAGGATGGGGGTATATTAACTTTGTCATTCCGTTTGTAACACATCGAAATATTGCTCTAAGACCCCATAAAGTATATATATTCTGGGTCGTGGTGAAATTCTGAGTCGATCTAAGCATGTCCGTCCGTCCGTCCGTCCGTCCGTCCGTCCGTCTGTTGAAATCACGCTAACTTCCGAACGAAACAAGCTATCGACTTGAAACTTGGCACAAGTAGTTGCTATCGATGTAGGTCGGATGGTATTGAAAATGGGCCATATCGGTCCACTTTTACGTATAGCCCCCATATAAAGGGACCCTCAGATTTGGCTTGTAGAGCCTCTAACAGAAGCATATTTCATCCGATCCGGCTGAAATTTGGTATATGGTGTTGGTATATGATCTCTAACAACCATGCGAAAATTGGTCCATATCGGTCCACTTTTACGTATAGCCCCCATATAAACGGACCCCCAAATTTGGCTTGCGATTGCTCTAAGAGAAGCAAATTTCATCCGATCCGGCTGAAATTTGGTACATGCTGTTAGTATATGGTCTCTACTAACCATGCAAAAATTGGTCCACATCGGTCCATAATTATATATAGCCCCCATATAAACCGATCCCCAGATTTGGCTTGCGGAGCCTAAAAGAGAAGCAAATTTCATCCGATACGGCTAAAATTTGGTACATGATGTTGGTATATGGTCTCTAACAACCATGCAAAAATTGGTCCATATCGGTCCTTAATTATATATAGGCCCCATATAAACCGATCCTCAGATTTGGCTTGTAGAGCCTCTAACAGAAGCATATTTCATCCGATCCGGCAGAAATTTGGTATGTGGTGTTGGTATATGGTCTCTACCAACCATGCAAAAATTGGTTGAAATTTGGTACATGGTATTGGTATATGGTCTCTAACAACCATGCAAAAATTGGTCCAAATCGGTCCATAATTATATAAAGCGCCCATATAAACCGATCCCCAGATTTGGGTTGCGGAGCCTCAAAGAGAAGCAAATTTCATCCGATCCGCCTGAAATTTGGTACATGATATTGGTATATGGTCTCTAACAACCATGCAAAAATTGGTCCACATCGGTTCATAATTATATATAGCCCCCATATAAAACGATCCCCAGATTTGGCTTTCGAAGTCTCCAAGAGAAGCAAATTTCATCCAATCCGGTTGTAATTTGGAACATGGTGTTAGTATATGATCTTTAACAACCGTGCCAGAATTGATCCATATCGGTCCTTAATTATATATAGCCCCCATATAAAACGTTCTCCAGATTTGACCTCCGGAGCCTCTTGGAGGTGCAAAATTCATCCGATCCGGTTCAAATTAAGAACGTGGTGTTAGTATATGGTCGCTAAAAACCATAGCAAAATTGGTCCAATCACACAAAAATTGGTCCATATCGGTCCATAATCATGGTTGCCACTAGAGCCAAAAATAATCTACCAAAATTTTTTTCTATAGAAAATGTTGTCAAAATTTTATTTCTATAGAAAATTTTGTCAAAATTTCATTTCTAGAGAAAATTTTGTTAAAATATTATTCGGTTCATAATAAAATTTTCATCATTGTCAAAATTTTATTTCTATAGAAAATTTTGTCAAAATTTTATTTCTATAGAAAATTTTGTTCAAATTTTATTCGGTTTTGTTAAAATTTTATTTCTGTAGAAATTTTTGTCAAAATTTTCTTTCTATAGATAATTTTGTCATACAATTTAGAAGATGGTGTTAGGAGGTTATAATATGCCTTGCCATCGGCAAGCGTTACCGCAACTTAAGTAATTCGATTATGGATGGCAGGGTTTAGAAGAAGTTTCTACGCAATCCATGATGGAGGGTACATAAGCTTCGGCCTGGCCGAACTTACGGCCGTATATACTTGTTTCTTCATATGCTATCAAAGTCCTTTAAAAACGAGTTAACGACAACTTTATTTTCCAAATTAAGACTCGACTTTAAGTAGGAATTAATCATTTCATTGAATGAAAATTCTTTGAATTCGAATAATGAAATTTCCAGATTTAGAGATGGTGGCTATGACAAAGTCATGTCTATGAGATCAATAAAAATTTCCGCTTCATTGACCAGACGCTGTGTAGTCCTTCTGGCTGATATATAATGTGCACGATTTTACGAGTTTTATTATTAAATACCTGTCCATAAAATTGTGAAATTAAGTACCATAAAAAAATAATTTGCTATGAATTTACATTAGAAAAAATTAAAAAACAAAACCATCATAATTTCAACTGTCTTTATAGTGTCTACCAAAGATAAAGTTCAAGGTGAATAAAATACCATAGTTCCATAGCAATTCAACTACATGAAGTGCATGAAGCATACCAACTTGGCAATAAATGAAAACCGGTAATATCTCCAATAACAGCGACACTCGATTCGCGTCATTACCAGCAAACAGCAGCCGAATATTGCTGAGCATACTGACAAAGTGTCGCCAGGAACAAATAAATTATTTAAATTTCCATTGACAAGGTCACTTAAAGAACATTAGTGAGTTGTTGACATCTTTGCCAGCTTTTTAAAAGTCAAACAGAGCATAAAAGAGCCGAAGGAGGTTTCTCAGGCCAACTGTGAGGACTGAAATGATGCTATGCACAGAGTGCACTTGAAATTATGGGGATGGGAATAGTGCTTCTGTAATGAAGGTCTTCGTTTCGTTGTTTTTGATAATTTATTATTTAAAGTGTGATTTAATTCAGATTTCGAAATCATTTTGAAGAGTTAATTAATAAACAATAGGCTAATGAAGCTTCGAATTAATTCTTTAAATACGTACCAAATGCCATGAATAGATAGAAATAAAATTTTGACAAAATTTTCTATAGAAATAAAATGTTGACTAAATTTTCTATAGAAATAAAATTTTGACAAAATTTTCGGTAGAAATAAATTTTTGACAAAATATTCTATAGAAATAAAATTTTGACAAAATTTTCTATAGAAATAAAATTTTGACAAAATTTTCTATAGAAATAAAATTTTGACAAAATTTTCGATGGTAATAAAATTTTGACAAAATATTCTATAGAAATAAAATTTTGACAAAATTTTCTATAGAAATAAAATTTTGACAAAATTTTCTATAGAAATAAAATGTTGACTAAATTTTCTATAGAAATAAAATTTTGACAAAATTTTCGGTAGAAATAAAATTTTGACAAAATATTCTATAGAAATAAAATTTTGACAAAATTTTCTACAGAAATAAAATTTTGACAAAATTTTCTATAGAAATAAAATTTTGACAAAATTTTCTAGAGAAATAAAATTTTAACAAAATTTTCTATAGAAATAAAATTTTGACAACATTTTTTATAGAAATAAAATTTTAAGAAAATTTTCTATAGAAATAAAATTTTGACAAAATTTTCTATAGAAATAAAATTTTGACAAAATTTTCTATAGAAATAAAATTTTGACAACATTTTCTATAGAAATAAAATTTTCACAAAATTTTCTATAGAAATAAAATTTTGACAAAATTTTCTATAGAAATAAAATTTAGACAAAATTTTCTATAGAAATAAAATTTAGACAAAATTTTCTATAGAAATAAAATGTTGACAAAATGTTCTATAGAATTAAAATTTTGACAAAATTTTCTATAGAAATAAAATTTTGACAAAATTTCCTTAAGAAATTAAATTTTGACAAAATTTTCTATAGAAATAAAATTTTAACAAAATTTTCTATAGAAATAAAATTTTTACAAATTTTTTTATAAATATAAAATGTTGTCTAAATTTTCTATACAACATATACTGTAGTAAGTTCGGCCGGGCCGAATCTTAAATACCCACCACCAGGAATCAAATAAAAATTTTCTTTCGAAAATTTCAGGGGGGTTTGATGACAGATATTTTCCCAAGCAGATCAGTTCAACCAGTACGCTTCCCACAGATAAATGTAAAGATTTTATCTATGAAGACCAGATCAGATTCTGAATTTATAAGACCAATTTTTTGTTTGAGTTTTAGAGGAATCATAAACATCTCTTGTACGTGTGTAAGAAAATGATGAAATAACGCCTTGATTGGAAATCTAAAATCTGTAGAATTTCATCCCAATTATTTAAATGATTACGAGAAGTAAAATCTGGAAATCTGGCATTCAGTTTCAAGCAATTTTCATGATCAGTGCGACTTCTTTACCCTCAATAAGTGAAATCGGTCTATATGGAGGCCTTACCAAATGGACCGATAAAACTAAATCATATACACTTTGTTATGGGTCTAAAATGCCAGTATATTTTCAATTTGTGGCAAATCGGATAAAAACTAGAATTTCTAGAAATCCTAGGAGTTAAATCGGAAGTTTGGTGTAATGGGGGCTATACCAAAACATGGAAGGATACACACAGTATTTAGCACATTTAATTGTAGTTCTAGAATCTAGACCCCAAATCGGAGGGCCGGTTTATAAGGGGGCTATATCAAAAACTGTACCGATACTCAATATATTCGGCACACTTCTTTATGGTCCTAGAATACCTCTAGATTTCCAATTTCAGGCAAATTGGATAAAAACTACGGGGTCTAGAAGCCCAAGATGTAAATCGGGAGATCGGTCTATGTGGGGGCTATAGCAAAACATGGATCGGTACTCACCATTTTCGGCACATCTCTGTATTTTCCTAGAATACCTCTAGATTTCAAATTTCAGGTAAATTGGATTAAAACTACGGATTCTAGAAACCCAAGAAGTAAAATCGGGAGATCGGTCTATACGGGGGTTATATCAAAACATGGACCGATAATCACTATTTTCGACACATAGCTTTATTTTCCTAGAATACCTCTAGATTTCCAATTTCAGGCAAACTGGGTCAAAACTACGGATTCTAGAAGCCCAAGAAGTAAAATCGGGAGATCGATCTATATGGGGACTATATCAAAACATGGACCTATAATCACTATTTTCGGCACATAAATTTATTTTCCTAGAATACCTCTACATTTCCAATTTCAGGCAAATTGATAAAAACTACGGATTCTAGAAGCCCAGGAAGTAAAATCAGGAGATCGGTCTATGTGAGGGCTATATCAAAACATGGACCGATAATCACCATTTTCGGCACACTTCTTTAGGGTCCTGGAATACCTCTAGATTTTCGATTTGAGGCACATTGGGTAAAAACTACAGATTGTAGAAGCCGAAGAAGTAAAATCGGGAGATCGGTCTATATGGTGGCTATATCAAAACATGGACCGGTACTCACTATTTTCGGCACACGTCTTTAGGGTCCTAGAGTACCCCTAGATTTCAAATTTCAGGTAAATTGGATTAAAACTACGGATTCTAGAAGCCCAAGAAGTAAAATTGGTCTATATGGGGGCTATATCAAAACATGGACCGATACACCCCATTTTCGGCACACCTCTATATGGTCCTAGAATACCTCTAGATTTCCAATTTCTGGCAAATCGGATAGAAAATACACTTTCGGGAGCCACCGTGGTGCAATTGTTAGCATGCCCGCCTTGCATAGAATGGGTCATGAGTTCAATTCCTGTTTCGACCAAGCATCGGCTATAAAAAGGAGGTCCCTTGTCATTGAGCTTAACATGGAATCGGGCAGCAATCAGTGATAAGAGAGAAGTTCACCAATGTGGTATCACAATGGACTGAATAGTCTAAGTGAGCCTGATACATCGGACTGCCACCTAACCTAACCTAATCGGGAAATCGGTCCATATGGGGGCTATAACAAAACTTGGACCGATAGGCACCATTTTCGGTACACTTTTTGATGGTCCTAAAATACCTCTAGATTTCCAATTTCAGGCAAATTGGATAAAAACTACAGTTTTTATAAGCCCAAGACCCCAAATTGGGAGGTCGGTTAATATGGGGACTATATCAAAACTTGGACCGATATAGCTCATCTGCGAACTTGACCTGCCTGGAAACAAAAGACGAATCTGTACCAAATTTCAGGACGATAGCGCCATTATTGAAGGCTGTAGCGTGATTACAACAGACAGTAGGACAGACCGACGGACGGACATGCTTATATCGTCTTAGAATTTCTCCCTGATCAAGGATATATATACTTTATATAGTCGGAAATCGATATTTCGATGTGTTACAAACGGAATGACAAACTTATTATACCCCCGTCCCCATTCTATGTTATGGTTGTGGGTATAAAAGAATGTTGACTTTGCAAAAATTTTCTATATAAATAAAATTTTACAAAAATTTTCTATATAAACAAGTATAAACGGCCGTAAGTTCGGCCAGGCCGAATCTTATGTACCCTCCACCATGGATTGCGTAGAAACTTCTACGAAAGACTGTTATACACAATCGAATTATACTCAATCGAATTAGTAGGGAGCCAGAATTGAAATATGGGGGACGCTTATATGGGGGCTATATACAATTATGAACTTAATATGGACCAATTTTGGTGTGATTGGGGATCGATTTATCTGAGGGCTACATATAACTATAGACCGATATGGACCTAGTTAGGCATGGTTGTTAACGGCCATATATTAGCACAATGTACCAAATATCAACTGACTCGGACGAAATTTACTCCTCCAAGAGGCTCCAAAACCAAATCTCGGGATCGGTTTATATGGGGACTATATATGATTATGGACTGATATGGACCACTTTTGGCATGGTTGTTAAATATCATATACTACCACCACGTACCAAATTTCAACCAGATCGGATGAATTTTGCTTCTCCACAAGGCACCGGAGGTCAAATCTGGGGATCGGTTTATATGGGGGCTATATATAATTATGGACTGATTTGAACCAACTCATGCACGGTTGTTGTTGACCATATACTAACACCACGTACCAAATTTCAACCGGATCGGATGAATTTTGCTCCGCAAAGAGGCTCCTGAGATCAAATATGGGGATCGGTTTATATGTGGGCTATATATAATTATCGACCGATATGGATCAATTTTTGCATACCAAATTTCAACTGGATCGGATGAATTTTGCCCCTCCAAGAGGCTCCGGACATCAAATCTGGGGATCGGTTTTTATGGGGGCTATATATAATTATGGACCGATATGGACTAATTTTTGCATGGTTGTTATAGACCACATACTTACACCACATACCAAATTTCAACCGGTTCGGATGAATTTTGCTCCTCCAAGAGGCTCTGAAAGCCAAATTTGGGGTCGGTTTATATGGGGGCTATACGTAAAAGTGGTCCGATGTGGCCCATTTGCAATACCATCCGACCTACATCAATAACAACTAGTTGTGCCAAGTTTCAAGTCGATAGCTTGTTTCGTTCGGAAGTTAGCGTGATTTCAACAGACGGACGGACGGACATGCTTAGATCGATTCAGAATTTCACCACGACCCAGAATATATATACTTTATGGGGTCTTAGAGCAATATTTCGATGTATTACACACGGAATGACAAAGTTAATATACCCCCCATCCTATGGTGGAGGGTATAGTAAAATTTTGCACAGGGTTTTCCTCTGAGTTTAGAAGATGGTGGCCCCCTATAGGACATTAGGGTAAGCCACCCTAGGCGTTGAAATTGGTTACTTCGGTATATGAATTTTGTATATCGTCCACCATAGGTTTGTAACACATCGAAATATTGGTCTAAGACCCCATAAATATATATTCTGGGTAGTGGTGAAATTTTTGGTCGATCTAGCGATGTCCGTCCGTGTAATGAAATCACATTAACTTCTGACCGAAACCAGCGATCGACTTGAAACTTGGTACAAATAGTTGTTATTGATGTAGGTCGAATGGTATTGCAAATGGACCACTTTTACGTATAGCTCTCATATAAACAGACCACCAGATTTGTCGTGCGGAGCCTCTTAGAGAAGCAAATTTCGTCCGATCCGGTTGAAATTTCATACGTGGTGTTAGTATATGTTCTCTAACAACCATGCAAAACTTGATCCATAACGTTCCATAATTATATATAGCCCCATTATAAGGAGCAAATTTCACCTTATCCACTTGAAATTTTGTACATGATGTTAGTGTATGCATCTAACATTCATGAAAACATTGGTTCATATCAGCCTATGCCGAGCCTCTTTGAGAAGCAAATTTCATCCGATCCGATTGAAAGTTGGTACGTGGTGTTTATATATGGCATTTAAATCCATGCAGAAATTGGTCCATGTCAGTCCATAATTATATATAGCTCCCATATAAACCCATCCCCAGATTTAGCTTACGGATCCTCTTAGAGGAGCAAAATTCACACGATCCTGTTGAAATTTGGTACGTGATGTTAGTAATCGGTCCATAATTATATGTTGAGATATTAACCCCCATATATAAAAAGAGTTAAAGAAAACTTCAAACCTACTTTTACCATATAAATTTCTTCGATAAACTGTTAATAAATTGTTTTGCATATGGCCATTAGTCTTTAAATTTAATACATTAAAATTTTGCTATCTTTAAATATAATAGCTTTAAAGAGAAATTTCCCAACATTTAATGTATTTCTCTCTTTCAATAGAATTTTCAAAAAATAAAAACCCCTTTAGGCCGGTATAATTTATATGCCTTACCAAAGTAAATGTGGATTGAAGAGATGACAACGGGAGTGTTTGGAATTCCCAAATATTCTTCTCAGAGAGTGAAGAGTAAAATACCTAAGAGAGTATAAAAAAGAGAACAACAATCCACACTGTACTCTGTGAAAGACATGCGCTTTAATGTTTGGAAGGTGTTCTACTTGAAACTTAACGAAACTCTTTAGAATCCAGGACTTTTGGATTCAATTAGATTCTGTGAGTCTGTGTTGGTTTGTGTTTGTGCTTTTCCATTAATCGCATTAGCCAGACTGATGGTGGCGATGAGAGTTGAATGAAATGCCTTTAAATGATGCCGCCGGCAGCAGTAATGATTTTGCTATGCATTACGAAGTTCACTTGTATTCTGGTATTTGTTTGAATTCCTTGTAGCTATGATTTGTTTGAACTACCTGTTGGCTGGTATTTGCATATGAATACGAGTATGAATTTGAAAATAAATATATAGCGAATACTATGATTATATTCCAATACTTTTATGTTTGGAATAGAATGGTGATGGGGGTATAATAAGTTTGTCAGTCCGTTTGTAATCGAAATATCGATTTTCGACTATATAAAGTATATATTCTTGATCAGGGAGAAATTCTAAGACCATATATGAAAGTACGTCTGTCTGTCTGTTGTAATCACGCTACAGCCTTCAATAATGGCACGATCGTTTTTTGTGTGCAGGCAGGTCAAGTTCGAAGATGGGTTATATCGGTCCAAGTTTTGATATATCCCCATTTAAAACGACCTCCCTATTTGGGGTCGTGAGCTTATAAAAACCGTAGTTTTTATCCAATTTGCCTAAAATTTGAAATCTAGAGGTATTTTAGGACCACAAATTGGTGTATCGAAAATGTGGTGTATCGATCCATATTTTGGTATAGCCCCCATATAGACCGATCTCCCGATGTACTTCTTAGTCATCTAGAAACTGTATTTTTTGTCCGATTTGCCTGAAATTGAAAATATAGAGGTATTTTAGAACCATAAAGAGATGTGTTGAAAATGGTTCGTATCGGTTCCATTTTTGGTATAGCCCCCATATAGACAGATCTCCCGATTTTATTTCTTGTGCTTCTAGAAACTGTAGTTACTATCCGATTTTTCTGAAATTTGAAATCTATAGGTATTTTAAGACCATTAAGGGGTGTGTCGAAAATTATGAGTAGTGGTCCATGTTTTGATATAGCCTCCATATAGACCTACCTCCCGAATTTATTTCTTGGGCTACTAGAATCTGTAGTTTTTATCCACTTCACCTGAAATCGGAAACCTAGAGGTATTTTAGGACCACAAATATGTCAGCCACATATGGTGTGTATCGAGCCATGTTTTGGTATAACTCCCCATATAGACCGATCTCCGAGTTACCTCATTGGGCTTCGGATTGCCTCAAAAATGCCTTGAGGGCGCTGAATCACATTTATTTTTGTACATAATTAATCCAATAACAAAAAAAAAAACAAAAACCAAAAACAAGTATATATGGCCGTAAGTTCGGCCAGACCGAATCTTATGTACCCTCCACCATGGATTGCGAAGAAACTTCTACTAAAGACTGTCATCCACAATCGAATTACTTGGGTTGCGGTAACACTTGCCGATGGCAAGGTATCTTAAAAAGTCCTTAACACAGTCTTCTAAATTGCAAGTTAGTCCATACAGGGCATATATTAAACAAAATTAAAAAAGACCGATTAAATACGTGTATAATTCAGTTCAAAAAAATTTTCTATAGAAATAAAATTTTGACAAAATTTTCTATAGAAATAAAATTTTGACAAAATTTTCTATAGGAATAAAATTTGGACAAAATTATCTATTGTAACAAATTTTGATAAAATTTTCTATAGAAATAAAATTTTGACAAAATTTTCTATAGAAATAAAATTTTGACAAAATTTTCAACAGAAATAAAATTTTAAAAAATTTTCTACAGAAATCAAAATTTGACTAAACTTTCTATAGTAATAAAATTTTGACAAAATTTTCGGATAAATTTTGCTTCTCCAAGAGGTTCCGTATGTAAAATCTGGGGATCGATTTATATGGGGGCTATACATAATTATGGACCGATATGGACCAATTTTTGCACGGTTATTAGATACCATATAGTAACACCACCTACCAAATTTCAACCGGATCGAATTAAAATTGCTCTTCCAAAGGGCTCCGGAGTTTAAATCTGGGGATCGGTTTATATGGGGGCTATACATGATTATGGACCGATATGGACTAATTTTTGCACGGTTTTTAGATACCATATACTAAAATCACGTACCAAATTTCAACCGAATCGGATGAATTTTGCTCTTCCAAGGGGCTCCGGAGGTCAGATCTGGGGATCGGTTTATATGGGGGCTATATATAATTATGGACCGGTTTCGACCAATTTTGCACGGGCGTTTCAGACCATATATTAACACCACGTACCAAATTTCAACCGAAGCGGTTGAATTTTGCTCTTCCACGAGGCTCCGGAGATCAAATCTGGGGATTGGTTTATATGGGGGCTATATATAATTATGGACCGATTTTCTATTGAAATAAAATTTTGACAAAGTTGTCAACAGAAATAAAATTTTAACAAAATTTTCTACAGAAATCAAATTTTGACAAAACTTTGTATAGTAATAAAATTTTGACAAAATTTTCTATAGAAATAAAATTTTGGTAGATTATTTTTGGCGATATCGACCATTTTTTGTGTGATTGGCCATTGACTATATATAACTATAGACCGATATGGACCAATTTTTGCGTGGCTGTTAGCGGCCATATACTAGCACAATGTACCAAATTTCAACCGAATCGGATGAATTTTGCTCCTCCAAGAGGTTCCTGAGGTCAAATCTGGGGATCGATTTATATGGGGGCTATACATAATTATGGACCGATATGGACCAATTTTTGCACGGTGTTTAGATACCATATACTAACACCACGTACCAAATTTCAACCGGATCGAATTAAATTTGCTCTTCCAAAAGGCTCCGGAGTTTAAATCTGGGGATCGGTTTATATGGGGTCTATATATAATTATGGACCGATATGAACCAATTTTTGCATGGTTGTTATTGATCATATACTAACACCACGTACCAAATTTCAACTGGATCGGATAAATTTTGCTCCGCAAAGAGGCTCCGGAGATCAAATCTGGGGATCGGTTTTTTTGGGGCTATATATAATTATGGACCTATATGGACCAATTTTTTCTTGGTTGTTCAAGACCATATACTGACACCACGTACCAAATTTCAACTGGATCGGATGAATATTGCTCCTCTAAGAGGCTCCGGAGGTCAAATCTGGGGATCGGTTTATATGGGGTCCAATATGGACCAATTTTTGCATGGTTGTTATAGATCATATACTAACACCACATACCAAATTTCAACTGGATCGGATAAATTTTGCCCCTCCAAGAGGCTCCGGAGGTCAAATCTGGGGATCGGTTTATATGGGGGATATATATAACTATGGACCGATATGGACCAATTTTTGCATGGTTGTTATAGACCACATACTTACACCACATACCAAATTTCAACCGGATCGGATGAATTTTGCTCCTCCAAGAGGCTCCGAAAGCCAAATCTGGGGGTCGGTTTATATGGGGGCTATACGCAATACCATCCGACCGACATCAATAACAACTAACTGCCAAGTTTTAAGTTGATAGCTTATTTCGTTCGGAAGTTAGCGTAATTTCAACAGACGGACGGACAGATGGACGGATGGACATGCTCAAATCGACTCAGAATTTCACCACGACCTAGAATATATATACTTTATGGGGTCTTAGAGCAATATTTCGATGTGTTACAAACGGAATGACAAAGTTAATATACCCCCCATCCTATGGTGAAAAACTATGAGAACTATTCATATTTCTATGAAAATTAGCAAAAGCGCATTTATGGGATATACATATGAATTATGTTAAAAGTAGGTAACTTTGAGACACTTAAAAAAAATCCGACTTGGCAGTGGTATTTTTATAAGGAAATGGACTATATATCTCCAATATAGTTGGTGAATTGTTGGTGTTTGGACAGTATTTGGCCAAATCGGGCGATATTTACAGAGTGGGAAAGTATGCTATTTCGGTGTGTACAATATGGGTGAATAGTTATTGAAATTGTGTGTAACATGTGGGAATTCTGGCCATATTTGCACAAATCGGAAGAACATATATATGGGGACTTTTTCTAAATCTACGAGTAAAGCGAGTTTTGCCAAATTTGGCACGCAGTGCTAAAATATTAATTTTACTGTCTGTGGAAAATTTCAGAATTTTCCGAGTGAAACTTTGGCCTCCACCGTCATATGAAACTAAATCGGGCCAAAGATATACATATATGGTAGCTACATCTAATTCTGATCTTATTTTGACAAAATTTGGCATGTATAGTTAGAATGTTAATTCTACTCTCTGTGCAAAATTTCATGTAAATCGGAGAAAAAGTTGGCTTCTGAGGTTATAGGTGTGTAAATCGGACAAAAAATGCACAGAAAAAATTTCACGAAACATTTTCCCATTAAAATTTTAATTGAGTTTTAAACAATATTCAATAAAAATTTTAATTGATTTTAATAAATTTTTTAATTAAAACAAAAATCAATCACAAAAATTAATAGTATCAATTAATTTTTTAATTGTGTCAATTAATTTTTTAATTTATACTATCTTTTCTATGATTGAAGACATTTTAACCCTTATATTATGTTAGGGTCATTTGATGACCCACATCGTATTTTTCATCAGCGCGTTTCTTACTGTTGAAATATAATTAAAAGTTCTTATTACTCAGCAAGAATTCAGTACATGTCAACAATTCATGCACTGACTAGTAAGAACTTTTATTTATATTCCAAAAGTAAGAAGTGCGCTGATGAAAAATGCGATGTGGTTCATCAAATTACCCTAACATAATATAAGGGTTAATTAAAAAATTAATTGGATCAATTAATTTCGTGATTGAATCAGAAAAAAATTGTTTGTGTGTGTATAGGAGCAATTCTATTAAACCTATAGCAAAATCAGGTTAAAACTCTGGCTTCAGGGGCCATATAAGTAAATATCGAGGGAATTATATATATGGGAGATGTATCTAAATCTGAACAGATGTCTACCAAATTATGTCAATTTTATTACACAGATGGGCCGACGAACATGTCTAGATAGACTTGAAGCGGCCGGCCCCGACTCCCGAACTTGTGGCGTCCTTACTTCATATGTGTTCTTTGACTGGTGAAATATATGCTTAAGTCATTAATGGGATAATTTCCTACACTGTATATGAATAAACTTTTGACATTTGCCAAAATATTTCAATAATGTTGATTTTCATCGAAAAAAGAACACTTCACCTGGGGTCATGTTTATTATCTAAACATGAAATATATTATGTTCGTATATTCAAATATAAAATATCGATTTTAGTTTGTGCAAATATAATGTCTCCAAACGTCATTGTGTAAATTTACGGCAGGCATATAAAAAACAGTGTTGGACAAAATTGTCTTTACTATCAAATTAGAGAAAAATTAATGCTGATAAACAAATTGTGCTGGAAATAATTGAGCATATAACTTTATATTTTTCATATAATAAAAACAAGTATATGGCTAAAAGTACGTCCGGATCAATTTTTAAAATCCCACTACCGTGGATTGCATACAAAGTTCTACTAAAGATTGTCGTTCACAAGGGGATTACGAAGGCTATACCAAAAAGTGTTTCCATATGCCATACCATCCGACCTACATCAGTAACAATTACTTTTGTCAGATTTCCTTGTTTCGTTCGGATTTTATGGTCATTTTATCAGACGGATGGACAGACAGTCGGAGGTGGCTAGATTGACTCGGAATGACCAAATTAGTATACCTCCATCCCATCTTGGAGAGTATAATGTAATATCAAGTACAGTTTTTATAAGATTACTAGGGACTTGTAATAGAAACACATTTATACGGACTTAAGTTCAGCTGGGTCGAATTTTAAATACCCACCACCATGAATCAAATATAATTTTATTGGTTGGAAACTCTATGTCGTAGAGTGCTACTTGAAAATATATAGAATTTCAGCTAAACCATAGAGTCGGAAGATCGGGCTATACCGAAACATGGACTGGCACACCCTCTTCTTCACCATACTTTTTTATGGATCCAAAATACCTCTAGATTTTCAATTTCAGGTAAATCGGATGGAAATTTCGGTGTCTAGAAATTGGAAAATTAAATCGCAAGGTTGCGCTATATGGGGGCTATACGAAAACGTCGACGGAATCAACATTTGGCTCAATTATGTGTAGAAAAAAAATATCTTTATGTTAGGTTAGGTAAGGTATAGTGGCAGTCTGATATTTCAGGCTCAACTAGACTATTCAGTCCATTGTGATACCACAGTGGTGAGTTCTCTCTTATCACAGAGTGTTGCCCGATTCTATGTTTAGCTCACTGACGAGTGGTAGTCTAATATTTCAGGCTCACTTAGACTATTCAGCCCATTGTGATACCACAGTGGTGAGTTCTCACTTATCACAGAGAATTGCCCGATTCTATGTTTAGCTCACTGACGAGGAACCTTCTTTTATAGCTGAGTCCTTTTCATAGCCGTTCCACATTGCCATGAAACCACTTCGAGGAGATTTGAAACACTCAGAAATGTTACCAGCATTACTGAGAGGGTTTAATCCACCGCTGAAAAACTTTTTGGTGTTCAGTCGAAACTGGGATTGAACCTACGACGCAGTGTATGTAACGCGGGCATGCTAATCATTGCAGCACGGTGACTCCCAACAAAAAAAAATGTTTCTAAATTTTCATCTTCAGGAAAATCAGATCGAAAATGCGGCGTCAAGAAACCCAAGAAATGAAAACGGGATATCGAGCTATATGGGAGCAATATCAATGCATGATTGGATGCAAACCATCTTCGGCACACTTGTTTAGATTTTCCTCTTTAGACAAATCGGATAAAATTGCGGTGTCTAGAAGTCAAATCGGTAGATCGGTCTATATGGGGGTATACCAAAATATGGACGGATACACACCATATTCTGCAAACTTATTTGGGGAAAACATCTAAATTTCCAATTTCTGGAAAATCTGATAAAAAATGCGGTGTAGAACTTTTATTTCTTTCGAATTTTCTTTATTTAATTTTATTTTTATAGAAGATTTTGTTAAAATTTTATTTCTATAGAAAATTTTGTCAATATTTTATTCCTATAGAAAATTTTGACAAATTTTTATTTCTATTTAAAATTTTTTCAAAATTTTATTTCTATATAAAAAAGTTGTATTTCTAAAGAAAATTTTGTCAAAATTTTATTTCTATAGAAAATTTTGTAAAATTTTATTTCTTTATAAAGTTTTGTCAAAATTGTATATCTGTAGAAAATTTTGTCAAAATTTTCTTTCTATACAAAATTGTGTTAAAATTTTATTTCTATTAAAATTTATGTCAACATTTTATTTCTTTAGAAATTTTTTTCAAAATTTTATTTTTATAGCAGATTGTGTTAAAATTTTATTTCTATAGAAAATTTTGTTAAAATTTTATTTCTTTGGACAATTTTGCCAAAATTTTATTTCTTTAGAAAATTTTGCCAAAATTTTATTCCTGTGCAAAATTTTATTTCTATGGAAAATTTTGCAAAATTTTATTTCTATACAAAATTTTGTCAAAATTTTATTTCTATACAAAATTTAGTCAAAATTGTATTTCTATAGAGAATTTTTTCAAAATTTTATTTCTATAGAAAATTTTATAAACATTTTATTTCTACAGAAAATTTTGTAAATTTTTTATTTCTATAGAAAATTTTGAAGCTTAACGAACAGAGGAAATGTATGTTTGTCAAATTTATTTGGGCAAAGCCCTATAGACTGCAAGATGGTTGGATGGACGCACGTTTCGGAATTACCACATTCCTCATCAGCATCGTCTACTTGCAGCAAAACTATCAACCAATTATCAGAATAAATTCGGGTAATTCACTCAACCCAAAGTGAACTACACGTGAACCTGAGATCAAAACAACAATAATGATTGAAGAGAAACCAACAATAACAAACAATACGAATGAAGAAGAATAAGTATTACCCGAATTTATTCTGATAATTGGTTATGCTGCAAGTAGAGGATGCTGATGAGGAATGTGGTAATTCCGAAACGTGCGTCCATCCAACCATCTTGCAGTCTATAGGGCTTTGCCCAAATAAATTGGACAAGCATACTTTTCCTCTGTTGGTTAAGCTACACTTGTAGCTTAGTCAATGCATGGTTTTAAGCAGAGATCAAAACAACAATATTAAAATTATATTTCTATAGAAAATTTTGTGAAAATTTTATTTCTGTAGAATATTTTGTGAAAATTTAATTTCTATAGAAAATTTTGTCAAAATTTTATTTCTATAGAAAATTTTGTCAAAATTTTATTTCTATAGAAAATTTTGTCAAAATTTTATTTCTATAGAAAATTTTGTCAAAATTTTATTTCTATAGAAAATTTTGTGATAATTTTATTTTTATAGAATATTTTGTGAAAATTTTATTTCTATAGAAAATTTTGCCAAAATTTAATGTCTATAGAAAATTTTGTAAAAATTTTATTTCTATAGAAAATTTTGTGATAATTTTATTTCTATAGAATATTTTGTGAAAATTTTATTTCTATATAAAATTTTGTTAAAATTTTATTTCTATAGAAAATTTTGTCAACATATTATTTCTATAAAATTATTTCTCAAAATTTTATTCATATGGAAAATTTTGATTTTCTTTGTTTGTTGTTTATTTTGTTAAAATTTTATTTCTATATAGAATTTTGTCAAACTTTTTTTCTATAGATAATTTTGTCAAAATTTTATTTTTATGGGATATTTTGTCATTATTTTATTTTTATAGAAAATTTTGTCAACGTTTTAGTTTTACAGAAAATTTTGTCAATTTTTTATTTCTATAGAAAATTTTGTTAAAATTTTATTTCTATAGAAAATTTTGTCAAAATTTTAATTCTATAGAAAATTTTGCCAAAATGTTATTTCTACAGAAAATTTTGTCAAAACTTTATTTCCATAGAAAATTTTGTCAAAACTTTATTTCTATAGAAAATTTTGTCAAAATTTAATTTTTATAGAAAATCTTATTTCCATAGAAAATTTGGCAAAATTTTATGTTTTTAAAAAATTTTGTCAAAATGTTATTTCTATAGAAAATTTTGTGAACATTTTATTTCTATAGAAAATTTTGTGAAAATTTTATTTCTATAGAAAATTTTGTGAAAATTTTATTTCTATTGAAAATTTTGTCAAAATTATATTTCTATAGAAAATTTTGTCAAAATTTTAATTCTATAGAAAATTTTTGGAAAAATTTTATTTCTATACAAAATTTTGTCAAATTTTTATTTCCATGGACAATTTTGTCAACATTTTATTTCTATAAAATTGTTTCTCAAAATTTTATTCATATGGAAAATTTGTATTTCTTTGGTTGTTTTTTATTTTGTCAAAATTTTATGTCGATAGAAAATCTTGTCAAATTTGTTTAAAAATGTTATCTCTCTAAGAATTTTGTCAAAATTTTATTTTTGTATAGAATTTTGTCAAAATTTTATATTTATATAGAATTTTGTCAAAATTTTATTTCTATAGAAAATTTTGTCAACATTTTATTTCTATAGGAACGTTTTGTCAAAATTTTATAAAAAATAAATAATAAATAAATAAATTTTGTGAACATTTTATTTCTATGGAAAATTTTGTCAAAATTTTATTTTTATAGAAAATTTTGTCAAAATGTTATTTTTATAGAAAATTTTGTCAAAATGTTATTTTTATAAAAAATTTTGTCAAAATTTTATTTCTATAGAAAATTTTGTCAAAATTTTATTTCTATAGAAAATTTGGTCAAAATTTTATTTCTATAGAAAATTTTGTGAAAATTTTATTTCTATAGACAATTTTGAGAAAATTTTATTACATTAAAAATTTTACTCTATAGAAATTTTTTTCAAAATTTTAATTCTATAGAAAATTTTGCCGAAATTTTATTTCTATAGAAAATTTTGTCAAAATTTTATTTAGTTAGAAAATTGTTTAAAAATTTTATCTCTATAGAAATTTTGTCAAAATTTTATTTCTATATAGAATTTTGTCAAACTTTTTTTTTCTATAGAAAATTTTGTCAACATTTTATTTGTATAGAAAACTTTGTCAAATTTTTATTTGTCTAGGAACGTTTGGTCAAAATGTTATTTTTTATAGTCAAGATTTTATTTCTATGGAAAATTTTCTCAAAATTGTCTATAGAAAATTTTGTCAAATTTTATTTCTATAGAAAATTTTGTCAAAATTTTATTTCTATACAAAATTTAGTCAAAATTGTATTTCTATAGAGAATTTTTTCAAAATTTTATTTCTATAGAAAATTTTATTAACATTTTATTTCTACAGAAAATTTTGTAAACTTTTTATTTCTATAGAAAATTTTGTCAAAATTTTATTTCTATAGAAAATTTTGTCAAAATTTTAGTTTTAAAGAAAATTTGTTTTCTATTAAAAATTTCTGAAATACATCTTAGTTGTAGCGGATTATCTTACAAAATCTACTATAACATCAAATATTCTACCAATCTACCAAACAATAAAATATCTACAATGTTTTGTAGAATTCTACCATTCTTGGCAACCGTGTTTGTATAGTCGGAAATCGATATTTAGACGTGTTACAAACGGAGTGACAAACTTTTTATACCCCCATCTTCATTCTATGACGGTGGGTAGAAAAACGATCTTAGAATTAAGAGTTGGTGGTTTCAAATTGAATTAATGTATACCAATGTGACGAATATTTGCAGCATAAACAGATAATAGTCTCAGCTTCATATCGAAATTTAGAAATTAATTGAAAATATACTGCAGTTTAAACTACTAGATAGCAAGTGATATTATTGTAGGCAAAGGTTAACAGAAAATCTTAATTTCAAAATTTGCATCAATTCTTTATATATTCTAGAGACTCTCTTCTCTAACATAATAAATCCCGTCACCATTTATTCATTTAAGATTTTTTCTACACTATAAATTTATCATATTTACCTGAAAATGTTCTTGTATTTTTTTTCTTGGTTTCTCTTAATATTTGTTTGATATCAAGGTGTGGCTTTTCGTATGCAAATATGTTGACAGTACATGTCCATTTGCATATGTATGGGAGGGAATGATATTTCCAGAATGATATGTTCATATGTATGTATGCTCGTATAAAATTGGTGAGTGCGTTTTGTTAACTTCATAAAATATTCAACAATATAATTTGTTATTTTTTTTTATGACAGCAATACTCTACAAATATTGTTTTCAGGCTTTTCAACCACCCAATATCTACACCACAACGAACAGGCACTATGATGGTAAGGGAGGCTATGTCATTATTCATATTAACACAAACTTGAATAGAATAAAAACTCCATTTACAATATATTGGTAGGGATGCTTATGAGCATATTAGGGTGTTCCAAATACAAAAAAAATTGTAAAATTTCATATATAGCAGTTTTGCTTAGCATGGAAGTTACATTTCTCTGCTGCAAAGATTTTTTGCTTGATCAAAAAATTCCATTGAAGGCATTTTGTCCGTTGAGTTAGGTATGTTAACTTAAAGAAAATGCCATTGGACTGAGTACAACTTCAATATTAATTAGTCATCTTAATCTTCGATAATTTTTTGTATATTGATTATAAAGCTAAAAAGCCAAAGTCTCACCCCGTCACCACAGTTTCTCTCCGAGTTACTTAAAATTTTGCACGGGTAGTAAACTTAAAATTTTTGCTACACATACCGAACTTGGTTCAGATTTATATATAGCTCCTTATATAAACCCAGAGGCCAGAATTTTATTCTGATTTGCTCCAAATTTTTTTTCCCAAATCGTGGATATTTTTTTGTGGATGGGGACGACATTTTTGAGTTGAGGACTCGGGGATTTTCCAGAAATGTTGGGGATTTTTGTGGGTAATTTTCGAAATCTGCTCAGTATTTTAAATCAGGTTTAGAGTTATGTTGTATATGAAATTTTTTTATATCCTGCGCCATACTGTGGAACAGGGTATTATAAGTTAGTGCATATATTTGCAACACCCAGAAGGAGACGAGATAGACACATGGTTTCTTTGGCAAAAATGCTCAGGGTGGGCTCCTGAGTCGATATAGCCGTCCGTCCGTCTGTGCGTGAACACATTTTTGTAATCAAAGTCTAGGTCGCAGTTTTAGTCCAATCGATTTCAAATTTGGCACAAGTATGTGTTTTGGCTCAGAATAGAACCCTATTGATTTTGGAAGAAATCGGTTCAGATTTAGATATAGCTCCCATAAATATATATTTCGCCCGATGTGGACTTATATGGCCCCAGAAGTCAACGTTTTACCCTAATTTGCTTAAAATTTTGCACAAGAAGAACAATTAGTGCTACAGTCAAGTTTGCCAAATTTCATTGAAATCGGTTCAGATTTAGATATAGGTCCCATATATATCTTTCGTCCGATATGATCTAGTACGGTCCCACAAGCCAGAGTTTTACGCCAATTTGGTTGAAATTTTGCACTAGGAGTACAATTAGTAATGTAGTCAAATTTTATTGAAATCGGTTCAGATTTAGATATAGCTCCCATATATTTCGTTCGCCCGATTTACCACAGTGGCCAATCTTTTACTCCGATTTAATTGAAATTTTGCACTAGGAATATAATTAGTAGTGTTGACAAGTGTGTCAAATTATATTGAAATCGGTTCAGATTTAGATATAGCTCCCATATATAGCTTTCGCCCGATTAACACTCATATGACCACAGAGGCCAATTTTTTGCTCCGATTTAGTCGAAATTTTGCACAGGGAGTAGAATTAGCGTTATAGCTATGCGTGCCAAATTTTGTTGAAATCGGTTCAGATTTAGATATAGCTCCCATATATATGTTTTTCTGATTTCGACAATCTTAAATACCCACCACCATGAATCAAATATAATAGTTTCCTTTGAAAATTTCAGGGGGGCTTGATGACTGATATTTTCCCATGCAGATCAGTTCAACCAGTACGCTTCCCGAAGATAAACGTAAAGATTTTACCTATGAAGACTAGATCAGATTCTGAATTTATTAGAACCATTTTTTGTTTGAGTTTTAGAGGAATCATAAACATCTCTTGTACGTGTGTAAGAAACTGATGAAATAACACCTTGATTTGAAATCTAAAATCTGTAGAATTTCATCCCAATTATTTAAATGATTACGAGAAGTAAAATCTGGAAATTTTGCATTCAGTTTCAACCAATTTTCATGATCAGTGCTCCTTCTGTATCCTCAAGATTTGAAATCGGGTTATCTGGAGGCCTTATCAAATGGACCTATAAAACTAAATCATTTACACTTTGTTATGGGTCTAAAATGCCAGTATAATTTCAATTTGTGGATAATAGGATAAAAACTAAAATTTTTAGAAACCCTAGGAATTAAATCGGGAGTTCGGTGTAGTGGGGGCTTTACCAAAACATGGAAAGATACACACAGTATTCAGCACATTTAATTGTAGTTCTAGAATCTAGTTTATAAGGGGGCTATATCAAAAACTGTACAGATACTCAATATATTCGGCACACCTCTTTATGGTTCTAGAATACCTCTAGATTTCCGATTTCAGGCAAATTGGATAAAAACTACGGATTCTAGAAGCCCAAGAAGTAAAATCGGGAGATCGGTCTATATGTGCGCTATATCACAACATGGACCGGTACTCACCATTTTCGGCACATCTCTTTAATTTCCGAGTATTCCTCTAGATTTCCGATTTGAGGCAAATTGGGTAAAAATTACAGAATTTAGAAGACCAAGAAATAAAATCGGGAGATCGGTCTATATGAGGGCTATATCAAAACATGGACCGATACTCACCATTTTCGACACACGTCTTTATGGTCGTAGAATACCTCTAGATTTCCGATTTGAGGCAAATTGGGTAAAAATTACGGATTGTAAAAGACCAAGAAATAAAATCGGGAGATCGGTCTATATGGTGGCTATATCAAAACATGGACCGGTACTCACCATTTTCGGCACACGTATTTAGGGTCCTAGAGTACTTCTAGATTTCAAATTTCAGGTAAATTGGATTAAAACTACGGATTCTAGAAGCCCAAGAAGTAAAATCGGGAGATCGGTCTATATGGGGGCTATATCAAAACATGGACCGATACACCCCATTTTTGGCACACCTCTTTATGGTCCTAGAATACCTCTAGATTTCCAATTTTAGGCAAGTCGGATAGAAAATACACTTTCTAGACGCCCTAGAAACAAAATCGGGAAATTGGTCCATATGGGGGCTATACCAAAGCATGGACCGATAGGCACCATTTTCTGTACACTTTTTGATGGTCCTAAAATACCTCTAGATTTCCAATTTCACGCAAATTGCATAAAAACTACAGTTTTTATAAGCTCACGACCCCAAATCGGGATGTCGGTGTATATGGGGACTATATCAAAACTTGGAACGTTATAGCCCATCTTCGAACTTAACCTGCCTGCAAACAAAAGACGAATCTGTGCCAAATTTCAGGACGATAGCGCCATTATTGAAGGCTGTAGCGTGATTACAGCAGACAGACAGACAGACGGACATGCTTATATCGTCTTAGAATTTCTCCCTGATCAAGAATATATATACTTTATATAGTCGGAAATCGATATTTCGATGTGCTACACCATTCTATGGTGGTGGGTATAAACATTATTAAATTTTAAATTTGGGCCGATGGTGGGACCAAATAGAATTTGGTTTATTTTGGTCCATTTAGTCAAATCGGTAATTTTTCAAAATTTGCTGTAGAAAAAAAATTTTGAAAAAAATTTCCATAGAAATAAAATTTCAACAAAATTTTCTATAGAAATAAAATTTTGCCAAAATTTTGAACAGAAGTAAACCTTACAAAAATTTTGTAGATATGCAAAAATTTTGTAAAAATTTTATATAGAAATAAAATTTTGCGATAACTTTCTATAGAAATAAAACTTTGGCTATATTGTCCATAGAAATGGTATTTTGACAAAATTTCCTAAAGAAATGAAATTGACAAAATTTCTTAAATTTTGTATAGAAATAAAATGTTGGCAAAATTTTCTATAGAAATAAATTGTTGGCAAAATTTTTTAAAGAAATGGAATTTTGACAAAATTTCTTAAAAAATGAAATTTTGACGAAATTTTCTATAGAAAGGGAATTTTGACAAAATTTCTAAAATTTTGGCTAAATTTTGTATAGAAATAAAATGTTGGCTAATTTTTCTATAGAAATAAATTTGTGGCAAAATTTTTTATAGAAATGGAATTTTGACAAAATTTCCTAAAAAATGAAATTTTGACAAAATTTTCTATAGAAATGGAATTTTGACAACATTTTCTATAGAAATAAAATTATGCCAAAATTTCTAAAATTTTGGCTAAATTTTGTATAGAAATAAAATATTGGCTAAATTTTCTATAGAAATTAACTTTTGGCAAAATTTTTTATAGAAATGGAATTTTGACAAAATTTCCTAAAGAAATAAAATTTTGACAAAATTTTCTATAGAAATAAAATTTTGACAAAATTTCTAAAATTTTGGCTTAATTTTGTATAGAAATAAAATGTTGGCTAAATTTTCTATAGAAATAAATTTTTGGCAAAATTTTTTATAGAAATGGAATTTGACGAAATTTTCTATAGAAATAAAATTTTGACAAAATTTTCTATAGAAATGGAATTTTGACAAAATTTCCTAAAGAAAGGAAAATTAAAAAAAAATTTATAGAAATAACATTTTGACAAAATTTCTAAAATTTTGGCTAAATTTTGTATAGAAATAAAATGTTGGCTAAATTTTCTATAGAAAGAAATTTTTGGCAAAATTTTTTATAAAAATGGAACTTTGACAAAATGTCCTAAAGAAATGAAATTTTGACAAAATTTGCTATAGAAATGGAATTTTGACAAAATTTCCTAAAGAAATGACATTTTGACAACATTTTCTAAGAAATAAAATTTTGACAAAATTTCTAAAATTTTGGCTAAATTTTGTATAGAAATAAAATGTTGGCTAAATTTTCTATAGAAATAAATTTTTGGGAAAATTTTTATAGAAATGGAATTTTGACAAAATTTCCTAAAGAAATGAAATTTTGACAAAATTTTCTATAAAAAATGGAATTTTGACAAAATTTCCTAAAGAAATGAGATTTCGACAAAATTTTCTATAGAAATAAAATTTTGACAAAATTTCTAAAATTTTGGCAAAATTTTGTATAGAAATAAAATGTTGGCAAAATTTTCTATAGAAATAAATTTTTGGGAAAATTTTTTATAGAAATGGAATTTTGACAAAATTTCCTAAAGTAATGAAATTTTGACAAAATTTTCTATAGAAATAAAATTTTGACAAAATTTCTAAAATTTTGGCTAAATTTTGTATAGAAATAAAATGTTGGCTAAATTTTCTATAGAAATAAATTTTTGGGAAAATTTTTATAGAAATGGAATTTTGACAAAATTTCCTAAAGAAATGAAATTTTGACAAAATTTTCTATAGAAATGGAATTTTGACAAAATTTCCTAAAGAAATGAAATTTCGACAAAATTTTCTATAGAAATGAAATTTTGACAAAATTTCTAAAATTTTGGCTAAATTTTGTATAGAAATAAAATTTTGGCTAAATTTTCTATAGAAATAAATTTTTGGCAAACATTTTTATAGAAATGGAATTTTGACAAAATTTCCTAAAGAAATGAAAATTTGACAAAATTTTCTATAGAAAAAAAATTTTGACATGATTTCTAAAATTTTGGCTAAATTTTGTATAGAAATAAAATGTTGGCTAAATTTTCTATAGATGCAAAATGTTTTATAGAAATGGAATTTTGACAAAATTTCCTAAAAAATTAAATTTTGACGAAATTTTCTATAGAAATAAAATTTTGACAAAATTTTCTATAGAAATGGAATTTTGACAAAATTTTTCAAATTTTGGCTAAATTTTGTATAGAAATAAAATGTTGGCTAAATTTTCTATAGAAATAAATTTTTAGCAAAATTTTTTATAGAAATGGAATTTTGACAAAATTTCCTAAAGAAATGAAATTTTGACAAAATAGTCTATAGAAATAAAATTATGACAAAATTTCTATATTATAGATTGGAAAATATTTCTATAGAAATAAAATTTTGACAAAATTTATAGGAATAAAATGTTGCCAAAATTTCTATAGAAATAAATATAAATGAAACTTTTGAATGAATAAAATTTTGAACAAATTTTCTGTCGAAGTAAAAATTTTGGAATCCGTAATGGTTGATTTCCTTTACTACTTCTCAACGAAATTGCAATTTTATAAATTCGTGGGATTTTACCTTATCTAATATTTCCACAAATACCAATGTTTATCCACTGAACTGATGCAAATAATAAACTAATGATCCGCTCGATGGAAAATTTACCCTTAAGATTTGTGAAGCCTCCACTAGACGCAATTGAAAAAGCATATGGCCTCAGCTATCGATGCGCTATCTATTAACCTGTTACAACCTATGATATACTTACGCGAGTATACAATACTCTTATGGATTTCCTATTTGTATGCTCTCTTGCATGAGCACAATATCAGCGGATTATTTGTACAATGAAACATTTCATTGTTTTTGTTACTTTCCTCTCTCACCCATTTACCTGTGCATCCCAATGTGCACGAACAAATAAAGGTGCCTATCCATTTTCATATAAATCAATGCTACTGTGTATATATATGTGTGTGTGTGTGTGTATGTGAAATTGGCTATACCAGTATGTCGATGCTTTTTTGTCGTCTTTTTCGGTCTCTCTAAGTCGTTCCTTTTCGTTAAAGCTGATAGTTCAATGACTTCATTCATTGTTGTCGTCAACGTTTGTTGTCGTTGTTGGTCTAGATGCATTTAGTAGTTGGGTGCTTGGTTTTTTGTTTCTGAAGAGCCATTCATTTGTTCGCTCATTGTCGTTTGTTAAATCACACATACATTTATTCAGCTATATAGGTTTCCTATTAACGTTGTATATGCGAATATGGTGTATATGTGCGTTCATTCATCCATTCGTTGTCTTTGGTAAAGTATTTGTGCGACTGTCACACAGTAGTCCTTAGAAGAATGCAAGATAATTTGAATGCAGTACGAGATTTTAATTCAACACATGAAATTTACTCCTTCACAACGCTTTCGAAGATAAATTTTGGGAGGTCGGTTTATAAGACTGCTATATATAATTATGGACTGATATGGACAATTTTTTCTCGGTTGTTTGAGGGCAGTTACTAACATCACTTACCAAATTTCAACTGGATCGGATGAAATTTACCCCTCCTAAATATAATTAAGGGCCAGTTTTTGCATCACGTACCAAATATCAATCGCCTCGTATAAAATTTGCTCTTCCAAGAATCACTGAATGTCAAATTCGAAGAGCGGTTTATATGGAGGTTATATATAATTATCGACCGATATTGATCAATTTTTACATGATTAGTAGGGGCCAAAAACTAACACCACGACCAAATTTCAGATTTCAATGGGATGAAATTTGATTGTCCAGAAGGTTCAAGAAGTAAGATCTGGGGATCGGTTTATATGGAGGCTATATATACTTATGGGCCGAAATGAACCAATTTTTGCATGGTGTTAGGGGCCATATATTGACGTCATGTTCAACCGTAGGGGATGATATTTGCACCTCCAAGAGGCTACGCAATCCACATCTGGGGATCGGTATATATGGAGGCTATATATACTTATGGGCCGCTATGAACCAATTTTGGTACAGTTGTTGGGGTCATATACTAGCACTATGTACCAAATTTCAATCGGATCGGATGAGATTTGCTGATCCACAAGGATTCGCAAGCCAAATCTGGGAGGCCCGATATATCCCATTTGTAATACCATCTGACCTACATCAATAACAACAATGTTTGCCGAGTTTCAAGTCGATAGCTCATTTCGTACGGAAGTTAGTGTGATTTCGACATACAAACCGACGGATATCGCTAGATCGATTTAACATTTTTAATATTTCGATGTGTTACACATGGAATGACAAAGTTAGTTTGGAGCACGGTATAGTAATAAACAATAATAAGGAATCCGCTTCACCACAGTCACCCCATTCTAACCCAGTCATCCCATTCAAAGCCATTCAAATTTGATAAGGGCTATTTCTATATTATGACAGGCAAGCAACCAAACAGATTGTTCCACAAAAGAGACTTCCGGGTTTACAGTTCAACCACAGGGACCTTCAGACCTACTGTTCGGTTATCACAATGGACTGAATAGTCTAAGTGAGCCTGAATCTTAATCGGGCTGCCACTTTAACCTTACTGTTCGGTCGTACAAAAATTTACAACATTTTTTATATATATAAAATTTTGACAAAATTTTCTATAGAAATAAAATTTTGACAAAATTTTCTATAGCAATAAAAATTTTATTGCGATAGAAAATTTTGTCAAAATTTTCAATAGAAAAAAAATTTTGACGAAATTTTCAATAGAAATAAAATTTTGACGAATTTTTCTACAGAAATAAAACTTGGACAAAATTTTCTATAGAAATAAAATTTTGGCAAAATGTTCTATAGAATTAAAATTTTGATAAAATTTTCTGTAGAAATAAAATTTTGACAAAATTTTCTATAGTAATAAAATTGTGACAAAATTTTCTATAGAAATAAAATTTTGACAAAATTTTCTATAGCAATAAAAATTTTATTGCGATAGAAAATTTTGTCAAAATTTTCAATAGAAATAAAATTTTGACGAAATTTTCAATAGAAATAAAATTTTGACGAATTTTTCTACAGAAATAAAACTTGGACAAAATTTTCTATAGAAATAAAATTTTGGCAAAATGTTCTATAGAATTAAAATTTTGATAAAATTTTCTGTAGAAATAAAATTTTGACAAAATTTTCTACAGTAATAAAATTGTGACAAAATTTTCTATAGAAATAAAATTTTGACAAAATTTTCTATAGAAATAAAAATTTTATTGCGATAGAAAATTTTGTCAAAATTTTCAATAGGAATAAAATTTTGACGAAATTTTCAATAGAAATAAAATTTTGACGAAATTTTCTACAGAAATAAAACTTGGACAAAATTTTCTATAGAAATAAAATTTTGGCAAAATGTTCTATAGAATTAAAATTTTGATAAAATTTTCTGTAGAAATAAAATTTTGACAAAATTTTCTATAGAAATAAAATATTCATAAAATTTTCTATAGAAATAAAATTTTGACAAAATTTTCTATAGAGATAAAATTTTGACAAAATTTTCTATAGAAATAAAATTTTGACAAAATTTTTATATAGAAATAAAATTTTGACAAAATTTTCTATAGAAATAAAGTTTTGACAAAATTTCTATAGGAATAAAATTTTGGAAAAATGTTCTATAGAATTACAATTTTGACAAAATTTTCTATGGAAATAAAGTTTTGACAAAATTTTCTATAGAAATAAAATGTTGGCAAAATTTTCTATTGCAATAAAATTTTGAAAAAATTTTAAATAGAAATAAAATTTTGACGAAATTTTCAATAGAAGTAAAATTTTGACGAAATTTTCTACAGAAGTAAAATTTTGACGAAATTTTCTACAGAAATAAAACTTGGACAAAATTTTCTATAGAAATAAAATTTTGACAAAATTTTCTATAGAAATAAAATTTTGACAAAATTGTCTATGTAAGTAAAATTTTCAGAAAAAATTCTATAGAAATAAAATTTTAAAAAAATTTTCTATAGAAACGAAATTTTGACAAAATTTTCTATAGAAATAAAATTTTCTATAGAAATAAAATTTTGTCAAAATTTTTTATGGAAATAAAATTTTGGAAAAAATTTCCATAAAAATAAAATTTTGGAAATTTGTTTTGTTTTTTATTGTTGTTTTAATTGTTGTTTTGATCTCAGCTTTAAAACCATTGTGGTGCCCAAAGTACAAGAGTAGCTTAATCAAGAGAGGAAAAGAAAAATTTTGACAAAATTTTCTTTGGAAATTAAATTTGGATAAGGGTTATTTCTATATTATGACAGCCAGGCAACCAAACAGACCGTTCCACCACAGACACCTTCGAACCTACTGTTCGGTCGTAAAAAAATTTACAAAATTTTCTATAGATATAAAATTTTGACAAAATTTTTTACGAAAATACAATTTTGACAAAATTTTCTACAGAAATAAAATTTCGACAAAAGTTTCTATAAAAATAAAATTTTAACAAAATTTCTTAGAAATGAAGTTTTGACAAAATTTTCTATAGAAATAAAATTTTGACAAAATTTTCTATATAAATAAAATTTTGGCAAAATGTTCTATAGAATTAAAATTTTGATAAAATTTTCTGTAGAAATAAAATTTTGACAAATTTTTCTATAGAAATAAAATTTTGACGAAATTTTCTACAGACATAAAACTTTGACAACATTTCCTACAGAAATGAAATTTTGACAAAATTTTCTATGTAAATACAATTTTGACAAAACCTTCTATAGAAATAAAATTTTGACAACATTTTCTATAGAAATAACGGCTTGACAATATTTTCTATGGAAATACAATTTTGACAAAATTTTCTATAGAAATAAAATTTTGACAACATTTTCAATAGAAATAAAATTTTGACGAAATTTTCTACAGAAATAAAACTTTGACAAAATTTCTTAGAAATGAAGTTTTGACAAAATTTTCTTTAGGAAAAAATTTTTTAAAAAATTCTCTATAGAAACAAAAGTTTGACAAAATTTTTTATAGAAATAAAATTGAGACAAAAATTTTTTTTATATAGAAATAAAATTTTGACAAATTTTTCTATAGAAATAATAGTTTGGCAAAATTTTCTGTAGAAATAAAATTTTAACAAAATTTCATAGAAATGAAGTTTTGACAAAAATTTAAAAAATTCTCTATAGAAATAAACGTTTGACAAAATTTTCTATAGAAATAAAATGTTGACAACATTTTCTATAAAAATAAAATTTTGACCAAATTTTCCATGGAAATAAAATTTTAACAAATTTTTTGTAGAATTGCAATTTTGAAAAAATTTTTATAGAAATACATTTTTGACAAATTTTTCTTTAGAAATACAATTTTGACAAAATTTTCTATAGAAATAAAGGGTGATTTGTTAAGATCTTGATAACTTTTTTTTTTAAAAAAAACGCATAAAATTTGCAAAATCTCATCGGTTCTTTATTTGAAATGTTAGATTGGTCCATGACATTTACTTTTTGAAGATAATTTCATTTAAATGTTGACCGCGGCTGCGTCTTAGGTGGTCCATTCGGAAAGTCCAATTTTGGGCAACTTTTTCGAGAATTTCGGCCGGAATAGCCCGAATTTCTTCGGAAATGTTGTCTTCCAAAGCTGGAATAGTTGCTGGCTTATTTCTGTAGACTTTAGACTTGACGTAGCCCCACAAAAAATAGTCTAAAGGCGTCAAATCGCATGATCTTGGTGGCCAACTTACCGGTCCATTTTTTGAGATGAATTGTTCTCCGAAGTTTTCCCTCAAAATGGCCATAGAATCGCGAGCTGTGTGGCATGTAGCGCCATCTTGTTGAAACCACATGTCAACCAAGTTCAGTTCTTCCATTTTTGGCAACAAAAAGTTTGTTAGCATCGAACGATAGCGATCGCCATTCACCGTAACGTTGCGTCCAACAGCATCTTTGAAAAAATACGGTCCAATGATTCCACCAGCGTACAAACCACACCAAACAGTGCATTTTTCGGGATGCATGGGCAGTTCTTGAACGGCTTCTGGTTGCTCTTCACTCCAAATGCGGCAATTTTGCTTATTTACGTAGCCATTCAACCAGAAATGAGCCTCATCGCTGAACAAAATTTGTCGATAAAAAAGCGGATTTTCTGCCACTGATTTTGGTAATAAAATTCAATGATTTGCAAGCGTTGCTCGTTAGTAAGTCTATTCATGATGAAATGTCAAAGCATACTGAGCATCTTTCTCTTTGACACCATGTCTGAAATCCCACGTGATCTGTCAAATACTAATGCATGAAAATCCTAACCTCAAAAGAATCACCCTTTACAATTTTGACAAAATTTTCTAAAGAAATAAGATCTTGACAAAATTTTCTATTGAAATAAAATGTTGACAAAATTTTCTATAGAATTAAAATTTTGAAAAAAAAAATTCTATAGAAAAAAATTTTGAAAAAATTTCCTATTGAAATAAAATGTTTACAAAATTTCCTATAGCAATTTTATTTTGAAAAAAAAAAAAAAATCTGTAGAAATAAAATTTTAACAAAATTTTTTATAGAAATAAAATTTTATCTAAAAAAATTTGTATAGAAATTGTACAAAATAATTATTTTTTGTTTTTCTCTCTAAATTTTGTAGATTTTTTTGGATCGAGTGGCAGCCGTGAAGTAAACCCCATCAGTTTGTTGGTTCGTAAAATATTCACTTTGGAAGACCTTCTCATCGGAGAAATCATCGAGTCACTTTCGTATAAACGAAGGAGCTCATTGGCTTTTTGTGTGCATCGGTGAGTTCTAGAACTTTTTGTTATATCAATGTTTCTAGTCCAAGCTCATTTTTTAATATGTTCCATTCTCGCAATATGTTAAGCATGTTTTCTACAACCGCGGCATGGATTTTTAACAAATTTTTCGGAACATTTTTGGTGTTGTTACCATTTGTAATATTTTTGGACGCGATGGAATACTGATAGTGTCACAATTAGGAGCAATAGTAGAAAAGATTTATTAACATTTAAATGCTGACGGGCTCTAACGATTTCCACTTGTGGTTTTTCAGCCAAATATTAAGCAATCACAATACCACGCTTGATAATGGAAATGAATAAATTTATATATGAATGACATTGATGAAAATGCTTTTGTAAGATTATACATAATGTAATAAACTGTCAGAGAATGAAAACTGTTAGACGATGGGGTTAGAAATGATAGGAAGCTGAAGTTGGTTGCATTACATATCAGTTACACTGTATTTTCAAAATACTTACTACAGTGAATAGTTAGACATTTGATAGATGGATTGCGTTTCCAAGCCACTGTGTATCATTAAAGTAGCTAGCGTATACCACCTATATGCATACAAGACGCACACAACACATAAACTCCAAAACCTTTTTGTCTCTCCTCCCTCCCCACCACCACTTATACACTTCAGCTGTTACTAGTGGCTTGATTCCTTTACCAACACACGAGTGTTTATGACAAAAAGTATTGTCACATGATTAATTTAAACGAATAGATACGCACACTCTCCCATTCTCACACACTCACTCTTACAGATCATAGAGAGCAATACATGGCACAGGACTTTACGATATATGAAGTGAAGGTATTATAGGGTCATCAAGGTCTCTGCTCATTTAGTCTTTATGGGGAAAGAGGGATAACCAATTTTTCTTCATTTCCTTTGTCTGTCATCGAAATGCGAATTGTATGGTCATATTCGGGGTATGAGGAAGGGGTATTCACTTTTGTTTTATGGCTTTGTATGGTTTCACAGTTAACGCACCTGTGGCCAAACAACAGCACAAAGGTTCAAATTTTATGTGCTCGCATTCTCTTCTCTGCCGGCACCGACAACCTCCCTCTATGGTTTCCATTCAAATTGTTTGTCGCTTTTGTTGATTCCTTTGCCATTGGTAAGTAATTGTTTGCCTGGCACCAAATTCGATAAGGAGATCGACCTTAATTTGATTTTTATGGTCCGAGTAACAAAAAAAAAAAAAAACAGGGGGAAAAAACTTCATACGAGGGTTTTGTGACAAATTAGGGTTTACAGTTGTAAATTATAAATGTGTGTTGGGGTTGTGGGTATAATTTCTTTTACTTTTTTTTTTGATATCTTGTCATAAGATATTCCACGAAGGTGTTTTTGGTGAAAATTGAATGTTGACAATATTTTCTGTGTTTTTTGTTTGATGGTGACTAAGGTATTCAATTTTAATGTTTTGTCTCCATTTATCACATCATTTATATTTTTTGTCAGGTACACCAAGGAGTTAATATAATTTTGTAATATTTAATTTATTGTTGTTAATTCTATTGATCAGTGTTTTATTGTTAAGTTTTTTTAGTAGCCCATGAATGAGTAAATTACTTTTATGGATTTAGAGTATTTGGAGCATATAATGTAGGATATGCAACACCCATATGGGGTTGATCCTATTTGTGATCGTAAACCATATTAGTTTATACACACAGTCAATGATTTTCCCAATTTTATTGTCCATTTAATTGTTTGGCAGATTTTAAAAATGTTAGCTAAAACATTTTTATACCCTCCACCATAGGATGGGGGTAAAATAAGTTTGGCATTCCGTTTGTAGGTTAGGTTGGGTTAGGTTAGGTGGCAGCCCGATGTATTAGGCTCACTTAGACTATTCAGTCAATTGTGATACCATATTGGTGAACTTATCTCTTATCACTGAGTGCTGCCCTATTCCATGTTAAGCTCAATGACAAGGGACCTTCCCTTTTACAGCCGAGTCCGAACGGCGTTCCACATTGTAGTGAAACCACTTAGAGAAGCTTTGAAACACTCAGAAATGTCACCAGCATTACTGATGTAAAACTTTGATGCTTGGTCGAAACAGGGATTGAACTCATGACCCATTCTATGCAAGGCGGGCAGGCTAAGCATTGCGCAACGAAGGCTCCCACACATCATTAGGTCGTCTTTAAAAATATATATATATACGTCATTCAGTCGGAAATTGATATTTCCATGTGTAACAATCGGAATGTCGATTTCTGTCACTATTCTATGGTGGTGGATAAAAATTGATATATGACTTTCGACTAACTGAATTTTTGTCAATAAAATTCGAAGTCGACTTGTTGTAGTTATCAAAATCGATAAATCGAAAAATCTTTTTAAGCCGACAAATCTATTTTTGATAGGGACCAATGCCGACTAATCGAGCAGGGAGCTTGTATCAAATGGGGAGTGTAAACAAAATTCCAAAAAAGTCGAATGTCGACTTTTTCGTAGTTTATTTTAATGTGAAGGAGTGAAAAATGTCGGCAGTAATATTAAATTTTACAATTTGTTTAGTTTTGTTCGAATTATCTACCATTGCAACGAATTAAAGTGTAATAGGGTCAAAATTTGGTCAAGGGAAAACGCGTGTAAATCGGTGAAATCGTTTATTTTTGAAAAATCAAATTAAATTTCTTTTTCAAGTTCAATTAGTATAAAATTCAGGAAAAATATTCAGTTAGGCTTTCGCTTTTCCAAATCCGAATTGCCGGGCCTCACGCTTGACACCTGCCATCAGATTTTGTACAGCCACCTTGTCCACATTCTTCGCCGCACAAAGCCAGTTTGCCTTGAACTGCTGCTCGTCCTTAGCAGTTTTTTTGGTCTTCTTTAGGTTCCGCTTGATAATAGCCCAGTATTTCTCAATTGGGCGGAGCTCTGGCGTGTTGGGAGGGTTCTTGTCCTTGGGAACCACCTGCACGTTGTTGGCGGCGTACCACTCCATGGCCTTTTTACCGTAATGGCAAGATGCCAAATCCGGCCAAAACAGTACGGAACAACCGTGTTTCTTCAGGAAAAGCAGCAGACGTTTATTCAAACACTCTTTCACGTAAGTTTCTTGGTTGACAGTCCCGGAAGCTATGAAAATGCTGCTTTTCAAGCCACAGGTACAGATGGCTTGCCAAACCAGATATTTCTTTGCGAACTTTGACAGTTTTATGTGCTTGAAAATATCTGCTACCTTTCCCCTCCCTTTTGCCGTACAAAACTCCTGTCCCGGAAGCTGCTTGTAGTCGGCTTTGGCGTAGGTTTCGTCGTCCATTACCACGCAGTCAAACTTCGTCAGCATCGTCGTGTACAGCCTCCGGGATCGCGCTTTGGCCGTCGTATTTTGTTCATCATCGCGAATTGGAGTCACTACCTTCTTGTAAGTCGATAGTCCGGCTCGTTTTTTGGCTCGATGCACGGTTGTAGACGATACACCCAGATTATTTGCGGCATCTTGGAGAGAGAGAGGTTAGGGTTTCGCTTGAAACTACCGGCAACTCTCTTTGTCGTCTCAGCGGCTTCCGGTTTTCGATTTCCCCCCGATCCAGACTTCCTGGCTGTCGACAAACGTTCCCCCAAACACTTTAATTACATTTGTAATGGTTGATTTGGCAACTTTTAGCGATTTTGCCAGCTTTGCGTGCGAGTAGCTCGGATTTTCGCGATGCGCGAGCAAAATTTTGATACGCTGCTCTTCTTGCGTGGACGGCATTTTGACAACTGAAGAGTGAATTCCAAAATCAAAATAGGAGCAGCATTCTACCCACGGCGGCGGGTTCTACGCACCGGATTGACCCGATGGATACCAGCTATCGGCCAGCGGCTGCCACCTCAGTGTACGTGTTGTCTCGTCCGTTTTTTCGTGTTGGAGAAGGTGCATCCCGGGGAGCCTTCTCCGCCTGCTTTTGGTCCGAGCCGGGATAGAGGAAAACCCCGGACCATGGTACTGTGCCGTCTGCCGAAATCGAATTCACCATCGCTCGGTTTCGGTGAGGTGTAACCGGTGCATGGAATGGGTGCACTTCCGGAACTGCTCCGGCCTAACATCGCTGCGGGAGTATAGTCAAACTGACTTCGTGGCAGGATGCTGTGCCAATGACAGCAGCAGTGGGTCATCTGATTAGGTGACCCCACCGACTTCTCCCGCACAACAATATTCTCCGCCGCAGCATCTTACACCGAATATTGTTGTACCAGTTCCGGAGAATGCATCATTTTTGCAATTTAATTGCAACGGGCTCCGTGGTAAGATTAGTGAGATCGTAGACTTTATGAATCGGAAAAGGATAAGGGTCGCGGCGATCCAGGAAACAAAGCTGAATCCCACCTGCAGCCTACGACATTGTGATGGGTACAATGTCCTACGGAAGGATCGCACAAGAAATGGAGGTGGTGGCCTGGCTTTCATATTACACCGTTCCGTGCAGTATAGACCTATCACGCTTGTGCTAGACACTAATGACCCGTACATGGAATGTATGGGGGTAGCAGTTAAGTGTGGGGCTGCCGAGATAGAGCTATACAATGTGTACATACCGCCGGTTGGTAGCTGTGCTCCTGGTTATAGCCCAAACATTGAGTGGTTGTTGAGCGGGCATAACCGATTGGTTCTAGGAGATTTTAATGCCCACCATGAACTTTGGCATTCTCTCCTGGGTAATGACCAGAGGGGCATAGCTTTGGCAGAGCAGATAGACGAGTCCACATTTTGCACGGTGAACGAAGAGGCCCCCACGAGAATTATGGGTGACTGCAGCAGTTCGCCAGATTTATCGTTAGCATCGCCTGGTCTGATAAATGACGTCTCCTGGCAACCCGTCATTTCATTGGGTTCGGACCACCTTCCCATAATTCTCACCATCAACCGACCCTCCGATTTCATAACCTCTGAACGCCGGACGTTTATTAATCAAAAGAAAGCCAACTGGGAAGGCTTCAGAGAATACACCGATCGCCGCTTCAGTGAGCTCCCGTCCCCCTCACATGTTCATGTTGCCCAGAGGGAGTTCCGGGACATCATCAACGCAGCAGCCACTCGCTTCATACCCGCTGGTCGAATTGCCCAGGTGAGGCCCAACTTCCCAGCCGAAGCGGCGGGACTCGCAGACGAGCGTGATGAACGCCGTCGTGCTAACCCTGCTGATCCTAGAATCAGAGAACTAAATCTAGAGATTAGTAAGATAGTCGACGAGCACAAGCGGAACACTTGGTTAGAGCACCTGAAGCAATGTAACTTAGGAACAGGAACTGGTAAATTGTGGTCAACAGTTAGAGCCCTCTCGAACCCCTCCACAAGGGATGATGGGATTTCAGTCACATTTGGCGACGTGACTGATCCGAAGAGGTGCGCCAAATACTTCAACCGACAGTTTGTCGAGCATCCCGAGAGTGATAGAGCGAAAAGGAGAGCCACCCGTCGTGTACGTGGTCTCCGAGCCGATGACACACCACAATTTACTGCAGCCGAAGTTACCAATGTCATCAACAGCGCGAAACCATCTAAGGCGCTGGGCCCTGACGGAATTTCAATGCTAATGCTGAAGCATCTGGGAATACTGGGAGTTGAGTACCTGACCAGACTCCTCAATTTGTCTTTGGAATCACACATTATACCCGATGTCTGGAAAATGGGAAGGGTGATTCCACTACTGAAACCGGGCAAAGATTCGAGCAAAGGTGAATCGTACAGACCGATATCCCTTCTTTCGCCAGTAGCCAAGACACTTGAGGCATTACTCCTCCCCAGCCTTGTGGAGAATTTTCCAGTTGCCCACCATCAACATGGATTCCGTAAGGTACATAGTACGACAACAGCTTTACATGCCATTTCGACACATATTAATAAGGGACTTAACCAGCCCAGGCCGTGTCACAGGACGGTCCTCGTGGCGCTTGACCTATCGAAAGCATTCGATACGGTCAACCATGCCACATTATTTGAGGACATCGAGAATACGTCCCTACCGGCAGGAGCGAAGCGTTGGGTGCAGAATTATATGTGTGGACGCCAGTCGTACGTGGAATTCAGGGACAGAAAGTCAAGACCGCGTAGAGTTAAACAGGGAGTTCCCCAAGGTGGGGTGATATCTCCGGCACTGTTTAACCTCTACATGTCCTCGATTCCACCCCCTCCTGACGGCGTCGAGATTGTATCATATGCGGATGACTGTACAATCTTGGCATCTGGGCCCAATATTGATGACATTTGCGATCGGTTGAACGTCTACATAGCTAATCTTACCAGTTATTTCACTGCGAGAAACTTGAGGATATCCCCCACCAAATCCTCAGCCACACTATTTACTACATGGACGGCAGAAGTGCGCAGGCAGTTGAATATCAGAGTCGATGGAGTAATAATTCCGACCACAAATTACCCCAAGATTCTTGGGGTCACATTCGACAGCCTTTTTAGGTCATCTGCCCATGCCACTGCAATTTGTAATAAGCTCCGTGGTAGAAACAAGGTCCTCAAGTCACTAGCCGGCAGTACTTGGGGTGCGGACAAAGAAACCTTGCTAACTACTTATAAGGCAATTGGCCGGTCAGTGGTAAACTATGCAGCGCCAGTGTGGACACCGCAGACCAGTGATACGCAGTGGAATAACATACAAACCTGCCAGAACGCTGCTCTTAGAACTGCGACTGGGTGTCTCCGCAGCACACCCCTGGATCACCTTTATGTGGAGACAAAGATCATCCCTGTGCGAAGACACAACTACATGTTGTCAAAGCAGTATCTCCTGGGTTGTTATCGCAGTAATCATCCAAACCACCATCTTATGGATACACAACCACCACCCAGGAACGTAAGGGTTGATATACATAATCTAGAGCGCGAGATCCAGCGCTATAAAAGAGAGCCTCTAGATCAAGCAGCGTACCAGGCAGGTTTGAACAGGATTCATGAGGATACTGTAGCTGAAGCGGTGAGAAGCTACAAGGTTAATCCTGTTCTTGGAGTCCGACCACCGCCCATAGCACCGGAGGAAAGAGACCTCCCACGGCAGACTAGGGTAGTTTTGGCCCAATTAAGATCAGGCAAGTGCAGCCGCCTCAATTCCTACTTATCGGTGATTGATAGCAGCGTAGCTGACGTTTGTCCAATTTGCAACCAAGGGCCACACAACACGCGTCATCTTTTCTCTTGCCCAGCCAAACCAAACCGACTTACCACCAGATCACTCTGGACACACCCCATCTTAGTCGCAGAGTTCCTTGATCTGCCAACAAGCTGATGTACCAAGCGTATAACATCAAATGGATGAGATCACAATAAACTGTTACAACAACAACAACAACAACAACACACACACACCTTCAAAATGAGGGGTGTTCAGGTTTTTTAAATGCAAAATTGAAAGAAATACGTCAAGTTTATATTGACCAAATTTTGACCGTATCACCCTTTATAAGCCCAAGAATTAAAATCGGGAGATCGGTCTATGTGGGGTCTATAGCAAACCAGGGACCGATACTCACCATTTTTGGCACACTTCTTTATGGTCATAAAATACCTCTATATTTTCAATTTCAGGCAAATTGAATAAAAATAACGATTTCTATAAGCCCAAGACCCCAAATCGGAAAGTCAGTTTATATGGGGACTATGTCAAAACCTGGACCGATATAGCCCATCTTCGAACTTGACCTGCCTGCAGACAAAAGACGAGTTTGTGCAAAATTTCAGCACGATTGCTTCATTATTGAAGACTGTGGCGTGATTACAACAGACAGACAGCCAGACAGACAGACAGACAGACAGACGGACAGACGGACAGACGGGCATGGTCATCATTCTATGGCGGTGGGTATAAAAAGACCGATTAAATAAGTATATAATTCAGTTTGACAAAATTTTCTATAGAAATAAAATTTTGACAAAATTTTCTATAGAAATAAAATTTTAACAAAATTGTCTATAGAAATAACATTTTGACAAAATTTTGTATAGAAATAAATTTTTTACAAAATTGTCAATAGAAATAAAATTTTGACAAAATTTTGTATAGAAATAAATTTTTTACAAAATTGTCTATAGAAATAAGATTTTGACAAAATTTTCTATAGAAATAAAATTTTGACAAAATTTTCTATAGAAATAAAATTTTGACAAAATTTTCTATAGAAATAAAATTTTAACAAAATTGTCTATAGAAATAAAATTATAACAAAATTTTCTATAGAGATTAAATTTTGACAAAATTTTCTATAGAAATAAAATATTAACAAAATTGTCTATAGAAATAAAATTTTAACAAAATTGTCTATAGAAATAAAATTTTGACAAAATTTTGTATAGAAAAAAAAAATTTACAAAATTTTCTCTAGAAATAAATTTTTGACAAAATTTACTGTAGAAATAAAAATTTAACAAAATTTTCTATAGAAATGAATTTTTAATAAAATTTTCTATAGATATATTATTTTAACAAAATTTTCTATAGAAATATAATTTTAACAAAGTTTTCTATAGAAATAAAAATTTGACAAAATTTACTATAGAAATTAAATTTTGGTAGATTATTTTTGGCTCAAGTGGCAACCATGATTATGAACCGATATAGACCAATTTTTGTGTAATTGGGCTTCAGCTATATATAACAACGGACTGAATAGTCTAAGTGAGTCTGAAACTTAATCGGGCTGCCACTTTAACCTAACCACACCTATTACATATGGGCACTTCTAGTTTTAACCGCTGAACCTTCTCGATTTTCTTCTGCTAAACCAACCAGATTGTTCCAAAAACATTAGACAAACAGACTGCTTAAGTTAACGTTTTCCAGGTCCGCCAGTAATCTGAAGCTATATGCCCCTAAAATTTGCTTACGCCTTACACAAAATGCAGGACACTCACACAAGAGGTGTTTTATTGATTCCTTTTCCTCCTAACCTAACTATAGACCGATAAGGACCAATTTTGGTATGGCTGTTAGCGGCCGTATACTAACACCACGTTCCAAAATTTCAACCGGATCGGATGAAATTTGCTTCTAATTGAGGCTCCGCAAGCTGGGGATGGGATTATATGGGGTCTATATATTATAAATTTTTGCTTGGTTGTTAGAGACTATATACTAACACCATGTACCAAATTTCAGCCGGATGGGATGAAATTTGCTTCTCTTAGAGGCTCCGCAAGCTAAATCTGGTGATCTGTTTATATGGGGGCGATACGTAAAAGTGGACCGATATGGCCCATTTGCAATACCATGCGCCGTACATCAATAACAACTACTTGTGCCAAGTTTCAAGTTGATAGCTTGTTTCGTTCGGAAGTTAGCGTGATTTCAACAGATGGACGCAAGGCCGTATTCAGGGGGGGGATGAGGGGGATCAAACCCCCCCCGAAATGAATGAATATTTTTATATAAATAAATATATATTTTTAGCTGCATAGAAAAATCTTATCGAAGATGTTGAAGAAAAGCTGGAGGTTTTATTTTGAAAAACGCTTACCTATAAAACTTGCACAAATCATAGAATACTAGTTGAAAAGTCCGTCAAACGACGGTCGAAAAAAACAAATTGTTTTTGTTCTCGCACCACAAATTTCATTTTTGGAAAATGTATTTCTGCTTTTTATGTGTGTTTGTTGTTCTTTTTGTGAACATGACTTGCTTTGTTTGGCCATAGAACAACAACGAAACAGCCAAACGCACGTGTGTAAATGAAATGGAAATGAAATGCGAAAAGAACCTGCCTAATTTAGCGATGGAAGCAATAAAGAGATATTTCCAAACGTGCATATTTTAAAAATTTTGGTCACTTTGCCAGTTACTCAGGGATGGAAAATACAATTTTTAAGAAAGTACAAAAAAGGTATTTTTTGATCGGAAAGGTACTTGTTACTAAATTTCAACAAAAATTTCACTTGAATATTATTGTCAAGAGACTGAATTTTAAAGAAAATACAATTTTGACAAAATTTTCTATATAAATAAAATTTTGCAAAAATTTTCTATAGAAATAAAATTTTCCATTCGTTTTGTTTTGTTATTGTTGGTTTTTATCTTTAAGCATTGTTGTTTTTTTGTTGCAGCTTAAAACCATACATTGACTAAACTACAAGTGTAGCTTAACCAACAGAGGAAAAGAATGTTTGTCAAATTTATTTGGACAAAGACCTATAGACTGCAAGATGGTTGGATGGTTTCGGAATTACCACATTCCTTATCAGCATCCCCTATTTGCAGCAAAACTATCAACCAATTATCAGAATAAATTCAGGCAGTTCATTAAACCCAACAATGAACCACACTTGAACCCTCCGAAAAAAGGTTTTGTATGATAGCCGGCTTATGCCGAAATAATTTTCAAAAAAATTCTATAGAAAAAAAATTTTGCAAAATTTTTTCTATAGAAATAAAATTTTGCAAAAATTTCCTATAGAAATAAAATTTTTACAAAATTTTCAATTGAAAAAAAAATTTAACAAAATTTTCTATAAAAATAAAATTTTGCAAAAATTCTATACCGAAATAAAAAATCGATAATATAGAATCGCATTCTTTTTTCGACTAAAACATTCTTGAAGTTCAATAAAATCCTGTTTTTGACTATGTCTTTTACAAAATCGAGATTTTCTTCCCACATGAACATGTCTGTTTTGCAATATTTGTAAAAGACTATTAGCAAATAAGGTTGATAAAGACTTTCTCAAAATATTAAAATATTTTGTCAAAGCTATTGTACCATAAATCTGATATCGACTCAAAAATGTCTACACAAAAGGTACTAAATCATTCGCGGGGGTACTACGTTACTGACCGGGGTGAAAAAGTTTTGAAAAAAGTACTATAGTACTGCATTTTCCATCCCTGCAGTTACTACGTGCTCATCCGAACGTTCATTTTCAACAATGAAGACATGGCTGAATAAGGAGGTTGAATCACGATAACAAAAACAACAAATTTCAATATGTTGTTTACAATTTTAAGAAGTCAAAATCAGCTGATAAAAGAATCGTATGGCATTGGTAAAAGTGGCAATTATTTATTCTTTCAATTGTCCTGAAAAAATAAATCAAATCCAGAGAAAAATAAAGGTTCAAATTTAATTGCGTCACCTATGAGTTATTGTGAAGTGGATAATTCATCCGAGGAACGCCGATATGAGACCAAAGTTAATAATGGAAGTCAGTCAAATGGATATTCGCCATCTATTAACAAAAACAGTTTATGATGCAGTTTAAAAACTGATGTGCGTGGTATTTTGGGTCTGGAATATGTTATCAAGATACTCAAGTCATCTTTGAACAATTCTCCAGCTATGAATGCGCGAGTTTGTTTGAGATGCATTTGCTATGCAGTGTCATTTGGAGAGCTGCAATCACCATAAACATATGATTTTGACATCTTAAAATTTGGTCGAAATAAAAAAATTGTAATCATATGGCCCCATGATTTCAGCCATGAATCTCTTCATTCATGGCTGAACAAGAAGGTTAAATCATGGGGCCATATGATTACAATTTTTTTATTTCGACCAAATTTTAAGATGTCAAAATCATATGTTTATGGTGATTGCAGCTCTCCAAATGACACTGCATAGCAAATGCATCTCAAACAAACTCGCGCATTCATAGCTGGAGAATTGTTCAAAGATGACTTGAGTATCTTGATAACATATTCCAGACCCAAAATACCACGCACATCAGTTTTTAAACTGCATCATAAACTGTTTTTGTTAATAGATGGGGAATATCCATTTGACTGACTTCCATTATTAACTTTGGTCTCATATCGGCGTTCCTCGGATGAATTATCCACTTCACAATAACTCATAGGTGACGCAATTAAATTTGAACCTTTATTTTTCTCTGGATTTGATTTATTTTTTCAGGACAATTGAAAGAATAAATAATTGCCACTTTTACCAATGCCATACGATTCTTTTATCAGCTGATTTTGACTTCTTAAAATTGTAAACAACATATTGAAATTTGTTGTTTTTGTTATCGTGATTCAACCTCCTTATTCAGCCATGGAAGAGATTAAAGACGTATCTTAGAAATTCGACTAGCGAGAGTAGACTCAAAGGATTGGCATTAATGTCGGTTCATCGCCGAATAAATGTGCCGACTGAAGAAGTCATTGATTTATTTGCTGCCCAAAAAGCCCGTCGGTTCAATTTAATATTATAAAAATATTGTATACATACCTATGCATAAATAAAATTTTCTACACATGAGATTATATGAATATTTTTTTTTAAGTTGAACCCCCCCCCGAATTAAAATCCTGGCTACGGCCTTGGATGGACGGACGGAGTTTCTTAGATCGACTAAGAATTTCACCACGACCCAGAATATATATACTTTATGGGGTCTTAGAGCAATAGTTCGATGTGGTATAAAAAAAACTCGTTTGTGAAAAAATATTTGAAATATAAATAAAATTTCTCGATAATATATTTCTGAGAACTGTAGCTATTTAATACTTTTTACCTCATTTGAGAAACAGGACATGGTTCACGGCCTCTGTAACCCCATGAAAAGATCTATATTATTGATGGAATTTATGAAAGATTCTTCTCTACCATTGATAATCCTGTCCACCTCATATATTAATTATGTCCATTATTAAAATACACAATTATTATTTTTCCTTAACAATTATTGTAAATTGAATGAATGAACTCATTGCTGCAGAATCCATCAGTAATATAGACTTTATATATAAAATTTACTTTACATTTAGTTTCGTCTTAATTACATGGGTTAATGAGCCTTTAGCCTTTGCTTGCGTATCTCTGTTTTAATTAGGCTACCAATATAAGTGTATGCCATTAATACCCAGAATTGTTTTTTGTAAATATTATGTGTCTATAATGCTATGAGCTTATGCACTTGAAATTATAAAATCATTATATCTTTAAGGACTTTTGGTTATCAACCGCTGATCAACCATTGGCCATCATTGTATGCCCTTTAGCATTTTCCTTGCCATTGGCCATAAGTACTAGTATTTATAGAATCGATATGGGGGTCATGGAACCAGTTAAGTTGAATCAAGTGGATGATGATGTTGATGACCAAGTTGATGTTGATGTTGACTCAGATGATGATGGCACGTGTATGTCCATTTGCTATTTTCAGAAAATCTCGCTAGTACTGTTTTTTTGTCCATTCCATTCGATAAAGGATTTCCTCAATGACTTTTCAAGTGGTTATTAAACAGCACTTATATTGACGGAAATTATTATTGGATCGTTCAAGTGGCACGCATCAGAGAGCAGAAAAAAAATTGGGTAAATATACTCATACACGCATACATGTATTATATTTGTTTGGAGTGTGCGAGTGTGCGAGTGTCTGTGTGTAAAGTTAATTACCATTACAGCAATTACTTTTGAATCTTCCGGTAAAGGGAGCGTATAAGTGTTGAGTTTGTGATATGAAATTGTTACGTATACGCATCGATGTCCATAGATAGCACAGTATCGCTTGGCCAATACAATATGGAGAGAAATTTTGTTAAATGAGGACATATACTGAAAAAAGCAACCAAACAAATATTATAGCAAAATTCATGCTAGCTCTTCTTGAAAAGGGCAAATTTCATATGAATATGTCAGTTTGTTTTGTTATGGATTTTTCTTAAATTTTTTGCATATATTTAATATTTGTTTTTTGTAAATCATAAAATATTGTTCAAATAAATACACAATTTTTAGGTGCTAACAACAAAGTTTTTTGGACCTAACAGTATCATTTAATTTCATATTAGTATCGAACAGTAAACACTATACGTTTTATTTTTTTTTTTCTTCATATAATCCATGGGAGCTAATTGGCATTTTGATATTAATAACATATAAGATATCTAATTTCTTTGATTTGTTATACAAGTCATTCAACTATGTGAAATAGTCGCTTGACTACATACAGATATGGTTAAGTTATGGTTTAGCTGTTACATGAATTGTATAAATTCTGTGAACTATTAAATGCATAACACATGTTTGAATACACAACCATGTCTCTGCAGTTTTACTTTTAATTGCATTTCTGAATAAATGTGACTCTTTGGAAAAAAAATGTTATTCGCTGAAAATTTTTAGAATTATATAATATTCTTTTTTTTAGGAAATGGATACCAACAAAAGTAAAAACGTCTTCATTCAACTCTTCTTCATAAACTCATTTGAAAAATATGTTTTTATACCATTAACCACAAGATGGGGGTATACCAGCATTGTCATAACACATCAAAATTGGTATATAAAATTAGTCTCGGACCCCATAAAGTATATATATATATATATATATATATATATATATATATATATATATATATATATATATATATATATATATATATATATATATATATATATATATATATATATATATATATATATATATATATATATATATATATATATATATATATATATATATATATATATATATATATTATTTATATTTATAAAAAAATTTTCATAAAATTTTGTTTAGATATAAAATGTTGGCAAAATTTTCTAAAGAAATAAAATTTTGACAAAATTTCCTATATAAATAAAATTTTGATACAATTTGCTATAGAAATAAAATTTTGCAAAAATTTTATATAGAAATAAAATGTTGACAAAATTTTCTATAGAAATAAAATTTTGCAAAAATTTTATATAGAAATAAAATTTTGCAAAAATTTTATATAGAAATAAAATGTTGACAAAATTTTCTATAGAAGTAAAATTTCACAAAACTTTTAAAATAATTTTCCATAGATATAAAATTTTGACAACATTTTCTATATAAATAAAATTTTGAATAAATTTTCTATAGAAATGACACAAAAAAATTCTATAGAAATAAAATGTTGGCAACATTTTCTAATGAATTAAAATTTTGACAAAATTTTCTATAGAGTTAAAATTTTGACAAAATTTTCTATGGGAATAAAATTTCACAAAAAAACACTATAGGAATAAAATGTTGACAAAATTTTCTATGGAAATAAAATTTTGGCAAACTTTTCTATAGAATAAAGTTTTGACAAAATTTTCTATAGCAAAACAAGTTGGACAACATTTTCTATAGAATTAAAATTTTGATAAAAAAGTTCTATAGAAATAAAATTTTGATAAAATTTTCTATAGAAATAAAATTTTGGCAAAATTTTCTACAGAAATGAAATTTTACAACACTTTTAATATAATTTTCCATAGAAATAAAATTTTGATAAAATTTTCTATATAAATAATATTGTGATTAAATTTTCTATAGAAATTTCACAAAAAATGCTATAGAAATAAAATTTTGATAAAATTTTCTATAGAAATAAAATTTTGGCAAAATTTTCTAAAGAAATAAAAGTTTGTAAACATTTTCTAATTTTCTTTATTATATTCTATAAAAATAGAATTGTCACAAAATTTTCAGTAGAAATAAAATTTTGAAAAAAAATTTATTTCTACAAGAATAAAGTTTCTATAAATTTTTGAAAAAAATTTTCTATGGAAACAAAATTTTGATAAAAATTTCTATAGAATTAAAATTTTGATAAAAATTTCTATAGAATTAAAATTTTGACAAAATTTTCTATAGGAATAAAATTTCACAAAAAAATCTATAGAAATAAAATTTTGACAAAAAAAAAACTCGTTAGAAATAAAATGTTGACAAAATGTTCTTAAGAAATAACATTTTGGCAAAAGTTTCTATAGAAATAAAGTTTTGACAAAATTTTCTATAGGAATAAAATTTCACAAAAAAATTCTATAGAAATAAAAAGTTGACAAAAATAAAATTTTTGCAAAATTTTCTGTGGAAATAAAGTTTTGAAAATTTTTCTATATAAATAAAATTTTGATTAAATTTTGTATAGAAATTTCACAAAAAATTCTATAGAAATAAAATGTTGACAAATTTGTTGAATTAAAATTTTGGTAAAATTTTCTATAGAAATAAAATTTTGACAAAATTTTCTATAGAAATAAAATTTTGACAAAATTTTATTTCTATAAGAATAACATTTCTATAAAATTTTGAGAAAATTTTCCATGGAAATAAAATTTTGACAAAAAGTTCTATAGAAATAAAATGCTGATAAAATTTTCTATAGAAATAGAATTTTGACAAAATTTTCTATCGAAATAAAATTTTAACAAAATTTTCTATATAAGTAAAATTTTGACAAAAATTTCTATATAAGTAAAATTTTGACAAAATTTTCTATATAAATAAAATTTTGACAAAATTTTCTATGTAAATAAAATTTTGACAAAATTTACTATATTAATAAAATTTTGCAAAAATTTTCTATACAAGTAAAATTTAGACAAAATTTTCTATAGATATAACATTTTAACAAAAATTTCTATAAATCCGATATAAAACTTTTGTTTCGAATAAAACAACATTTTATATACTAAAAAAAAGTTTCAAAATAGGAAAAATAAGAATTTTTAAATAGGATAGATTTGTGGTAAAATTTACTTCAAATTTTTTTGGCAAGGGTGGAAACCGTGGTCACATTGTGCCTCTTTTCTAAATGATTGTCGTCAAATTTATCACAAACTAATCTTTTTCATCACCCTTCAAGTTTGTAAAATTTCATCGAAATCGGTTCAGACTTAGCTATAGCTCCCATGTATATGTATCGCCCGATTTTCTTAATTTTGGCCGTAAAGCCCTTATTTATCAATCTATCTTACTTACAGTTGGCTTATTGTGGTCTTCTATAGTACTAACTACACGGACGAAAAAGACTGTTTTTCATATGTTTGGGTGTAAAAATTATATGTTTGTAACTCAAATTTTTAAACACAATATTTTTAAGTGCAAGCATATAATGTTCATAAACTAGCATAATATGTTTGGGACATAAAATGTTTGTAAATATAATATGCTTGGATGCAAACATATATTAATTTAGAAATAGACTACAAACATATATGTGTTTAGAAAGAGAGACATAAAGTGTATGCTGGAAGTAAAATAATGAAAGTAACCAATTGGCGCCTTAAAAATATATATACACAAAGAAAATTCCATTAAAGATTGGAAAAATACTATGTGTGTATATAAACAAGTATAAATTTACAAATTTGGAGTAAACATATATATGTTGTAATATAAGACCGCCAAAAATTGTATATGATTAAGTAAAAAGATTAAAATGAGTATTCGGAGAGAAAATTCATTCGGAACCAAGAGAAAAGACATTTAAAAACAAGTATATACGGCCGTAAGTTCGGCCAGGCCGAAGCTTATGTACCCTCCATCATGGATTGCGTAGAAACTTCTTCTTAACACTGCCATCCACAATCGAATTACTAACACGATCTTCTAAATTGTATGTAAGTCCATACGTGGTATATATTAAATCAAAAATCGATCCAATACCTATATAATTCAGTTTGACAAAGTAGACATAAAATTTTGACAAAATTTTCTACAGAAATAAAATTTTAACAAAATTTTCTATAGAAATAAAATTTTTACAAAATTTTCTATAGAAATAAAAATTTTGACAAAATATTCTATAGAAAGAAAATTTTGACAAAAATTTCTACAGAAATAAAATTTTAACAAAATTTTCTATAGAAATAAACTTTTGACAAAATTTTCTATAGAAATAAAATCTTGGTAGATTATTTGTGGCTCGAGTGGCAACCACGATTATGAACCGAATAAAATTTGAAAAAAATTTTCTATAGAAATAAAATTTTGAAAATGATGAAAATTTTATTATGAACCGAATAAAATTTTAACAAAATTTTCTCTAGAAATAAAATTTTTACAATATTTTCTATAGAAATAAAATGTTGACAAAATTTTCTATAGAAATAAAATTTTGGTAGATTATTTTTGGCTCTAGTGGCAACCATGATTATGAACCGATATGGACCAACTTTTGTGTGATTGGACCAATTTTGGTATGGTTGTTAGCGACCATATACTAACACCACGTTCCTAATTTGAACCGGATCGGATGAATTTTGTTCCTCCAAGAGGCTCCGGAGGTCAAATCTGGAGAACGTTTTATATGGGGCTATATATAATTATGGACCGATATGGACCAATTCTGGCACGGTTGTTAAAGATCATATACTAACACCATGTTCCAAATAACAACCGGCTTGGATGAAATTTGCTTCTCTTGGAGACTTCGCAAGCCAAATCTGGATATCGGTTTATATGCTATATAATATATATAATTATGAACCGATGTGGACCAATTTTTGCATGATTGTTAGAGACCATATACCAACACCATGTACCAAATTTCAGCCGGATCGGATGAAATATGCTTCTCTTAGAGGCTCCACAAGCCAAATCTGGGCATCGGTTTATATGGGGGCTATATATAATTAAGGACCGATATGGACCAATTTTTGCATGGTTGTTAGAGACCATATACCAACATCATGTACCAAATTTCAGCCGGATCGGATGAAATTTGCTTCTGTTTTAGGCTCCGCAAGCCAAATCTGGGGATCGGTTTATATGGGGGCTATATATAATTATGGACCGATGTGGACCAATTTTTGCACGGTTGTTAGAGATCATATACCAACACCATGTACCAAATTTCAGCCGGATCGGATGAAATTTGCTTCTGTTTTAGGCTCCGAAAGCCAAATCTGGGGATCGGTTTATATGGGGGCTATATAATTATGGACCGATGTGGACCAATTTTTGCATGATTGTTAGAGACCATATACCAACACCATGTACCAAATTGCAGTCGGTTCGGATGAAATATGCTTCTGTTAGAGGCTCCACAAGCCAAATCTGGGGGCTATACGTAAAAGTTGACCGATATGGCCCATTTTCAATACCATCCGACCTACATCGATAACAACTACTTGTGCCAAGTTTCAAGTCGATAGCTTGTTTCGTTCGGAAGTTAGCGTGATTTCAACAGACGGACGGACGGACGGACGGACGGACATGCTTAGATCGACTCAGAATTTCACCACAACCCAGAATATATATACTTTATGGGGTCTTAGAGCAATATTTCGATGTGTTACAAACGGAATGACAAAGTTAATATACCCCCATCCTATGATGGAGGGTATAAAAAACGTGAGTTTTGTTTATCATTTTCGCATTACGGGCCCTTTTTTTTGTTTCGTCAAAACAAATCGGAACGTACACTGAAAAAACAGTTAACCCACCAGGAAGAAAACTTTCGGTTAATTTTAGAAAATTTTGAATATTTGTAGAAAATTTTAACTATACAGTATTAAAGAGTGATACGGTCAAAATTTGGTCAATGGAAAACGCGTGTAAATCGGTGAAATCGTTTATTTAAGAAATCAAATTAATTTTTTTTTCAAGTTCAATTAGTATAAAATTCAGGATAAATATTCAGTTAGGCTTTCGCTTTTCCAAATCCGAATTGCCGGGCCTCACGCTTGACACCTGCCATCAGATTTTGTACAGCCACCTTGTACACCTTCTTCGCCGCAGAAAGCCAGTTTGCCTTGAACCGCTGCTCGTCCTTAGCAGTTTTTTTGGTCTTCTTTAGGTTCCGCTTGACAATAGCCCAGTATTTCTCAATTGGGCGGAGCTCTGGCGTGTTGGGAGGGTTCTTGTCCTTGGGAACCACCTGCACGTTGTTGGAGTGGTACGCCCACTCCATGGCCTTTTTACTGTAATGGCAAGATGCCAAATCCGGCCAAAACAGTACGGAACAACCGTGTTTCTTCAGGAAAGGCAGCAGACGTTTATTCAAACACACTTTCACGTAAATTTCTTGGTTGACAGTCCCGGAAGCTATGAAAATGCTGCTTTTCAAGCCACGGGTACAAATGGCTTGCCAAACCAGATATTTCTTTGCGAACTTTGACAGTTTTATGTGCTTGAAAATATCTGCTACTTTTCCCCTTCCTTTTGCCGTATAAAACTCCTGTCCCGGAAGCTGCTTGTAGTCGGCTTTGACGTAGGTTTCGTCGTCCATTACCACGCAGTCAAACTTCGTCAGCATCGTCGTGTACAGCCTCCGGGATCGCGCTTTGGCCGTCGTATTTTGTTTATCATCGCGATTTGGAGTCACTACCTTCTTGTAAGTCGATAGTCCGGCTCGTTTTTTGGCTCGATGCACGGTTGTAGACGATACACCCAGCTTATTTGCGGCATCTCGGAGAGAGAGGTTAGGGTTTCGATTGAAACTACCGGCAACTCTCTTTGTCGTCTCAGCGGCTTCCGGTTTTCGATTTCCCCCCGATCCAGACTTCCTGGCTGTCGACAAACGTTCCCCAAACACTTTAATTACATTTGTAACGGTTGATTTGGCAACTTTTAGCGATTTTGCCAGCTTTGCGTGCGAGTAGCTCGGATTTTCGCGATGCGCGAGCAAAATGTTGATACGCTGTTCTTCTTGCTTGGACGGCATTTTGACAACTGAAGAGTGTATTCCAAAATCAAAATAGGAGCAACATTCTACACACACACACCTTCAAAATGAGGGGTGTTCAGGTTTTTTAAATGCAAAATTGAAAGAAATACGTCAAGTTTATATTAGAGGTGTGCACGTGAGTAATAGTTTACTCACGCTCACGCACACTCACGACTGAAAAATCATACTCACGCAACATATTTTTTGGTAGGACTCTCGCTCATGCACACTCACGAAAAGAAAATTTATACTCACGCACACTCACGCACGAAAACGTCGTAACTCACGAAAAATATCGTGACTCACGAATAATTTTATGATTAATTTACCTTACCGAAGTGTCTGAAAACATGAGCATTATTAAAATCGAGAGTGTTAATAAACTCTTAACATCCCAGGAGTCACTAAAATTGTAATTGAATTTAACTCTGAAGCGTTTTATGTTGGTGAGCAGGAATATTTTCGTGAGTGTAATTCGTTACTCACGCACACTCACGAAGATATTATTTTCGTGACTCACGCTCACGCACGACATTTTGGTTTGTTAATCACGCTCACGCATACTCACGATGTTGTCATGAGCGTGACTCACAACTCACGCACGAATCACGAAAATTTTCGTGAGTCACGACAATTTCGTGTCACGTGCACACCTCTAGTTTATATTGACCAAATTTTGACTATCACCCTTTAAAATGTAGTACAGGGAAACCTTTTCTCAAACCAATCAAACCTGCAAAATATTATCCAAATTAGTTCAGATTTATATATTTCCTCCCATATATATATGGTGCATATATATATGCATCGCTCGATGTTATCAAATTTGGCCATCATACTTTTATTTATTTACCAATGTTACTCAAATTTCAAATTTAAATGTATTAGTCGTTTAACATTTCTTGGTTTGATCTTTATTTTCATAGCGTACATTACTCCATATATTTATGATTATTTTCCATCGTCTTCAATTCAATATTCCTCTTCGCATGCATGCATTTAGCAGTTAAAGACTTCTTAACGAATCTCTGTGAAAAACTTTCTCAAAACTCCCATTACATTTTGTCGATGAACATTGAATGAATCCATCATTAGTGATCCCAAAAAGTGTTTTTCAACATTTTCAATCAATATCACATGGTAGTAACAGAAGAAAATTAACGACTCTATAACGAATTAGCATTACTTTGACAGTTGAACGCAATTAAAATTGTATCTTTCAACTTGGCTAAGTTAAGTCCTTAATGCTATTCCAAAAAAAAGAGAATCAAATCCTGCTACTATTGCGGCTGTGACTTCCAACATATCTTCGTCACAGCAAATGTCGCGTATACGAAACAAAGCTAACTATGGTAAAAATTAACTTGCCTGCCTCTGTGCTGATTTTTTGTGTGTGTTGTTGTTAGCCAAAACTTTTGGTAACTTTCAAACCAAACCAATGCAGTATGTATTTCCAAGATAGAGTCGTTTCTAAATTAAGAAACACTGAGCATTGATATTGCCGTTGTGGCTTTGGCATAACAAATTTAAATGTTCATGCTGGAAGTTTATTAACCTGAAAGCAATTACCCTACTCCTACGGATGTATGGTGGTAGTGGCATGCGGTGGAATTGCAATAGTCAAAGCCAATACAGTGGGTAATAAAAAAAATTAAATTTTTTAAATGGAAGAGCGATAACCGTGGATCCACCATTAAGTGGTCAGGGTGTAAACATTTTCCAAAAAATAATCGTCTTAAACCCTTCATTAAATACTGATAGACTCATCTAAGTAGACTAGAAAGCCTTGCCTGTCCGTATATCCATCTGTTTGTAGAGTTTTAAATAATTTAGTTCTTAGCAGAACAGAGGTAAGTCAATTGATCCGATTTTTATAACAGGTTGGCTGATACGTCCCCGGTCTAACAAAAAAAAAAAAAAAAAAAAAAATTTTTTTTGTCAAAATTCGTTTTAATTATTCAACATAATTCCCTTCAAGAGCGATACAACGATTATAACGACCTTCCAATTTTTTGATACCTTTTTGGTAGTACTCCTTCGGTTTTGCCTCAAACTAGGCCTCAGTTTCGGCGATCACCTCTTCATTGCAACCAAATTTTTTTCTCTGCGAGCATACTTTTGAGGTCTGAGAACAAGAAAAAGTCGCTGGTGGCCAGATCTGGAGAATACGGTGGTTGGGGAAGCAATTCGAAGCCCACTTCATGAATTTTTGCCATCGTTCTCAATGACTTGTGGCACGGTGCGTTGTCTTGGTGGAACAACACTTTTTTCTTCTTCATAGGGGGCCGTTTTGCCGCGATTTCGACCTTTAAACGCTCCAATAACGCCATATAATAGTCACTGTTGATGGTTTTTTCTTTCTCAAGATAATCGATAAAAATTATTCTATGCGCATCCCAACCCAAACAGAGGCCATTACTTTGCCAGCGGACTTTTGAGTCTTTCCACCCTACGGAGACGGTTCACCGGTCGCTGTCCACTCAGCCGACTGTCAATTGGACTCAGGAGTGTAGTGATGGAGCCATGTTTCATCCATTGTCACATATCGACGGAAAAACTCGCGTGTATTACGAGTTAACAGCTGCAAACACCGCTCAGAATCATCAACACGTTGTTTTTGGTCAAATGTGAGCTCCCGCGGCACCGATTTTGCACAGAGCTTCCGCATATCCAAATATTGATGAATGATATGACCAATACGTTCCTTTGATATCTTTAGGGCCTCTGCTATCTCGATAAACTTCATTTTACGGTCATTCAAAATCATTTTGTGGATTTTTTTGATGTTTTCGTCGGTAGGTTAGGTTAGGGGGCAGCCCTATGCATCAGGCTCACTTAGACTATTCAGTCCATTGTGATACCATATTGGTGAACTTCTCTCTTATCACTGAGTGCTGCCCGATTTCATATTAAGCTCAATGACAAGAGACCTCCGTTTTATAGCCGAGTCCGAACGGCGTTCCACAGTGCAGTGAAACCACTAAGAGAAGCTTTGAAACCCTCAGAAATGTCACCAGCATTAATGAGGTGGGATAATCCACCGTTGAAAAATTTTGGTGTTCGGTCGAAGCAGGAATCGAACCCACGACCTCGTGTATGCAAGGCGGGCATGCTAACCATTGCACCACGGTGGCTCCCTTTCGTTGGTAACCACCACTTTCGGGCGTCCAATGCGTTCACCGTCTTCCGTGCTCATTTCACCACGCTTGAATTTTTCATATCAATCAATTATTGTTGACTTCCCTGGGGCAGAGTCCGGAAACTCATTATCAAGCCAAGTTTTTGCTTCCACCGTATTTTTTCCCTTCAGAAAACAGTATTTTATCAAAACACGAAATTCTTTTGTCCATTTTTTTCACAATAACAAAAGTTGCTTCACAAAAGACCCTCTATCTCACAAACTAATTGACTTACGGACGTCAAATTTAACACGAATGATTTGAAGGTTGGAACTATATAAAAATAATATGAATTTAATACTAGCCATCTATGTGTCAGACCGGTTACTTATCAGCCAACCTGTTAAACTTTGCTACAAGCCAGCGTATAGCCAGGTTAAGATGGCATCCCATTTTTATAACTTCCACCATAGGGTATGGCAAACTTATTATACCTCCATCACTATTCTATTGTGGTGGCTATAATGAGAAAAAAAAAACAAGTATATACAGCACTAAGTTCGACCGGGCCGAATCTTAAATACCCACCACCATGAACCAAATAAAGGGTGATTTGTTAAGAGCTTGATAACTTTTAAAAAAAAAAAACGCATAAAATTTGCAAAATCTCATCGGTTCTTTATTTGAAACGTTAGATTGGTCCATGACATTTACTTTTTGAAGATAATTTCATTTAAATGTTGACCGCGGCTGCGTCTTAGGTGGTCCATTCGGAAAGTCCAATTTTGGGCAACTTTTTCGAGCATTTCGGCCGGAATAGCCCGAATTTCTTCGGAAATGTTGTCTTCCAAAGCTGGAATAGTTGCTGGCTTATTTCTGTAGACTTTAGACTTGACGTAGCCCCACAAAAAATAGTCTAAAGGCGTCAAATCGCATGATCTTGGTGGCCAACTTACCGGTCCATTTCTTGAGATGAATTGTTCTCCGAAGTTTTCCCTCAAAATGGCCATAGAATCGCGAGCTGTGTGGCATGTAGCGCCATCTTGTTGAAACCACATGTCAACCAAGTTCAGTTATTCCATTTTTGGCAACAAAAAGTTTGTTAGCATCGAACGATAGCGATCGCCATTCACCGTAACGTTGCGTCCAACAGCATCTTTAAAAAAATACGGTCCAATGATTCCACCAGCGTACAAACCACACCAAACAGTGCATTTTTCGGGATGCATGGGCAGTTCTTGAACGGCTTCTGGTTGCTCTTCACTCCAAATGCGGCAATTTTGCTTATTTACGTAGCCATTCAACCAGAAATGAGCCTCATCGCTGAACAAAATTTGTCGATAAAAAAGCGGATTTTCTGCCAACTTTTCTAGGGCCCATTCACTGAAAATTCGACGTTGTGGCAGATCGTTCGTCTATTCATGATGAAATGTCAAAGCATACTGAGCATCTTTCTCTTTGACACCATGTCTGAAATCCCACGTGATCTGTCAAATACTAATGCATGAAAATCCTAACCTCAAAAGAATCACCCTTTATTAGGGTTTCCTTTGAAATTTCAGGAGGGCCAGAGGACTTGAGGACACTTCCCGGAGATAAATTTAAAGATTTCACCTATGCAGACTATATCAGATTCTGGATTTATAAGAACCATTTTTGTTTGAGTTTTAGAGGAATCATTAACATCTCTTGTAAGTGTGCCAGAAAATTATAAAATAACGTCTTGATTTGAAATCTTAAATCTGTAGAAGAAAAATCTGAAAGTTTTACATTGAGTTTCAAGCAATTTTCATGATCAGTGTGCCTTCTACACCCTCAAAAAGTGAAGTCGGTCTATATGGAGGCATTGCCAAATGGACCGATAAAAACTTAATCCGACACACGTTTTTGTGAGCCTAAAATACCAGAATATTTACAATTTCAGGTAAATCAGATAAAAACTACGGTTTCTAGAAACCCAAGGAGTTAAATCGGGAAATCGTTCTTATGGGGGCTATACTAAAACACGAAAATACCTCTAGATTTCCAATTTCAGACAAATTGGATAAAAAATTCGGATTCTAGCAGTCCAAGAAGTAAAATCGGGAAATCGGTCTATATGGGGGCTATACCAAAATATGGACCGATACTCACAATTTTTGGCACACGTATTTGTGGTCCTACAATACCTCTAGATTTCCAATTTCAGACAAATTGGGTAAAAACTACGGTTTCTATAAGCCCAAGACCCCAAATCGGGAGGTCGTTTTATATGGGGACCATACCAAAACATGGACCTATACTCACAATTTTTGGCACACGTATTTGTGGTCGTACAATACCTCTAGATTTCAAATTTCAGGTAAATTGAATAAAAACTGCGGTTTCTATAAGCCCATGAAGTAAAATCGGGAGATCGGTCTATATGGGGGCTATACCAAAATATGGACCGATACTCACAATTTTCGGCACACGTATTTGTGGTCCTACAATACCTCTAGATTTCCAATTTCAGGTAAATTGAATAAAAACTGCGGTTTCTATAAGCGCAAGAAATAAAATCGGGAGATCGGTCTATATGGGGGCTATACCAAAACATGGACCGATACTCACTATTTTTGGCACACCTCTTAATGGTCATAAAATACCTCCAGATTTCAAATTTCAGGCAAATCGGATAAAAACTACGATTTCTATAAGCCCAAGACCCCAAATCGGGAGGTCGGTTTATATGGGGACTATATCAAAACCTGGACCGATATAGCCCATCTTCGAACTTGACCTGCCTGCGGTCAAAAGACGAGTTTGTGCAAAATTTCAGCACGATTGCTTCATTATTGAAGACTGTAGCGTGATTACAACAGACAGACAGACAGACAGACGGACAGACGGACATCGTTATATCGTCTTAGAATTTCTCCCTGATCAAGAATATATATACTTTATATAGTCGGAAATCGATATTTCGATGTGTTACAAATGGAATGACAAACTTATTATACCCCCGTCACCATTCTATGGTGGTGGGTATAAAAAACAAGTATATACGGCCGTAATTTCGGCCAGGCCGAGTTTTATTCGATTAAATACGCACATATTCAGTTATTAACCGGAATATAAAGGGGAGAAATAATGACAAAACGATATGAACTTTTGTGCGGTAATTAGAGAGCCAGAATTGAAATATGGGGGTTGCTTTATATCGGGGCTATATACAATTATAAAGACGAGTCTACCAAAAATGGCAGAGTTTTTTTTACTGTTTAGGAAGATTTTGCAAAATAAGAGGTGCTTCATAAATTTTCTATAAAAATAACATTTTGACAACATATTCTACAGAAATAAAATTCTGACAAAATTTTCTACAGAAATAAAATTCTGACAAAATTTTCTATAGAAATAAAATTTTGACAAAATTTTCTATAGAAATAAAATTTTGAAAACAAAAAATCTATAGAAATAAAATTTGGAAAAAAAAATTCTATATAAATAAAAAAAATCATATAAATAAATTTTGAACAATATCTTCTATAGAAATAAATTTTGGACAAAATTTTCTATAGAAATAAAATTTTGAAAAAACAAATGTCGATAGAAATAATATAAAACAAGTATATACGGCCGTAAGATCGGCCAGGCCGAAGCTTACGTACCCTCCCCAATGGATTGCGTAGAAACTTCTACTGAAGTCCGTCATCCACAATCGAATTACTTGGGTTGCGGTAACACTTGGGTTGCAGTATCTTAAAACTTCCTAATACCGTAATATATACAAAGTAGTCTATACGTGTATAATTAAGATTGACAAAATTTTCTATAGAAATCAAATTTTGAAAACATTTTCAATAGAAGTAAAATTTGGACAAAATTTTCTATAGAAATAAGATTTTAACAAAATTTTCTAAAGAAAAAACATTTTGACAAAATTTACTATAGAAATAACATTTTGGCAAAATTTTCCAAAGATTTCAAATTTTGGCAACATTCTCTATAGAATTAAAATTTTGACAACATTCTCTATAGAAATAAAATTTTGCGAAAATTTTCTATAGAAATAAAACTTGACACATTTTTCTATAGGAATAAAATTTTGACAAAAATTTTCTATAGAAATAACATTTTGATGAAATTTTCTATAGAAATAAAATTTTGCTAGATTATTTTTGGCTCGAGTGGCAACCATGGTTATGAACCGATATGGACCAATTTTTGTGTGATTGGGGATCGGCTATATATAACTATAGACCGATATGGACCACTTTTGGCATGGTTATTAGCTGACATATAGTAACACCACGTTGCAAATTTCAACCAGATCGAATGCATTTTGCTCGTCCAAGAGGCTCCGGAGTTAAAATCTTAGAATTGGTTTATATGGGGGCTATATATAATTATGGATCGATATGGACCAAGTTTTGCATGGTTCTTAGAGACCATATACTAACAACACGTACCATATATAACACCCCGTACTATATATAATTATGAACCGATATGGACAAATTTTTGCATGGTTGTTAGAGACCATATACTTACACCATGTACCAAATTTCAGCCAGATCGGATGAAATATGCAACTCTTACAGGCTCCGCAAGCCAAATCTGGGGGTCCGTTTATATGGGGGATATACGTTAAAGTGGACCGATATGGCCCATTTGCAATACCATCCGACTTACACCAATAATAACTACTTGTGCCAAGTTTCAAGTCGATAGCTTGTTTCGTTCGGAAGTTAGCGTGATTTCAACAGACGGACGGACATGCTCAGATCGACTCAGAATTTCACCACGACCCAGAATATATATATATATTTTATGGGCAATATTTAGAGCAATATTTCGATGTGTTACAAACGGAATGACAAAGTTAATATACCCCCCATCCTATGGTGAAGAGTATAAAAATTGACAAAATTTTCTATGGCAATAACATTTTGGTAGATTATTTTTGGCTCGAGTGACAATCGTGATTTTTCTGTGATTGCGGATGGGTTTATATGGGGGCTATATATAGTTATGGACCGATATTGACCAATTTTTGTATGGTTGTTAAAGACCATATACTAACACCACGTACCAAGTTTCAACCGGATCAGATGAGTTTTTCTCATCCAAGAGGCTGCGGAGGTCAAATCTGGGGATCGGTTTTTATGGGGGCTATATATAATTGTGGACCCATATGAACCAATTTTGGCTTGATTGTTAAATACCATATAGATGACAATATTTTCTATAGACATAAAATTATGAGAAAAATTTTCTATAGAAATAAAATTTTAACAAAATTTTCTATAGAAATAAAATTTTCGAAAAAGCCATGCATTGACTAAACTACAAGTGTAGCTTAACCAACAGAGGAAAAGTATGCTTGTCAAATTTATTTGGGCAAAGCCCTATAGACTGCAAGATGGTTGGATGTACAGCTGTTTCGGAATTACCACATTCCTCATCAGCATCCTCTACTTGCAGCAAAACTATCAACCAATTATCAGAATAAATTCGGGTAATTCACTCAACCCAAAGTGAACTACACTTGAACCCTCGAAAAAGGGTTTGATAGACGGCTACTGCCTAAACAAATTTGCCAGCATATCTCTTTTCCTTTGCCAAACTCAAATCATCGATTTGAATGTATTTGGCTGGGTTTGTTTTTGAGCGTGCTTCCTCTATCTTCATTCGTTTTGTTTGTTATTGTTGGCTTCTCTTCAATCGTTATTGTTGTTTTTTTGATCTCAGCTTAAAGCCATGCATTGACTAAACTACAAGTGTAGCTTAACCAACAGAGGAAAAGTATGCTTGTCAAATTTATTTGGACAAAGCTGCAAGATGGTTTTTTTGATTTTGACAAAATTTTCTTTATAAATAAAATTTTGACAAAATTGTCTACAGAAATAAAATTTTAACAAAATTTTCTATAGAAATAAAATTTTCAAAAAAATTATAGAAATAAAATTTTGACAAAATTTTCTATAGAAATAAAATTTTGCCAAAATTTTCTATAAAAGGGTGATACGGTGAAATCGTTTATTTAAAAAATCAAATTAGATTTCTTTTTCAAGTTCAATTAGTAATAAATTCAGGAAAAATATTCAGTTAGGCTTTCGCTTTTCCAAATCCGAATTGCCGGGCCTCACGCTTGACACCTGCCATCAGATTTTGTACAGCCACCTTGTCCACCTTCTTCGCCGCAGAAAGCCAGTTTGCCTTGAACTGCTGCTCGTCCTTAGCAGTTTTTTTGGTCTTCTTTAGGTTCCGCTTGACAATAGCCCAGTATTTCTCAACTGGGCGGAGCTCTGGCGTGTTGGGAGGGTTCTTGTTCTTGGGAACCACCTGCACGTTGTTGGCGGCGTACCACTCCATGGCCTTTTTACCGTAATGGCAAGTTGCCAAATCCGGCCAAAACAGTACGGAACAACCGTGTTTCTTCCGTAAAGGCAGCAGACGTTTATTCAAACACTCGTTCACGTAAATTTCTTGGTTGACAGTCCAGGAAGCTATGAAAATGCTGCTTTTCAAGCCACAGGTACAGATGGCTTGCCAAACCAGATATTTCTTTGCGAACTTTGAGAGTTTTATGTGCTTGAAAATATCTGCTACCTTTCCCCTTCCTTTCCCCAAACACTTTAATTACATTTGTAACAGTTGATTTGGCAACTTTTAGCGATTTTGCCAGCTTTGCGTGCGAGTAGCTCGAATTTTCGCGATGCGCGAGCAACATTTTGATACGCTGCTCTTCTTGCTTGGACGGCATTGTGACAACTGAAGAGTGAATTCCAAAATCAAAATAGGAGCAACATTCTACACACCCACACCTTCAAAATGAGGGGTGTTCAGGTTTTTTAAATGAAAAATTGAAAGAAATACGTCAAGTTTATATTGACCAAATTTTGACCGTATCACCCTTTATGCCAAGTTTCAAGTCGATAGCTTGTTTCGTTCGGAAGTTAGCATGATTTCAACAGACGGACATATGGTCGGACGGCCATGCTTAGTTTGAAAAAACTATTGGCGTGAAGTATAATGACTTTAACATTGAAGAATTTTTCAGAATTATGTAGGTCAAACAAAATTTTCTTTCATGTAAAGATACCCAATTTTAAATCGGCTCACTTTATTCTAAGGACAAAACGACTTCATTGAAAACTTTATCGACTTTTGGACAAGCAAAAACATTTTATATCAACACGAACCTATGATCCTTTGCATACAAAATGCAAGAAATAACCATTGTACTATCTTGCTTTCATTATATCTGTATAAAATTTGTTAAATTGTTTAAATGAAATCTTTCACTATCTCTAATACTTCTCTTGTTGCCCTTTGAATGGGAGTATCCAACTTTAAGTCATTGCAATTTTTCAACGACCCATTATGCACTCACTGTACAAAAGGTGTATGCAAGTACTTGGTGGTCGATAGCGGTTTGGTAGTTAAACTTGCAACTTTATCACAACTGCTAAATCTTTGAGTTGTTTGCTGGAACAGCAGCAACTCAAATATTGCAGCAGTACTAGTGCTACTACTACTACTACTACAACTACCACCAACTGAAACTGTAACGGCAATGGCAATGGTAACGGTAACGGCATCAGCTACATCAACATTGACTATAAAATGCTAACGAATGCCGAATACCACACCAACAAATCCTACAATCCAGCCAAGCTAAGAACAAACAAATGGAAATTGAATGGCATGGCAGTGGTATGAACGAATAGTCGTCGTCGTCTTACAAGCTCGCCCAACCAACAGCCAACTATCAAACACTAACAACCACCAACTGGAGAATACAAATGAACGATACACTCACACGCACACAAATACACACACATATATACATAGTGAAGTTCATTTCTAGCAACACACAGGGTGCCGATTACTATTTCTATAGACTCTCTCTTGCCACCACCCATGGGCTTAAATGTAAGTCCTAGTGGCAGTATAACTGCCAATGCTCTAAATGAATAAAGTTTTGTTGTTTTCGTGGTGGGGAGGGGGGAAAAGTAGGTGAGATCGGGGCATAAAAAGAAAGAAAATAACCGCATTAATAGCGTCAAACCGCTAAAGTATAAAACTTTAATGGTTGCATCGTATAGATATGTATATCCGTTTATATATTTTTTATACAGTATATAAAAATCCAAAATATACACAAACGAATGCATTATGCGAGAGTATTGGAATAAAGTTCCAACATAAGAAAACAAGAGCTTCCCAGCAAGGTTAGGTTCTGTTAGGTGGCAGCCCGATGTATCAGGCTCACTTAGACTATTCAGTCCATTGTTATACCACAGTGGTCAACTTCTCTCTTATCACTGAGTGCTGCTCGATTCTATGTTAAGCTCAATGACAAGTATATACGGCCGTAAGTTCGGCCAGGCCGAAGTTTATGTACCCTCCACCATGGATTGTGTAGAAACTTCTACTAAAGACTGTCAACCACAATCGAATTACTTGGGTTGCGGTAACACTTGCCGATGGCAAGGTATCTTAAAACTTCCTAACACCGTCTTCTAAATTACAAGGTAGTCCATACGTAGTATATATCAAACTAAAAAAGGCCGATTAAATACGTATATAATTAAGTTTAAAGTTTCTATAGAAATAAAATTTTGACAACATTTTCTATAGAAGTAAAATTTGGAAAAAAATTTCTATAGAAATAAAATTTGGAAAAAAATTTCTATAGAAATAAAATTTTGACAAAATTTTCTATAGAAATAAAATTTTGACAAAATTTTCTATAGAAATAAAATTTTTACAAAATTTTCTACAGAAATAAAATTTTGACAAAATTTTCTATAGAAATAACATTTCGACAATGTTTTCCATAAAACTAAAATTTTGGTAGATTATTTTTGGCTCGAGTGGCAACCATGAATATGAATCGATATGGAGCAATTTTTGTGTGATTGGGGATCGGCTATATATAACTATAGACCGTTATGGATCAATTTTGGCATGGATATTAGCGGCCTTATACTAACACCACGTTGCAAATTTCAACCGGATCGGATGAATTTTGCTCCTCCAAGAGGCTCCGGAGATCAAATCTGGGGAACGGTTTATATGGGGGCTATATATAATTATGGACCGATATGGACTAATTCTTGCGTGTTTGTTAGAGACCACATTCTAACACCATGTTCCAAATTTCAACCGTATCGGATGAATTTTGCTCCTCCAAGAGGCTCCGGAGGACAAATCTGGGAATCGATTTATATGGGGGCTATATATAATTATGGACCGATATGGACCAATTTTTGTATGGTCATTAGAGAACATATACCAATGCCATGTAGCAAATTTCAGCCGAATCGGATGAAATTTGCTTCTCTTAGAGGCTCCACAACCCAAATCGGGTGATCGGTTTATATGGGGGCTATATGTAATTATGGACCGATATGGACCAATTTTTGCATGGTTGTTAGAGACCATATACTAACACCATGTACCATATTTCAGCCGGATCGGATGAAATTTGGTTCTCTTAGAAGCTCCACAACCCAAATCGGGGGATCGGTTTATATGGGGGCTATATATAATTATAGACCGATGTGGACCAATTTTTGCATGGTTGTTAGAGACCATATACTAACACCATGTACCAAATTTCAGCCGGATCGGATGAAATTTGCTTCTCTTAGAGGCCTCGCACGCCAAATCGGGGGATCGGTTTATATGGGGGTTATATATAATTATGGACCGATGTGGACCAATTTTTGCATGCTTGTTAGAGACCATATACTAACACCATGTACCAAATTTCAGCCGGATCGGATGAAATTTGCTTCTCTTAGAGGCTCCACAACCCAAATCGGGGGATCGGTTTATATGGGGGCTATATATAATTATGGACCGATGTGGGCCAATTTTTGCATGGTTGTTAGAGACCATATACTAACACCATGTATCAAATTTCAGCCGCATCGGATGAAATTTGCTTCTCTTAGAGCGATCGCAAGCCAAATTTGGGGGTCCGTTTATATGGGGGCTATACGTAAAAGTGGACTGATATGGCCCATTTGCAATACCATCCGATCTACATCAATAACAACTCTTTGTGGCAAGTTTCAAGTCGATAGCTTGTTTCGTTCGGAAGTTTGCGTGATTTCAACAGACGGACGGACGGACGCACATGCTCAGATCGACTCAGAATTTCACCACGACCCAGAATATGGGGTCTTAGAGCAATATTTCGATGTGTTACAAACGGAATGACAAAGTTAATATACCCCCATCCTATGGTGGAGGGTATAACAGGGGTCCTCCTTTTTATAGCCGAGTCCGAACGGCGTTCCACATTGCAGTGAAACCACTTAGAGAAGCTTTGAAACCCTCAGAAATGTCACCAGCATTACTGAGGTAGGATAATCCATCGCTGAAAAATATTTTGATGTTCGGTCGAAGCAGGAATCGAACCCACGACCTTGTGTATGCAAGGCAGGCATGCTAACCATTGCACCACGGTGGCTCCCCAGCTTCCCAGCAAATAAGAAGAACTTCTATAAAAGTAGTTTGGATTTTCATTTTGTGATCCGGAAGTAGGGAAAATGTGAATCAACTACGTTTTCGGATACGTTGCCTCGCGCTGTAGAAGTTATGCTGTGGAAGTATATGTGAATCCGTAAAAAAGGTCTTAAATCGAGTGGAGCCGGCTATGCTATACCCTGCATCACTATGTAGATCTATATTTTCGATACTATCTCAATTTTTTTAAAGCGCATCCCAGAATCCCCCATCGTTTTTTTATACCCTCCACCATAGGATGAGTGGTATATTAACTTTGTCCTTCCGTTTGTAGGTTAGGTTAGGTGGCAGCCCGATGTATCAGGCTCACTTAGACTATTCAGTCCATTGTGATACCACATTGGTGAACTTCTCTCTTATCACTGAGTGCTGCCCGATTCCATGATAAGCTCAATGACAAGGGACCCCCTTTTTATAGCCGAGTCCGAACGGCGTTCCACATTGCAGTGAAACCACTTAGAGAAGGTTTGAAACCCTCAGAAATGTCACCAGCATTACTGAGGTGGGATAATCCACCGCATAGGTTAGATTAGGTTATGGAGGATGACACGAATCCGGACTAGCGGATTTGTGTCCACTTAGACCATAGTTGGATCATTGCGGTTCCTCAAACTTCTTTCCATCTTCCTCTTCATGTCTGTCTCGCTCCGGGCGGAGTGAGTCCATTAATGTGTCCTTCGGATGCGCCTAGGTCCTCCAACCCGATGCCTTGATGAAGGCGAGAATATTCCTCAAGGTTGCATTCTCGCAAGTCGGTCATAGTCTGAAAGAAATAAGAGCCCAGTATCTTGTTTCTTTTGAAAGATAGTGCTGGACACTGGCACAGGAAGTGAAATGAATCTTCCGTAGCCTCGGGGTCCAAACACCACCTACAGTGTCGGTGGTTTCTGGACCATATCACACATATCATCATTCGCTAGACCGATCCTTACCATGTGTTTTCCCAGAGTGTTGTGTCCTGTTATGATGCCTGTTATTGCCCTCACATCCTCTCTTAGCAATGGCATCAGGATATCAGAGTTCATAATATTATACTGGTCCCATATCAGTTTCGTTTGTTCACAGCCTATAGAAGAAGCCCATCGTCTCTTCCATAAATCTTCATATTTGCTATTGATCCTGTAAATAAACAAAGAAAGCGGAGGCAAAACGTGCCACCTTCGCCTTCCTTAGCCAGTACATCTGCCTCTTCATTCCCAGTTATGCCATAATGTCCAGGTACCCAGCACAGAGTTACATTATGCTGTTCAGTGAGAACCGAAAGCTCTCTACGACAGCGGTTGATTACCTTCGACTACCACTTTTACGTATAAAGGGTGATACGGTCAAAATTTGGTCAATATAAACTTGACGTATTTCTTTCAATTTTGCATTTAAAAAACCTGAGCACCCCTCATTTTGAAGGTGTGTGTGTGTAGAATGTTGCTCCTATTTTGATTTTGGAATTCACTTTTCAGTTGTCTAAATGCCGTCCAAGCAAGAAGAGCAGCGTATCAAAATTTTGCTCGCGCATCGCGAAAATCCGAGCTACTCGCACGCAAAGCTGGCAAAATCGCTAAAAGTTGCCAAATCAACCGTTACAAATGTAAGTAAAGTGTTTGGGGAACGTTTGTCGACAGCCAGGAAGTCTGGATCGGGGGAAATCGAAAACCGGAAGCCGCTGAGACGACAAAGAGAGTTGCCGGTAGTTTCAAGCGAAACTCTAACCTTTCTCTCCGAGATGCCGCAAATAAGCTGGGTGTATCGTCTACAACCGTGCATCGAGCCGGACTATCGACTTACAAGAAGGTATTGACTCCAAATCGCGATGATAAACACGACGATGTTGACGAAGTTTGACTGCGTGGTAATGGACGACGAAACCTACGTCAAAGCCGACTACAAACAGCTTCCGGGACAGGAGTTTTATATGGCAAAAGGAAGGGGAAAGGTAGCAGATATTTTCAAGCACATAAAACTGTCAAAGTTCGCAAAGAAATATCTGGTTTGGCAAGCCATCTGTACCTGTGGCTTGAAAAGCAGCATTTTCATAGCTTCCGGGACTGTCAACCAAGAAATTTACGTGAAAGAGTGTTTGAATAAACGTCTGCTCCCTTTCCTGAAGAAACACGCTTGTTCCGTACTATTTTGGCCGGATTTGGCATCTTGCCATTACGGTAAAAAGGCCATGGAGTGGTACGCCGCCAACAACGTGCAGGTGGTTCCCAAGGACAAGAACCCTCCCAACACACCAGAGCTCCGCCCAATTGAGAAATACTGGGCAATTGTCAAGCGGAACCTAAAGAAGACAAAAAAAAAAACTGCTAAGGACGAGCAGCAGTTCAAGGCAAACTGGCTTTCTGCGGCGAAGAAGGTGGACAAGGTGGCTGTACAAATGATGGCTGGTGTCAAGCGTGAGGCCCGGCAATTCGGATTTGGAAAAGCGAAAGCCTAACTGAATACTTTTCCTGAATTTTATACTAATTGAACTTGAAAAAGAAATTTAATTTGATTTTGTAAATAAACGATTTCACCGATTTACACGCGTTTTCCCTTGACCAAATTTTGACCGTATCACCCTTTAGCCCCCATATAAACCGACGTTCGGATTTGGCTTGCGGAGCCTCTTGGAGGAGCAAAATTCATCCGAACCGGTTGAAATTTGGTACATGGTGTTAGTATATGGTCTCTAACAACTTTGCAAAAATTGGTCCATATCGGTCCATAATTATATATAGCCCCCATATAAACCGATCCCCGGATTTGGCTTGCGGATCCTCTAAGGTAAGCAAATTTCAGCCGATCCGGTTGAAATTTGGTATATGGTGTTAGTATATGGTCTCTTACAACCGTGCAAAAATTGGTCCATATCGGTCCATAATTATATATAGCCTCCATATAAACCGATCCCCAGATTTGGCTTGCGGAGCCTCTAAGAACAAGTTTCATCCGAGTCAGTTGAAATTTGGTACATGGTGTAAGTATATAGTCTCTAAGAACCGTGCAAAAATTGGTCCACATCGGTCCATAATTATATATAGCCCCCATATAAACCGATCCCCCGATTTGATCTCCAGAGCCTCATGGATGAGCAAAATTCATCCGATTCGGTTGCAATTTGGTACGTGGTGAAATTTGGTACATTGCGCTAGTATATGGCCGCTAACAACTATGCCAAAATTGGTCCATATCGGTCTATAGTTATATATAGTCGATCCCCAAAAATAATATACATAAATTTTATTTCTATAGAAAATAAAAAAAAAACAAGTATATACGGCCGTAAGTTCGGCCAGGCCGAAGCTTATGTACCCTCCACCACGGATTGCGTAGAAACTTCTACGAAAGACTGTCATCCACAATCGAAATACTTGGGTTGTGGTATCTTAAAACTTCTTAACATCGTTTTCTAAATTGTGAGTTAGTCCATACGTGGTATATATTAGACAAAAAAGTTATGTATAGTTTAAGTCTACAAATAATTACGAATCGATATGGACTTTTTGCACGGTACGTAGAGGAGCCAGAATTGAAATATGGGGGTCGCTTATATGGGGGCTATATACAATTATGAACTTGATATGGACCAATTTTTGTGTGATTGGAAATCGCTTTATCTGAGGGATATATATAATTATAGACCGATATGGCATGGTTGTTAACGACCATATACTAGCACAATGTACCAAATTTCAACTGACTCGGATGAATTTGCTCTTCCAAGAGGCTCCAAAACCAAATCTCGGGATCGGTTTTATATGGGGCAATATATGATTATGGACTGATATGGACCACTTTTGGCATGGTTGTTAAATATCATATACGATCACCACGTACCAAATTTCAAGCAGATCGGATGAATTTTGATTCTCCTAAAGGCACCGGAGGTCAAATCTGGGGATCGGTTTATATGGGAGCTATATATAATTATGGGCTGATAGGAACCAATTCCTGCATGGTTGTTGGATACCATATACTAACATCACGTACCAAATTTCAACCGAATGGGAAGAATTTTGCTCTTCCAAGGGGCTCTGGAGGTCAAATCTGGGGATCGGTTTATATGGGGGCTATATATAATTATGGACCAATGTTTGCGTGGTTATTAGAGATCATATACTAACACTATGTACCAAATTTCAGCTGGATCGGATAAAATTTGCTTCTCTTAGAGGCCTTGCAAGCCAAATCTGGGGATCGGTTTATATGGGGACTATATATAATTATGGACCGATGTGGACCAATTTTTGCATAGTTGTTAGAGACCATATACTAACACCATGTACCAAATTTCAGCCGGATCGGATGAAATTTGCTTCCCTTAGAGGCCTCGCAAGCCAAATCGGGGGATCGGTTTATATGGGGACTATATATAATTATAGACCAATGTGGACCAATTTTTGCATAGTTGTTAGAGACCATATACTAACACCATGTACCAAATTTCAGCCGGTTCGGATGAAATTTGCTTCCCTTAGAGGCCTCGCAAGCCAAATCGGGGGATCGGTTTATATGGGGACTATATATAATTATAGACCGATGTGGACCAATTTTTGTATAGTTGTTAAAGACCATATACTAACACCATGTACCAAATTTCAGCCGGATCGGATGAAATTTGCTTCTCTTAGAGGCCTCGCAAGCCAAATTTGGGGGTCCGTTTATATGGGGGCTATACGTAAAAGTGGACCGATATGGCCCATTTGCAATACCATCCGACCTACATCAATAACAACTACTTGTGCCAAGTTTCAAGTCGATAGCTTGTTTCGTTCGGAAGTTAGCGTGATTTCAACAGACGGACGGACGGACGGACGGACATGCTCAGATCGACTCAGAATTTCACTACGACCCAGAATATATATACTTTATGGGGTCTTAGAGCAATATTTCGATGTGTTACAAACGGAATGACAAAGTTAATATACCCCCATCCTATGGTGGAGGGTATAAAAAAATATTATTATAGAAAATTTTGTCAAAATTTTAGTACTATAGAAATTTTTGTCAAAATGTTATTTCTATATAAAATTTTTCAAAATTTTATTTCTATAGAAAATTTTGTCAAAATTTTATTACTATAGAAAATTTTGTCAAAATGTTATTACTCTACAAAATTTTGTCAGCAATTTATTTCTATATAAAATTTTAAAAATTTTATTTCTATAAAAAATTTTGTCAAACTTTTATTACTATACAAAATTTTGTCAAAATTTAGTGCTATAGAAAGTTTTGCCAAAATTTTATTTCTATAGATAATTTTGTCAAACTGAATTATGAAAGGCCGATTAACCTTTTTTTATTTTTGTTTAATATATACCCTGTATGGACTAACTTACAATTGAGAAGACGGTGTTAAGAAGTTTTAAGATACCCTGCCATGGGCAAGTGTTTCGGCAACCCAAGTAATTCGATTGTGGATGACAGTCTTTAGTACAAGTTTCTAAGCAATCCATGGTGGAGGGTACATAAGATTCGGCCTGGCCGAACATACGGCCGTATATACTTGTACTTTTTTAAAAATCTGATATGGTTACTCTATGAATTTGTCATTGTTCATCTATGTCAAACATCGACTAAAAGACTTGCATTGGACCCCACCCCGCAGATATCTTTGTGAGACAGTTGGTTTACTTCAATCGCCATGGAGGTTGAATGCATTTAAAAAGCAAGCAACCAACGAACTATTTCGATAGTGAAAGTTGTGTCTTTTAAGCGGAAAAATATTTGCATTTTTAAAAGCTTATATGTAAGCTGCTTCACACACACACACCCACACCGTTTTAACAGAATCGTTCACATGTGAAGGCATACTATAAGTACTGACAACGTCATATCTAAGTCGTTCTTATATATAAAGAAATACAAATGCATTTTATGTTAGTGGTACCATTACCATGGAGTATCTAAGAAAATTGCATTAACTTGATGCGATAACATCGAAAAGTGGCAGAGAAGGTAAACAGTAGTTTGGAAATCTCATTGGATTGATTTTACCATAGGTAGTTTACCAGGATAGTTTAATTTTTCATAGAAATTTGTATGTTTCTTACTGTGATACAGGGTATTATAAGTTAGGGCATATATTTGAAACACCCAGAAGGAGATGAGATCGACACATGATGGCTTTGGCAATAGTGCTCAGGGCCAGGCCCTGATTCGATCTAGCCCTGTCCGTCCGTCCGTCTTTCTCTAAACACATGTTTTCAATCAAAGTCTAGGTCGCAGTTTTATTCCAATCGACTTCAAATTTTGGCACAATTATATAGTATGGATCTGAATAGAATCGTCTCGATATTGGAAAAAAGGTTCTGATTTAAATATATCTTCCATATATTTCATTCTTCCGATTTACACTCATATGATGTCTTTGGCAATAATGGTCAGAGCTGGCCACTGAATCGATCTGTTCGTGAACACATTTTTGTAATCAAAGTTTCAAATATATATATATATATATATATATATATATATATATATATATATATATATATATATATATATATATATATATATATATATATATATATATATATATATATATATATATATATATATATATATATATTGCATTCGATTCACACTCACATGGCAAAAGAGACCAACATTTAGGTGAAATTTTGCACCGGGAGTAGAATTAACGTTAAACGATTTGAGATAGTATCGAAAACGTAAATTCACAAAGTGATGCAGAGTATATTGTAGTCAGCCCCGGCTGACTTTAGGCTAGGATGGTCTTTGCCACGCGAGCATACTAGCTTGGCAAAGAACCATATAAAAAGTACACATGCTAGATCGATATCCAAGAGATTGTGATCAGCCAACATAATGCTGACAACATAACGCTTCTGGACCACCTTGTAAGAGTAGTGAATAATGAAGGCTTCCACTGGCAAAAAGTTTTAAGACAGCAGACAATTGTAAAGCGATAGAATTGACGTTGACTTGCCACTTAAAATTATTTTCCATTTGAACGCCTCCTTCGTCAGCCGAAATCGTCCATTGAGCCTTCTAACAGTGCACACCATTTCAAACCCATGGACTTACACCAATAACAATGTGCACTTTTATTCCTTATTTTTCGCCGAATTATTTTATATTCATCTCATCCTCCAATTAGGAAGGAATTCAGAGGAATGTAAAAGGAGATATGGGTGTACCGCCAACTTAATTTTGTCATTTCATTTTGTTCTGCTTCGTTTTTTGCTGTTGGCAATGCTAGAAAAATTGCATCAAATTTCGATCGAATGCCATGATCCAAACGTTTAATGGTATCGACATTGAATTCGATTGAATTCGATATCGAATGCCACGATTAGTCCCCAGTTTAGATTTTTCCGAATTGTCCAACTGTGGCAACCAGCAAACTCGGTTGTCACAGTTGGTAGAATTCTACCAAAAATGGTAGATTTTTATACTATTCACCACTACTGCGGTACAGGGTATAATAAGTTTGTGCATTTGTATGTAACGCCAAGAAATAGTGGTCATAGACCCATCTTTTAGTATACCGATCAGCTTAGAATTAAATTCTGAGTCGATTTAGCGATGTCCGTCTGTCTGTCTGTATATGTAATTTTGTGCACAAAGTACAGCTCTCAATTTAAGTCCGTTCGTCCTCACATTTGGAATAGGGCCGTTTCTTGGGACAGAGACAATTGCTATTGGTTTTGGAAAAAATCGGTTCAGATTTAGATATAGCTCCCATATATATATATATATTTCGTCCGATTTCGACTCATATGACCACAGAGGCCAAAGTTTAATACCGATCTTCGTGAAATTTTGCACAGAGGGTAGAATTGACAGTCTACCAATGCTTGGTAAATTTGATTGAAATCGGTTCAAATTTAGATATAGCTCCCATATATATCTTTCGTCCGATTTGAACCGTGATTTGCTTCAAATTTTGCACAAGGAGTACGTTTAATAGTATCGTTAAGTGTGTCAAATTTTGTTAAAATCGGTTCAAATTTAGATATAGCTCACATATATATCTTTCGTCCGATTTGGATTTATATGGTCTCAAAAGCCAGAGTTTTTCCCTGACTTACTTCAAATTTTGCACAAGCGGTACTTTTAACGATACTATTGTATGTGCCAAATATGGTCAAAATTGATTAAGATTTAGATATAGCTCCCATATATATCTTTCGTCCGATTTGAACTTATATGGCCTCAAAATCCAGGGTTTTGCCGTGATTTGCTTCAAATTTCGCACAAGGAGTACGTTTAGTAGTATCGGTAATTGGGTCAAATTTGGTTGAAATCGGTTCAGATTTAGATATGGCTTCCATATATATCTTCCGTCCGATTTGCACTCATATGACCAGGGGGGGCCAACGTTATACTCCCATTTACGTGAAATTTCGCATAGATAGCTGAATTATTATTCTAACTATACATGTCAAATGTAGTCAAAGTCGGTTCAGATTATATATAGCTGCCATATATACGTCCACCAGAGTTGGGGAAATATGGTAGACTGTTACACATTTTAGACCTATTTTCAATGGAAGTTTCCTCCAATTAACTGGATAGCGTTAGCCGATTTAAATTTTAATTCTAGAGATTTTGTAGGAGTAAAAAAATTGTCTCCTTTATATAGCTTCCAGCAAATGTGAAGTAGTTGAGATGGTAAGACATATTTTGGCCTACATAGGGGTGAAGGGTATAATATAGTCGGCCCCGCCCGACTTTAGACTTTACTTACTTGGTTTAATATTTGGTAGATTGCTAGAATTCTTGATGTTTTGGTAGATTTTACAAAATATTCCGTTCCAACTTAAAGATACTTCTATTTCAATAAAATTTCTTATGAATTAAATATTGACAAAATTTTCTATAGAAATAAAATTTTGACAAAATTTTCTATAGAAATAAACTTTTGACAAAATTTTCTACAGAAATAAAATTTTGACAAAAATTTCTGTAGAAATAAAATTTTGACAAAATTTTCTATAGAAATAAAATGTTGACAATCCTTTCTAAAGAAACAAAATTTTGATACAATTTTCTATGAAAATAAAATTAAAAAAAAAATTCTATATAAATAAAATTTGGACAGAATTTTCTATAGAAATAAAATTTGGACAACATTTTCTATAGAAATAATATTGTGTAAACATTTTCTGTATAAATAAAATTTTGTATAGATATAAAATTGTGACAGAATTTTCTATAAAAATAAAATTTGGACAACAATTTCTATAGAAATAATATTGTGTAAACATTTTCTGTATAAATAAAGTTTTGACAAAATTTTCTATAGAAATAAAATTTTTAAAAATTTTTCTATAGACATAAAATTTTGAAAAAAATTTCTATAGAAATACAATTTTGAAAAAATTTTCTAGAGAAATAAAATTTTGACAAAATTTTCTATAAAATGTTGACAATCTATAAAAATAAAATTGTGAAAAATTTCCTAAAGAAATAAAATTTTGACAAAATTCTCTATAGAAATAAAATTGGACACAATTTGTTATTGAAATAAAATTTGGACAAAATTTGCTATAGAAATAAAATTGGACACAATTTGTTATTGAAATAAAATTTGGACAAATATTCTATAGAAATAAAATTTGTTTTTTAGACATGAGCATTGTAAGGAGAAAGTCTATTACTTTGTAAAATATAATATCTCGTTGAAGATGATCACCGATGGTGTATCGAAATATCCGAGAACAGCAATATTTCAATAAAACGTAATGAAAAACATTAACACCAGCATTTTGCATTAGTCCATGACCTCAAGCCAAACAAATAATCCCAAAATTGTGAAATAAAATTTGGACAAAATTTTCTATAGAAATAAAATTTTGATTAAAATTTCTTTGAAAATACAGGTTTTTAAATTTGGTACATTTTTAGTAACCTCTTTTTGAAATTTTTGTAGATTATGTTGTGCTAAAAAAAAAAAAAAGAACAAAATATGTCTATAGAAATAAAATTGGACAAAATTTGTTATTGGAATAAAATGTGGACAAAATTTTCTATAGAAATAAAATTTGGACAAAATTTTCTATGGAAATAAAATTTGGACAAAATTTTTTATAGAAATAAACTGTTGACAAATTTTTCTATAGAAATAAAAATTTGACAAAATTTTCTATAGAAATAAAATTTGGACAAAATTTTCTATAGAAATAAAACGTTTAAAAATGTTTCTATAGAAATAAAATTTTGAAAAAAATTTCTATGGAAATAAAATTTAAAAAAAAAAATTTCTAGAGAAATAAAATTTTGACAAAATTTCCTATAAAATACAATTTTGAAAAAAATTTCTATAGAAATAAAATTTTGAAAAAATTGTCTATATGAATAAAATTTTGAAAACATTGTCTATATTAATAAAATTTGGACAAACTTTTCTAAAGAAATAAAATTAAAAAAAAAAAAAATTCTATAGAAATAAAATTTAAAAAAAAAATTATATAAGTACAATTTTGACAAAAGAGTCTATAGAAATAAAATGTTGACAAAAATTTTCTATAGAATTAAAATTTTGAAAAAATTTTGCATAGAAATAAATTTTTTTTACAAAATTCTCTAGAGAAATAAAATTTTGACAAAATTTTCTACAGAAATAAAATTTTGACAAAATTTTCTATAGAAATAAAATTTTCTATAGAAATAAAATTTAGAGAAATTTTTCTGTAGAAATAACATTTTGAAAAAATTTTTCTATAGAAATAAAATTTTGAAAAAATTTTCAAGAGAAATAAAGTTTTGACAAAATTTTCAAGAGAAATAAAATTTTGACTATCGTTTATAAAAAATAAAATTTTGACAAAATTTTCTATAGGTATAAAATTTGGATAAAATCTTCTATGGAAATAAAATTTTAAAAAATTTTCCATAGAAATAAAATTTTGACAAAATTCTCTATAGAAATAAAATTTGGACAACATTTTTTATTGAAATAAAATTTGGACAACATTTTCTATAGAAATAAAATTGGGACAACATTTTTTATTGAAATAAAATTTGGACAAAATTTCTTTGAAAATACAAATTTTTAAATTTGGTACATTTTTAGTAGCATCTTTTTGAAATTTTGGTAGATTATGTTGTGCAAATTTGTCTATAGAAATAAAATTTGGACAGAATTTTCTATAGTAATATAATTTGGACAAAATATTCTATAGAAATAAAATTTTTACAAAATTTCCTATAGAAATAATATTTTGAAAAATTTCTTTGAAATACAGGTTTTTATATTTGGTAGATTTGGCAAAAATCCAAGGGATTGCGATTCGGAGATTTTGGTGGCCATTGTGTGGTACAAATGAAACGATGAAACTTCTTTTAAAGCCATTCTTGGTTGGTGGACATTCTTACCATCTTCTGCCCAAGGCTTCAGAACTGGCGGTACGACATTTTCCCGGTAATATTCGGCATTTTGTTTTAACTCATGGTCAATAAATACGAGCGGGGAGCAACCATCAGCCGTTAAGGTGGCCGAAAGCATTACCACCGTTGGTGATTGGGCTTTGGTGGCTAATCGAAGGAATACATTTTCAGCTGACCTCTTTCATGCATCGGTGGGTGAGCTTTGTGGCTTTAGTCCGCTTCTAGGGCATTAGTCCAATCTCATTTCTCAATATGTGTTGCATTCATTCTCGTAATATGTTCAGCTTACGAGCACATTGGTGAACTTCTCTCTTATCACTGAGTGCTGCCCGATTCCATGTTAAGCTCAATGACAAGGGACCTCCTTTTTATAGCCGAGTCCTAACGGCGTTCCACATTGCAGTGAAACCACTTAGAGAAGTTTTGAAAACCTCAGAAATGTCACCAGCATTACTGAGGTGGGATAATCCACCGATGAAAAACTTTTTGGTGTTCGGTCGAAGCAGGAATCGAACCCACGACCTTGTGTATTCAAGGCGGGCATGCTAACCATTGCACCACGGTGGCTCCCACTGGAATAAAGCTGTCAGTTGTCAGACGAGCGGTTTAGAAATTGTAGGGATATGAACTTGGTTGAACTACATAGCGGCCATCCTGTAGGTATTTAATCACATCCTTTGTAGAATTAGACTCCAAATGGACTAGCTAAGAAGTTTGGAAATTTGAAGATACCTTGCCTTCGGCAAATCTTACCACAACCTAAATAATTGGATTGTGGATAACTGACTTTAGTAGAACTTCGCAATCCACAGAAAAATACACATAAGATTCATTCTGATCGAAGTTTCTGCCATATATAGATGACTACACATTTTTGTTTGAAGCATTTAACAAAATTCTGGGTATTTTTGCGATCTCTGTGAAAAATCTACATTTGAACCACAATGCAATAACAATGTCTTAACATCAGAATACACTGCCATACACATACACACACATCCACACAAACCCTTTAATCCTTAGAAACCAGCAGCATAAGAAAGTGATTTTGCATCCACGATTATGGCAGATAGAAACAAAAAATAACCGAAGATCGTTACGATAATGGTGCTAACAAACACATAAAAGATAAGAAACAGTAGCAAATGTAGCAGTAACACTATGAACTACAACAGCAACAACAACAACAGCAACATCTTTAATGATGCGGGCTAAGAAATCTTTAACATCAACAGCTGCATAAACTGCACCTATTCTCCATGCATAAATGTTAAGGTCTTTGGGATTTTTGCTAAAAGCTTTGCCATCTTGGCTGTCTGTTCCATAGTTAAAGTGAAACAATAAGCACCTTAACTAAACTCAATATAAACGTCTGCCGATAACAGAGCGTGGAGTTTTGTTACATATAAAGTAAATAAGAAATGCCCTACATGAAGGCTGACACTTTGAGGTGAATAAAATAATGAAGAAATATTCACAAATAATTAAACAAATTAGAAATCATAAAAATAAAGCAAATTTTAAACTTTAACCATTCTCCAACAAGAGAGGTAGTTTTTTTATATAAGGCCTCGTCGTTGATACTACATAGAATTTCAGGTTGACTTGATTAAACGTATTCCTCCAACAAGATCGGTTCAAAAGGTATGCTTTTCGAAGTTAAATTAAAAGCACATACATACCCAGCAAAAACTTAGTAAGCACTAGTGATTCTTCCGGTAATACCGGTAATCAAAAATGTACTATTTTTAGTATTACCTGGTCTACCTGTGTAGACCAAACGTGATTTCGTTTATTAATACCAGTCCGGGTTCGAATCCTGCTGAGATCCCCCCATTTTCATTCCGTGTGTAACACATCGAAATATCGATTTCCGACTATATAAAGTAAAGTATATATATATTCTTGATCAGGGAGAAATTCTAAGACGATATAAGCATGTCCGTCTGTCTGTTGTAATCACGCTACAGCCTTCAATAATAGCGCTATCGTCCTGAAATTTGGTACAGATTCGTTTTTTTGCAGGCAGGTCAAGTTCGAGGATGGGTTATATCGGTCCAAGTTTTGATATAGTCCCCATATAAACCGACTTCCCGATTTTGGGTCGTGGGCTTATAAAAATCGTAATTTTTATCCAATTTGCCTGAAATTGAAAATCTAGAAGTACTTGAGGACCATAACAAGTAGGGAAAGTTTAAAGTCGGGCGGGGCCGACTATATTATACCCTGCACCACTTTGTAGATCTAAATTTTCGATACCATATCACATCCGTCAAATGTGTTGGGTGCTATATATAAAGGTTTGTCCGAAATACATACATTTAAATATCACTCGGTTTGGCCAGAATTTGATAGACTTTTACAAAATCTATAGACTCAAAATTTAAGTTGGCTAATGCACTAGGGTGGAACACAATTTTGGTAAAAAAAACAATATGGGAAACATTTAAATCTGAAGCAATTTTAAGGAAACTTCGCAAAAATTTATATATGATTTATCGCTTGATATATATGTAAAGGGTGATTCTTTTGAGGTTAGGATTTTCATGCATTAGTATTTGACAGATCACGTGGGATTTCAGACATGGTGTCAAAGAGAAAGATGCTCAGTATGCTTTGACATTTCATCATGAATAGACTTACTAACGAGCCACAACGTCGAATTTTCAGTGAATGGGCCCTAGAAAAGTTGGCAGAAAATCCGCTTTTTTATCGACAAATTTTGTTCAGCGATGAGGCTCATTTCTGGTTGAATGGCTACGTAAATAAGCAAAATTGCCGCATTTGGAGTGAAGAGCAACCAGAAGCCGTTCAAGAACTGTCCATGCATCCCGAAAAATGCACTGTTTGGTGTGGTTTGTACGCTGGTGGAATCATTGGACCGTATTTTTTCAAAGATGCTGTTGGACGCAACGTTACGGTGAATGGCGATCGCTATCGTTCGATGCTAACAAACTTTTTGTTGCCAAAAATGGAAGAACTGAACTTGGTTGACATGTGGTTTCAACAAGATGGCGCTACATGCCACACAGCTCGCGATTCTATGGCCATTTTGAGGGAAAACTTCGGAGAACAATTCATCTCAAGAAATGGACCGGTAAGTTGGCCACCAAGATCATGCGATTTGACGCCTTTAGACTATTTTTTGTGGGGCTACGTCAAGTCTAAAGTCTACAGAAATAAGCCAGCAACTATTCCAGCTTTGGAAGACAACATTTCCGAAGAAATTCGGGCTATTCCGGCCGAAATGCTCGAAAAAGTTGCCCAAAATTGGACTTTCCGAATGGACCACCCAAGACGCAGCCGCGGTCAACATTTAAATGAAATTATCTTCAAAAAGTAAATGTCATGGACCAATCTAACGTTTCAAATAAAGAACCGATGAGATTTTGCAAATTTTATGCGTTTTTTTTTTAAAAAAAGTTATCAAGCTCTTAACAAATCACCCGTTATTAGAAGTTTAGGAAAATTAGAGTCATTTTTACAACTTTTCGACTAAGCAGTGGCGATTTAACAAGGAAAATGTTGGTATTTTGACCATTTATGTCGAAATCAGAAAAACATATATATGGAAGCTATATCTAAATCTAAACCGATTTCAATCAAATTTGGCACACATGACTATACTACCAATTGTACTCCTTGTGCAAAATTTCAACCAAATTGGACCAAAACTCTGGCTTCTTGTGTCATATAAGTCCATATCGGGCGAAAGATATATATGGGAGCTATATCTAAATCTGAATCGATTTCAATCAAATTTGGCACACATGACTATATTACTAATTGTACTCCTAGTGCAAAATTTCAACCAAATTGGACCAAAACTCTGGCTTCTTGTGCCATATAAGTCCATATCGGGCGAAAGATATATATGGGAGCTATATCTAAATCTGAATCGATTTCAACCAAATTTGGCACGCATAGCTACAATGCTAAATCTACTCCCTGTGCAAAATTTCAACCAAATTGGGCCAAAAATCTGGCTTCTGGGGCCATATAAGTCCATATCGGGCGAAAGATATATATATATATATGGAAGCTATATCAAAATCTCAACCGATTTCAATCAAATTCTGCACACTCGACTATACGACTAAGTGTTATGTTTGTACAAAATGTCAAGCAAATCGGTATAAAACTCTGGCTGCTGGGTCCATATTAGTGCATATCGGGCGAAAGATATATATGGGAGCTATATCTAAATCTGAACCGATTTCTTCCAAAATCAATAGGGTTCTATTTTGACCCAAATTAGGAACATGTGCCAAATTTGAAGGCGATTGGACGTAAATTGCGACCTAGACTTTGATCACAAAAATGTGTTCACAGACAGACGGACGGACGGACAGACGGACATGGTTATATCGACTCAGGGACCCACCCTGACATTATTGCCAAAGACACCAAGTGTCTATCTCGTCTCCTTCTGGGTGTTACAAACATATGCACTAACTTAGAATACCCTGTTCCACAGTGTGGCGCAGGGTATAAAAAGGTGTGCCGAAAATGGTGCCCATCGGTCCATGTTTTGGTATAGCCCCCATATAGACCGATCTCCCGATTTTGCTTCTTGGAAATTTCAAATCAAGAGGTATTTTAGGAACATAAAGAGGTGTGTCGAAAATGGTCCGTATCGGTTCATGGTTTGGTATAGCCCCCATATAGACTGATTTTACTTCTTGGGCGTCTAGAAACTGTATTTGTTATCCGATTTGCCTGAAATTGAAAATCTATAAGAACTTTAGGACCATAAGGAGGTGTGTCGAAAATGGTCCGTATCGGTTCATGTTTTGGTATAGCCGCCATATAGACCGATCTCCCGATCTCCCGATTTTTATTCTTGGGCTTCTATAAACTGTATTTTCTATCCGATTTGCCTGAAATTGAAAATCTGGAAGAATTTTTGAACCTTAAAGGGGTGTACCGAAAATGGTGCCCATCGGTTCATGTTTTGGTATAGCCGCAATATAGACCGATCTCCCGATTTTTTTTCTTGGGCTTCTATAAACTGTATTTTCTATCCGATTTGTCTGAAGTTGGAAATCAAGAGGTATTTTGGGAACATAAAGAGGTGTGTCGAAAATGGTGAGAAGTGGTCCATGTTTTGGTATAGCCCCCATATAGACCGATCTCCCGATTTTGCTTCTTGGGCGTCTAGAAACTGCATTTGCTATCCGATTTGCCTGAAATTGAAAATCTAGAGGTACTTTGGGACCATAAAGAGGTGTGTCGAAAATGGTCCGTATCGGTTCATGTTTTGGTATAGCCGCCATATAGACCGATCTCCCGATTTTAATTCTTGGGCTTCTATAAACTGTATTTATTACCCGATTTGCCTGAAATTGAAAATCTAAAGGTATTTTATTATTTTTCACAAATAGGTGTGTCGCAAATGGTGCCTATCGGTTTTCCTTATAAAATCGCCACTGCTAAGTCGAAAACTTGTAAAATTTACTCCAATTTGCTTCTGATACATATCTACCGACAGATAAATCATAAATACACGCGAAGTTGCCTAAAAATTAGTTCAGATTTAAATGTTTTTTTATGGGTATGCATGCCAATTTTGGTTGAAATCGGTTCAGATTTAGATATAACTCCCATATATATCTTTCGCCCGATTTTCCGTCATATGACCACAGAGGTCAAAGTTGTAATCCGATTTACTTGCAATTTTGCACAGGGAGCAAAATTAACATATCAACTATGCATGTCAAATTTGGTTGAAATCGATTTAGATTTCGATATAGCTTCCTTATATATATGTTTTTCCGATTTAGGCCAAAATGGCAAAAATACCCAAATTTTCCTTATAAAATCGCCACTGCTAAGTCGAAAACTTGTAAAAATTACTCCAAGTTGCTTCTGATACATATCTACCGACAGATAAATCATAAATACACGCGAAGTTGCCTAAAAATTAGTTCAGATTTAAATGTTTTTTTCTAAGATGGTGTTCCACCCCAGGCCATTTGCCGACTTAATTGTAAATTCTATAAATTTCGTAGAACTCTAACAAATTTTGTCCAGATCGGGTCAGATTTAAATAAATATAAACATTTATAGGATAAAGCTGGTGGTGTCTGGATCATAAAACTCAAGTGTACCAAATAGCACCAGTAGGTATTCTATAGTCGATTCCGCTTCACTTACCCCTTTTCATTTAGCCAAGAATATAGGTAAACAAAACAGCCAGCAACAGATGCTAAATCTCCCGTTGACATTAGTTGGATGCTAGAACATAAAGTGTCATAATTTAAAAGCAACCTTGTATTTTTGTGCACTATTTGTAAATGGCTTTGTGTGTATGAGTGTGTATGTGTGTATAAATATATTTATATTAATATAAGTGTTTGGGTTTATGTTTATGTACGTGTGAACCTATTAAAGGTAAATAAACAACATCTGTGCACATACTGGCGTAGCCATTGTTTAGTGGACTTGTTTCACTGACTTGGAAGTATTGTAGAAGAAGACTCCCAGGGAAAATATTTTAAATAAACGCAGTCTAAGAAGGTATTAAGAAGTGCAGCAAATGGAATTACAAAGTTGTGAAAGAGCACAAAAATTTCTTAAATAACCTGTAGGAGATGAGAAAAGGGATTGGTTCTAAGGACGAGTTAAGAAAACTCGGAACAATTAGTGTGTGCATGGAAAGGAGAGGGAAAGGACCAAAGTATGGCGATTTCATAAAGCAGGTAATAATATATATATGAGAGTATATGTAGAATGTTATGGTCAATGGAGAAAAACTTCCCTTTCAGTCACAATAAGAGTGTAGTATAAAAAGTTTTCCATTGAACGCAATTCAGCGAAACGTCAATTTATTTATTTATTATGGCATAACATTCTAACTACTTCGTGAGATGTTCATTTCTCACCACAGAAATTATTTGTTATTTTCGGCATGTACTCTGATTTTTATTTTATTTTTTATTTAAGAATTTTCCCAACTTTTAAAAAAGCCGAGAAATCGAATTTTAGATTCTCATTACAATACATACCTGTTAACAAAATTTGACTTTATACAACTTTAAAGTAGGGAAAACAAGTATATACGCCCATAAGTACGGCCAGGCCGAATCTTACGTACCCTCCACCATGGATTGCGTATAATATTCTACTAAAGACGGTTATCCACAATTAAATTACTTGGATTGCGGCCGATGGCAAGGCATCTTAAAACTTCTTAACATCACCTTTTAAATTGTAAGTTAGTCCATGCGGGATATATAGTAGATAAAATAAAGGTCGATTAAATACGTATATATTCAGTTCAAGAACGGTATATATAGGGAAGAAATAACTAGGAACCGATACGAACTTTTAGGAACCGATATGAACGAGTCTACCAAAAATGGCAGATTTTTTACTGTTTGGTAGATTGGTAGAATTCTTGAATTCTTTGGAAGATTTTGCAAAATATTCCTCTCCAACTATGAAAGGCTTTATAAGTTTTCTATAGAAATACAATTCTGACAACATTTTCTATAGAAATAAAATTTTGACAGAAATAAATTTTTGCCGAAATTTTGTATAGAAATTATATTTTGACAAAATTTTCTATAGAAATAAAATTTTGACAAAATTTCCTAAAAACATAAAATGTTGACAAAATTTTCTATAGAAATATAAAATTTTAACAAAATTTTCTATGGCAATAAAATTTTGATAGATTATTTTTGGCTCTTAGAGGCTCCGCAAGCCAAATCTGGGGATCGGTTTATATGGGGGCTATATATAATTATAGACCGATGTGGACCAATTTTTGCACGGTTTTTAGGGACCATATACTAACACCATGTACCAAATTTCAGACGAATCGGATGAAATTTGGTTCTCTTAGAGGCTTCGCAAGCCAAATCTGGGGATCGATTTATATGGGGGCTATATATATAGTTATGTACCGATGTGGACCAATTTTTGCATGGTTGTTAGAGACCATATACCAACACCATGTACCAAATTTCAGCCGGATCGGATGAAATTTGCTTTTCTTTGAGGCTCCGGAGGTCAAATCTGGGGATCGGTTTTTATGGGGGCTATATATAATTATAGACCGATATGGACCAATTTTTGCACGGTTTGTAGAGACCACATACTAACACCACTTACGAAATTTCAAGCGGATCGGATGAAATTTGGTTCTCTTAGAGGCTCCGCTTCAAGTCGATAGCTTGCTTCGTTCGGAAGTTAGCGTGATTTCAACAGACGGACGTACGGACGGGCATGCTCAGAATTTCACCACGACCCAGAATATATATATACTTTATGGAGTCTTAGAGCAATATTTCGATGTGTTACAAACGGAATGACAAAGTTAATATACCCCCATCCTATGGTGGAGGGTATAAAAAATTATGCTTTCTACTAGAAGTGTCCGCGTGAATCACGTGAGTCGTGAACAAAATCCAAAGCAACTCCCGTGAATGTGCGTAAAAGGGACTAAAATAAATATGTCGTGAGTGAGCGTGCGTGAGAAATAAAATCGGTTGGTGAATGTGCGTCAATAAAATTTCAGCAAAATCACGCTCACGAAAAAATCAATATTTAATTCATACCCGTATGTTAACTGAAATTAATTTATCTCTTGAACTATATCTTTATAACCTGCGCCACACTGTGGAACAGGGTATTATAAGTTAGTGCATATGTTTGTAACACCCAGAGGGAGACGAGATGGACACATGGTGTCTTTGGCAATAATGCTCAGGGTGGGTCCCTGAGTCGATATAACCATGTCCGTCTGTCCGTCCGTCCGTCCGTCCGTCTGTCTGTGAACACATTTTTGTGATCAAAGTCTAGGTCGCAATTTAAGTCCTATCGCCTTCAAATTTGGCATATGTTCCTAATTTGGTTCAGAATAGAACCCTATTGATTTTGGAAGAAATCTGTTTAGATTTAGATATAGCTCCCATATATATCTTTCGCCCGATATGCACTAATATGGAACCAGCAGCCAGAGTTTTATACCGATTTGCTTGAAATTTTGTACAAACATAACATTTAGTCGTCTAGTCAAGTGTGCAAAATTTGATTGAAATCGGTTCAGATGTAGATATAGCTCCCATATATATCATTCGCCCGATATGGACTTATATGGCCCCAGAAGCCAGCGTTTTGGCCCAATTTGGTTGAAATTTTGCACTAGGAGTACAATTAGTACTATAATCAAGTGTGCAAAATTTGATTGAAATCGGTTCAGATTTAGATATAGCTCCCATATATATCTTTCGCCCGATATAGACTTATATGGCCCCAGCAGCTAGATTTTTGGCCCAATTTGGTTGAAATTTTGCACAGGGAATAGATTTAGCATTGTAGCTATGTGTGCCAAATTTGGTTGAAATCGATTTAGATTTAGATATATCGCCCATATATACCTTTCGCCCGATATGCACTTATATGCACTTATATGGTCCCTGAAGCCAGAGTTTTATCCCGATTAGCTTGAAATTTTGCACAAGGAGTACAATTGGTAGTATAGTCATGTGTTATAAATTTGATTGAAATCGGTTCAAATTTAGATATAGCTTCCATATATATTTTTCGCCCGATGTGGACTTATATGGCCCCAGAAGCCAGAGTTTTGGCCCAATTTGGTTGAAATTTTGCACTAGGAGTACAATGAGTAATATATAATATAGTCATGTGTGCCAAATTTGGTTGACATCGGTTCGGATTTAGATATAGCTCCCATATATATGTTTTTCTGATTTCGACAAAAATGGTCAAAATTCAAACATTTTCCTTGTTAAATCGACACTGCTTAGTCGAAAAGTTGTAAAAATGACTCTAATTTTCCTAAACTTCTAAAACATATATATCGAGCGATAAATCATAAATTAGTTTCTTTAGAATTGCTACAGATTTAAATGTTTCCCATTTTTATACCCTTCACCACTACTGTGGTACAGGGTATAATAAGTTTGTGCATTTGTATGTAACGCCAAGAAATAGTGGTCATAGACCCATTTTTTAGTATACCGATCGGCTTAGAATTAAATTCTGAGTCGATTTAGCGATGTCCGTCTGTCTGTCTGTCCGTCTGTCCGTCCGTCTGTCTGTATATGTAATTTTGTGCACAAAGTACAGCTCGCAATTTAAGTCCGATCGTCCTCAAATTTGGCATAGAGCCGTTTCTTGGGACAGAGACAATCGTTATTGGTTTTGGAAAAAATCGGTTCAGATTTAGATATAGCTGCCATATATATTTATCCCCGATGTGGTCATAGTTAACGTGTTTATCAACCGATTTTCTTGAAATACCGTTCATCTAAATATTTTATGAATCTCGAAAATCTTGCAAAATATCAGCCAAATCGGTTCAGATTTAGATATAGCTCCCATATATATCTTTCGTCCGATTTAGACTCATATGACCACAGAGGCCAAAGTTTACTACCGATCTTCGTGAAATTATGCACAGAGGGTAGAATTGACATTCTACCAATGCTTGGTAAATTTGATTGAAATCGGTTCACATTTAGATATAGCTCCCATATATATCTTTCGTCCGATTTGAACTTATATGGCCACAAAAGACAGAGTTTTGCCGTGATTTGCTTCAAATTTTACAGAAGGGGTATCTTTAATAGTATCGTGAAGTGTGTCAAATTTTGTTAAAATCGGTTCAGACTTTAGACTTTACTTACTTGTTTTTATACCCACCACCATAGAATGGTGACGGGGTATAATAAGTTTGTCATTCCGTTTGTAACACATCGAAATATCGATTTCCGGCTATATAAAGTATATAATTCTTGATCAGGGAGAAATTCTAAGACGATATAACGATGTCCGTCTGTCCGTCTGTCTGTCTGTCTGTCTGTCTGTTGTAATCACGCTACAGTCTTCAATAATAAGGCAATCGTGCTGAAATTTTGCACAAACTCGTCTTTTGTCTGCAGGCAGGTCAAGTTCGAAGATGGGCTATATCGGTCCAGGTTTTGATATAGTCCCCATATAAACCGACCTCCCGATTTGGAGTCTTGGGCTTAAAGAAATCGTAGTTTTTATCCAATTTGCCTGAAATTTGAAATCTAGAGGTATTTTATGACCATAAAGAGGTTTGTCAAAAATGGTGAGTATCGGTCCATGGTTTGGTATAGCCCCCATATAGACCGATCTCCCAATTTTACTTCTTGAGCTTACAGAAATCGTAGTTTTTATCCAATTTGCCTGAAATTGGAAATCTAGAGGTATTTTCGGGCCATAAAGAGGTGTGCCGAAAACGGTGAGTATCGGTCCATATTTTAGTATAGCCCCCATAAGAACGATCTCCCGATTTAACTCCTTGGGTTTCTAGAAACCGTAGTTTTTATCCGATTTGCCTGAAATTGTAAATATTATGGTATTTTAGGCTCACAAAAACGTGTATCGGATTAAGTTTTTATCGGTCCATTTGGTAATGCCTCCATATAGACCGAATTCACTTCTAGAGGGTATAGAAGGCGCACTGATCATGAAAATTGCGTGCAACTCAAGTTTTTCCAGATTTTACTTCTCGGTTGAAAATCTACAGATTTAAGATTTCAAATCAAGACGTTATTTTATAATTTTCTTGCACACTTACAAGAGATGTTAATGATTCCTCTAAAACTCAAACAAAAATGGTTCTTATAAATCCAGAATCTGATAAAGTCCTCATAGGTGAAATCTTTAAATTTATCTTCGGGAAGTGTCCTGAAATTTTAAAGGAAACCCCAATATTTGGTTCATGGTGGTGGGTATTTAAGATTCGGCCCGGCCGAATTTACTGCTGTATATACTTGTTTTTTTTTTTTAATTTTGTTACCTTTGCTGATTTCCGTTTGAAAAATTACGTGAGTCTCGTGAATTTGATTTGAATCACGTGAATTTTCGTGAATCGTGCGTGAGTCTTTGAAAGTAGTTCGTGGGTGAGCGTGCGTGAGTACTGGATTTCATTTCGTGAATGTGCGTGAGTAGGTTAGGTTAGGTGGCAGTGGTAAACTTCTCTCTTATCACTGAGTGCTGCCCGATTCCATGTTAAGCTCAATGACAAGGGACCTCCTTTTTATAGCCGAGTCCGAACGGCGTTCCACTCGTGAGTAGGATTGGCTTCCACACATATCGTGCGTGAGCGTGTGTGAATAATCATTTTGCTTCGTGAATGTGCGTGAGTGTGAGTGAAATTTCAGTCACGCGCACACCTCTACTTTCTACATTAGGTTTGCGACATACGTATTGCACCGTCGTAAATGTATGACGCCAAAGGCTCAGTTTGCAATAGGCAAATCCTGATCGGAGTAAAAATTGGCTATATGAAGACAACTATAATTAATTCTGAAATTTTGGAAGACAACATCGAAACATTTTTGCCATACCAATTAATAAAAAATATTTTCACACACTCTCTAAAGTCATTTCATATGGTAACACAGTGAGTCAGCCACATTATTTTATTCATCTTTTGCGATACATTTAAATCGGCAATTATTTTTTGTACGTTAATCTGCTCTTCCCTTTAACTCTTTTTCGCTACAAGTGTTTGTTGAAATTTCATTTACTTCAGTCGGTAGCTTATTCAAACACTTCATACGTACATATGTTACCGTACATACTACTACAAATTATTTTCCATGAGCCAACAGTTTCCATACCCCTCAGAGTTTTAAAATCATAAAAAAAAATCAAATTTGAAATTAAAGCAATAAACTTTTATATAATTTTAAGAGATGCCAAGCCAAACAGGATGAACTCACTCCCATCAGTGGATATTGCCATCTTACAACTTGCGAACTTTGCGCGAATGTAAATATGAGATATGTTCATGGAATATTTAACGTAACCCATTACAAGATACCCAGGGTTTGAGTAAAACTATATGTACCTGTAAAATATAAAAGAAATGTATTGACGGTAGCTTGGTATGGCAGAAAAATCGCATTTCATGGAATCAAAAGAGGGCAAAAAAGAATAGCAGAACCATCAATAAATGTTTGTGCAGCATAACGAACTTTATATCACGCTCAAAGAATTCTCCCCGTAAAATATTGTAGAGCATTGAAGCCCCGTTTGAGTGGTGCGTTTATGTTGCATTAAGGAGAGTGTTACTGTTGGGGTTTCCTGGTAAAAAGATTCAATGCTGCTTCTAGTGTTGCTACATGGATTTGTAATAAGTGCAGCATGGAAAATTCCTGCAGGTGTTGTTACATAGGATAATGAAAATGGACAGTGTTTTAGTTGGCCAACTTTAAATGGTCTTAAAACTTAGTCTTAGAAGTAACTGAAAAATTAATTGTGAACGACAGTTCAGCGGTAACAAGGTTGAGCTTAATGCACTGCAACAGCTGTGTATTTATGCGTTTTTCACCTCACCAATGAGGTACAGGGTATATATGCAAAGAAACAGCAATTGCCTACCAATTTGTATATGAATCCTCTAAGAATAGTATTTTGAGATGATTTAGCGATGACCGTCCGTCCGTCTGTCCATCCGTATGTATGGCCATGATTTTTGGTGTTTCAAGTACATATGGTGGTTTAAGTTCAATTGTCCTAAAGTTTGTCATAGAATCTTTGTATGCCCAGCAAGAAAAAAGCGTCGCCAAAAAAGTAGTGAAAATGTTCTTTTTGTATCCGAAAGTAGTGCCAAATTGGCGCAGAAGCGATGAATTTAACATGGGCTTGTCATAGGATGGTTGTTTACCATTTCAACAGCCGCTGCACTGAATATGCATCACTTTTTAAGGTGTGCGGCAAATTCAGTGTTTAGGATGTAATTAAGATAAGATTTTTGATATTTTGACAAATAAATAATTTTTAAAATTTTTTTTATGATTTTCATGCATTTCATGTCATCAAATATTTTCAAAAATTCGCAATTTTTCGACAAATAATTTAGAATTTTTTTCGGCTAAATTTAAATAATTTGTACCATTTTATAATTTCTTACTCTGTTTTTAACCGATTTGAAACAATGAAATTTTAAACTGCCAATTAAAAATATGAAAAAAGTGAGTTATAAAAAAATTGACTCAAACGAACTTCCTGTGCACTTAAAATAAACAACATCTTTTGGAGGACATTTTTGGAAGTTCTTTTAAAGTTATGCCAAATTTGTTTGCTGGGTGGCTCAACGGTAAAGGTTTATATATATATACACCGAAAAAAGTTCATCGTCCAACTGTTACATTTACTGAAAAACAGGTCAGGATCATATCCTAACCACCCCTACTGAATTAGTAAACATTGTTTGTGGGGTATGAGTGGTATAGGATTGGGAGATAACCAGGGTTGCCATTTTCGTCCGATAGGACCAAAATTGGTCCAAACAAGTATATACGGCCGTAAGTTCGGCCAGGCCGAATCTTATGTACCCTCCACCATGGATTGCGTAGAAACTTCTACGAAAGATTGTCATCCACAATCGAATTACTTGGGTTGTGCTATCTTAAAATATGGACTTTTGCACGGTACGTACGGCAAAGCCAGAATTGAAATATGAAGGTCGCTTATATGTGGGCTATATACAATTATGAACTTGATATGGACCAAATTTTGTGTGATTTATTTATATCTATTTATCTGAGGGCTATATATAACTATAGACCGATATGGACCTAGTTAGGCATGGTTCTTAACGGCCATATACTAGCACAATGTACCAAATTTCAACTGACTCGGATGAAATTTGCTCCTTCAAGTGGCTCTAAACCCAAATCTCGGGATCGGTTTATATGTGGGCTATATATAATTATGGACCGATTTCAACCAATTTTTGCATGGGTGTTTGAGGCCATATATTAACACCACATACCAAATTTCAACCGAATCGGTTGAATTTTGCTCTTCCACGAGGCTCCGGAGGTCAAATCTGGGGATCGGTTTATATGGGCTCTATATATAATTATGGACCGATTTCAACCAATTTTTGCATGGGTGTTTGAGGCCATATATTAACACCACATACCAAATTTCAACCGAATCGGTTGAAATTTGATTCTCTTAGAGGCTCTGCAAGCCAAATCTGGGGATCGGTTTATATGGGGGCTATCATATAATTATGGACCGATGTGGACCAATTTTTGCATGGTTATTAGAGACCATATACCAACACCATGTACCAAATTTCAAGCGGATCGGATGAATTTTGCTCCTCTAGAAGGCTCCGGAGGTCAAATCTGGGGATCGGCTTATATGGGGGCTATATATAATTATGGGCCGATGTGGACCAATTTTTGCATGGTCATTAGAGAACATATACCAACACCATGTACAAAATTTCAGCCGGATCGGATGAAATTTGCTTCTCTTTGAGGCTCCGCAAGCCAAATCGGAGGATCGGTTTATATGGGGGCTATATATAATTATGGGCCGATGTGGACCAATTTTTGCATGGTCATTAGAGAACATATACCAACACCATGTACCAAATTTCAGCCGGATCGGATGAAATTTGCTTCTCTTAAAGCAATCGCAAGCCAAATTTGGGGGTCCGTTTATATGGGGGCTATACGTAAAAGTGGACCGATATGGCCGATTTTCAATACCATCCGACCTACATCAATAACAACTACTTGTGTCAAGTTTCAAGTCTATAGCTTGTTTCGTTCGGAAGTTAGCGTGATTTCAACAGACGGACGGACGGACATGCTCAGATAGACTCAGAATTTTTATATATACTTTATGGGATCTTAGAGCAATATTTCGATGTGTTACAAACGGAATGACAAAGTTAATATACCCCCATCTTAAGGTGGAGGGTATAACAAAATTTTCTAAAGAAATAACATTTTGTACAGAAATAAAATTTTGCGATAACTTTCTATAGAAATAAAAGTTTGATAAAATTTTCTATAGATATAAAATTTTGACAAAATTTTCCATAGAAATAAAATTTTAACAACATTTTCTATAGAAATTTGAACAACATTTTCTACAAAATTAAAATTTTGACAAAATTATCTACAGAAATAAAATTTTGACAAAACTTTTTATAGGAATAAAATTTGGACAAAATTTTCTATAGAAATAAAATTTTCACAAAATTTTCTATAGAAATAAAATTCTGACAAAATTATCTAGAGAAATAAAATTTTGACAAAACTTTTTATAGGAATAAAATTTGGACAAAATTTTCTATAGAAATAAAATTTTCACAAAATTTTCTATAGAAATAAAATTTGGACAAAATTTTCTATAGAAATAAAATTTGGACAAAATTTTCTATAGAAATAAAATTTGGACAAAATTTTCTATAGAAAAAAAAATTTGGACAAAATTATCTAGAGAAATAAAATTTTGACAAAACTTTTTATAGAAATAAAATTTTGACAAAATTTTCTATAGAAATAAAATTTGGACAAAATTTTCTATAGAAATAAAATTTGGACAAAATTTTCTATAAAAATAAAATTTGCACAAAATTTTCTATAGAAATAAAATTTGGACAAAATTTTCTAGAGAAATAAAATTTGGACAAAATTTTGTATAGAAATAAAATTTGTACAAAATTTTCCATAGAAATAAAATTTGGACAAAATTTTCTATACAAATACAATTTTGACAAAATTACTATAGACATAAAATTTTGACAAAATTTTCTATAGAAATAAAATTTTCATAAATTTTCTATAGAAATAAAATTGGGACAAGATTTTCTATAGAAATAAAATTTGGACAAAATTTTCTATAAAAATAAAATTTGGACAAAATTTTCTAGAGAAATAAAATTTGGACAAAATTTTCCATAGAAATAAAATTTGGACAAAATTTTCTATACAAATACAATTTTGACAAAATTACTATAGAAATAAAATTTTGACAAAATTTTCTATATAAATAAGATTTTCATAAATTTTCTATAGAAATAAAATTTTCTAGAAAAATAAAAGTTTGACAAAACTTTTTATAAAAATAAAATTTTGACAAAATTTTTTATAGAAATAAAATTTTGCCAAAATTTTCTGTAGAAATAAAGTTTTGACAAATTTTTTATAGAAATAAAAGTTTCCTATCGACGTATAATTTTTCCAAAATTTCAACTTTTAAATGATATTAACTGAAATTGGACAAATGGTCCGCTGGTACGAATTTTGGTCCAATTTTGGAAAAATTTTGGGATAAATGAATTTTTATCATTGCGGCAACGCTGGAGATAATTCGCATTTCCATATGTAAGAACATTAAGGGGTACATAGTTATGGGAGTATTATCACAATCTAAACAGAAATATCTGATATTAGGAACTATAGTTGATTCTGAACCTACAGAGTTTGTATGCCACTAATATTGCTTCCATTATGCCAAAATTTGAAATTGAAGTAACGTTGGTTAATAAATAAGAGTATTATGGCAAACATTGGAAAAATCGAGCGATACATATATATGGGAGCTATATCTAAATCTGGACCAATTTGGATAATATTTGACAAGTTTCATTGATCCACAGAAGGTTACCTGGTCAAACATAAGGTTATTAGGGGCAAATTTTTCAAAATCGGGCAATACATATATGGGAGCTATATCTACATCTGAACCGATTTCGATGAAATTTTGCACATACCGTAAGTACTATAGAGGACTGCATCTAGTCAACTTTGAGTAAGATCGGATTATAAATAAGGGTTCTATGGCCAAATTTGGGAAAATCGGGCTATACATATATATGGGAACTATATATCAATCTGAACCAATTTCGATGAAATTTTGCACATACAGTTAGTGCAATAGAAGATTATATTTGGCCAACTTTAAGTACTATCGGTTGATAAATAAGGGTTTTATAGCCAAATTTAGAAAATTCGGGCGGTACATATATATATGGGGCTATAGCTAAATCTGAACCGATTTCCATGATTTTTGGCACATATAGTTAGTGCTATAGAAAATTACATTTAGCCAACTTTGAGTAAGATCGGTTGATAAATAATGGCTAAATTTAGAAAAATCGGGCGGTACATATATATGGGAGCTATAGCTAAATCTGAACCGATTTGCATGATTTTTTGTACATATAGTTAGTGCTATAGAAGATTCTATTTAGCCAGCTTTGAGTAAGATCGGTCGATAAATACGGGTTTTGTGGCCAAATTTGGGAAAATCAAGCGATATATATATATATATATATATATATATATATATATATATATATATATATATATATATATATATATATATATATATATATATATATATATATATATATGGGAGCTATATCTAAATCTGAACAGATTTGGATGATATTTGGCAGGTTTGGTTGATACAACAGAAGGTTACTTTTTGGTAAATTTGAGTATGATCGGAAAATAAATAAGGTTTTGTGGCCAAATTTGGGAAAATCGGGCGATACATATATATGGGAGCTATATCTAGATCTGAACCGATTTCGATCGGAAAATAAATAAGGTTTTTGTGGCCAAATTTGAGAAAATCGGGCGATACATATATATGGGAGCTATATCTAAATCTGAACCGATTTCGATGAAATTTTGCACACTTGAGGGGTGATGAAAAACATTACTCTGACGATATTTGGTTAGTAAAAAAGCGCACCGTAACCCCATTTGTCGAAATCGGGCGATACGTTTATATGGGAGCTATATATAAATTTGATCCGATTTCTTCCAAATTCAATAGCCTTCGTCCTTATACCCAAAAAAACACCCTGTACCAAATTTCATAAAAATCAGTTAATAATTGCCACCGGAATCCTGCGAACAACAAATACATGGACAGACGGTCTGACGGGGGGACGGACGGAGATGATTCTGAGTCGATCGGTATATACTTTATGGGGTCTTAGACCAATATATCGATGTGTTACAATTTTGGTCATTTTTAATTTTTTTTCAATCACATTCGACTCTCTACCGAATGTCATCTCAATATCTTCAATTTGATGTTCATTTAATTTTTGCCAATTTTCATTAGCGAATTGACTGTGCAAACATATATGAGAATGCTGATATTCCATAAGCTATCAGATTCTCCCTTCGCAACTCTAGAATCTGGTAGTGGCATTGATACACCTTTGATATTCGATGATTTGCTTCCACGGAGCGTTAGAGTGTCTATAGGGATTCATGGAAAATTTTTCATAGTCATAGAATGGAAATTTAAATTTTTATCCACGAGTTGCATTGGCCTCTACCCTGCAGCTGAGTAACGCTCAAGGTAAATGCAGTTCGTGTATCCACACACTCAACGAACCATGAACCCTAACTAACCATCCAACTTAACCTGGTTACTTGCAGAGGCATTACTAGCTGAAAAGCATGCGAGATGGCAAGAGGGGAACGCAAACATATGTAATTCGCAACCACAGTGTCATCATTGCCGCATATACATGGATGCGGCAATTCAGCATATTCAACTCAACATTCTCTCGCACTAGGTGCTGGTTTTCCTTGATGGTTTCAATTATGGTGGGAGGACACATGTTGCCATATGTGTACACAGTTGAACATTATTTGCAACACCTTCATTACAGCCATTGTTGGGTGTGGGTTAATTTTCTTCTTATTATATTTTCCAATTGCATTACATACACCCAGAAAAGAAATGTCTGATGTCGAGATAAATCTTGTGTCTCTTGATCGCTTATGCTACAGTATCATTAAGAACTGAGAATGTAGAGGCTCTCCTTTTGAGACTGAATCTTGAGCTAAGGTCAACAAGATGACGTTGTCCAAGGCCCATGTGCTGTCGGCGAGCAAATTAAGGACCTTGTTCCTACCTTGGAGAAGTGAATGTGATGTGAATGTGACCCCAAAAAGCATGCAGTTCGTTGGTTGTGGACATTGTTACGCCACGAATGTGGCACCAATTCATGTCACTGAAATTTGGAATCAACTCCGAGGTCCTCAAGATTCTTGCCGGCAGCATTTGGAGTGTGAACAAAGAAACCATGTTGACTTCAGCTCGGAATTCACTCGTAACAGCGCCTCTATATTCAGAATTCATGATGATAGTGTCACTACAAGGTTTAGACCGAGCGAAGTTAGACAATCACAATGGGGTATTACAATTTTCATCATGAGCTGAAGTCTACAGGGTTATTTTTTGCCCACCCTCCCAATGCTGTGGAAAGCAACTTGAGGATCTTGTTCCTACCTTGGAGTTGATTACAAATATCTGTGAACCCAATTTTGGGATAGTTGGTTGTCGAAATTGTTACGCTATTGATCCTGACATTCAATTACCTGAAGATGATGAGCTCTTGCGGTCGATCGAATTTCCAGATGGTCGGTAGTTGGAGAGAACGTGGGTCCGGTGTATACATTGATATGGAGTTGATCTTGTTCCTACCTTGGAGTTGATTACAAATATCTGTGAACCCAAAAATTTTGAGATAGTTTGTTATCGAACTTGTTACGCTTTCGACTTTGACATTCAATTACCTGAAGTTGATTAGCTCTTGCGGTCGATCGAATTTGAAGATGGTCGGTAAATGGTGAAGACGTGGATCCGATGTATACATTGATATGGAGTTGATCGGGTGTTGTTTAGTTTCCAGATGGTCGGTAGTTATCAGGAACCACAGTTTGCATGTAATAGGGGGTTGATGGGAGAGAATTTTGTAGCTAATCGAATCGTATGTGATTGGAAGAAGTGGCGGTCTTGCAACTGATTAGTGAGAACGTGGGTTCGCAAGCTACCAGAAGTTGATGCGTTCCTCAGTTTGTTGATGGTTGGAAGCTGTCAAATTGGTGGATTTGTAGAATATCATGGACCAGTGAATTAATTGAGATGTAGTTGATCGGGTATTGTTTGCTTTCAACATAGTCGGTAGTTGAGGAGAACGCCAGTTCGCATGTGATAGAGAGTTGATGAGAGAACAAGTTGTAGTTAATACAAGACTGGTTTATCACTGAGTTGTACGTGATTGGAAAAAGTTGCAGTCGTGCAGTCGATTGTAATTTTATTGGTTACCGGATAGTTGGTGAGAACTTTGATTCGCAAATGATCTATGGACGATGAGAACGACAGTTGATGACTGCAAACCCTTGGAATTAATCAATTTGGAGCAGATGGAAAGCAGATAAAGTAGCAGAGATGTTGTTTGTCTGGTGAGGATGAGAAAATAAAGTGGATTCGATGTTGTTCAATTTACTGATAAATGGTAGAGAATGATACCTTCGCGGACAATCGGAAACGTTTGATGTTGACGACTTGTAGTTTAACGAGAATGTCGAAATACGTAGTTGATGGCAGACTGATGAATTCCATAAGAATTAAATGATCGAGAGCTGAAAATCTCTTCACCTTTAAGAGGGTTTCGTGTGGCTGCCGATAGTTATGGTAATTTCCCCGGGGATGGATTTCAGACACATGAAAATCTGAAGATCTCAGAGAGAACTACAAATCCCGAGAACATAATGGGGAAACTGAGATCCCGGGAACTCAATGGGAAACTGCAGGTCTGAAGGTCTCAGTGGAGGAACTGTAGATCTTAGAACGTTAGTTGAGGAACTATAAAGTGACTGTAGATCTGATGAATTTAATGGAAGAACTGTAGATCTGTGGAAATCAGTGAGGATTGTAGGTGTGAATCGCTCAGCACGGCACTTACACATCTGAAGATCTCAGAGAGAACTATAAATCTCGAGAATAAAGTGGGGGAACTGAGATCCCAGGAACTCAGGTGGAGGAAGTGTAGAGTTTACAAACTCAGTGGAGGATTTATAGAGTGACATAGATACGATGGACTTAACTTAGGAACTGTAGATCGGAAGAACTGTAGATCCGTGGAACTCAGTGGGGGTTGTATATGGTAAGGTTAGGTTAGGTTAGGTGGCAGCCCGATGTATCAGGCTCACTTAGACTATTCAGTCCATTGTGATACCACACTGGTGAACTTCTCTCTTATCCTGAGTGCTGCTCGATTCCATGTAAAGCTCAATGACACGGGACCTCCTTTTTTAAAGCAGAGTCCGAACGGAGTTCCACATTGCAGTGAAACCATTTAGAGAAGCTTTGCAAACCTTGTATATGTAAATCGCTCAGTGTGGCATTTGAAGATCTCAAAGAGAACACAGTGGGAAAACTAAGATCCGCAGAATTCGGTGGGGAACTGCAGATCTGAAGACCTTATTAGATGAACTGTAGCTATTTAGAACTCAGTGCAGAAACTATAGAGTGACTGTAGATCTCAGAGAGAACTATAAATCCCGAGAACACTGTGGAGGAACTGAGATCCGAAGAACTCAGTGGAGGATTTGTAGATCTTAAGAACTCAGTGAAATAGCTATAGACCCAAATAAATCTGTGGGGAACTGTGGAATTGAAGAACTCAGTCAGGGAACTTTATTACTGAAGAACTCAGGAGGAGTTCATTAGAGGAATTTTATGGGAGAACTGTAGTTCCGTGGAACTCATCGTGGGAACTGTAGAGCCGAACTGAAGATCTGAAGGACACAAACATTCGAATAACTTAAAGGGAAAACGGAAGAACTAAGTGGGCAAAATGCTGATACGAAGAAATTAGTGGTGGAATAATCTGATGAATATGTCTGATGAACTTAGTAGAGGGCAGTAGATCAGAGGAACCCACTAAACAAAACACAGTCGGGGAACTTCAAAGCTCAGTAGAGGAGGTGTTGATCAAAAGAATTCCATGGGAGATATGTAGATCCGATGAACTGAAGATCTCAGAGAGAACTATAAATCCCGAAAACACTGTGGAGGAACTGAGATCCGAAGAACTCAGTGGAGGAACTGTAGATCTTAAGAACTCAGTGAAAGAGCTATAGACCCAAATAAATCTGTGGGGAACTGTGGAATTGAAGAACTCAGTCAGGGAACTTTATTACTGAAGAACTCAGGAGGAGTTCATTAGAGGAATTTTATGGGAGAACTGTAGTTCCGAGGAACTCATCGTGGGAACTGTAGAGACGAACTGAAGATCTGAAGGACACAAACATTCCAATAACTTAAAGGGAAAACGGAAGAACTAAGTGGGCAAAATGCTGATACGAAGAAATTAGTGGTGGAATAATCTGATGAATATGTCTGATGAACTTAGTAGAGGGCTGTAGATCAGAGGAACCCACTAAACAAAACACAGTCGGGGAACTTCAAAGCTCAGTAGAGGAGGTGTTGATCAAATGAATTCCATGGGAGAACTGTAGATCCGAGGGACTCAGAAGAACTCAATAGGAAAAATGTATATTTCCGAAGAACTTAAAGTGGAAAATGAGATCGGAAGAGCTCAGTGGACAACTAAAGAAATGTGAAGTTCAGATCAGAAAATATTAAAGTGAGCCCGATATCCAATGATTTTCAAAAGAGTAATTAAGATCCGAAGAAATAAGTGGAAAATTGGTGATACAAAGAAATTAGTGGGGAGATGTGTGTAACAAAAGAGATCCGAGGGACTCAGAAGAACTCAATAGGAAAACTGTGTATATCCGAAGAACTTAAAGGGGAGAATGAGATCGGAAGAGCTCAGTGGACAACCAAAGAAATTTTCAGATCCGAAAATATTAAAGGGGGCCCTATATCCAATGATTTTCAAAAGAGTAATTAAGATCCAAAGAAATAAGTGGAAAATTGGTGATACAAAGAAATTAGTGGGGAGATGTGTGTAACAAAAGAGCTCTTTGGAAAAATGAATATTCGGAGATTTCTGTGGGATCATTGATGGGGATGAGGACGAATTTTTCCGATGGGGACTTTTTGACGTCGAAGAGAATCCAAAGATTAGTTGCGGACCATATATTCTTATATTATGCCAGTATGCCGAGCCTACCGTCGCTGAAGTTTTGACATTCGTAATTGAATGTAATCGTATGCTCAGGGACCATAAATACGAAGAGGTTTTGAAGATTGTTAGAAAGAGCCTTTAAGGGGCCCTACAATTCTAGGATAAGTTATTTTTTTCCCTGGGCTATATGGAAATTTCATATATTCTGACTTCCAACTTTGTCCCCTATGGGGATAAGCAAAGGGTTTTGAAATAGACTTCGTGAATAGCTTAGGTCAAGTTAGGTGGCAGCCGGATGTATCAGGCTCACTTAGACTATTCAGTCCACTGTGATACCACAGTGGTGAACTTCTCTCTTATCACTGAGTGCTGCCCGATTCCATGCTAAGCTCAATGATAAGGGACCTCCTTTTTATAGCCGAGTCCGAACGGCGTTCCACATTTCAGTAAAACCAATTAGAGAAGCTTTGAAACACTCAGAAATGTCACCATTTCTGAGTGTTTCAAAGCTGAATGGGATTCTTTATTTTAGGATCAGAATACAATGAAGTTTTCACCTTTACTAACCTCAGTAACCTTTGGTAAGATGTAACGATTGCCATGACATTTCATTATGGGCACTTTGACATCCAATGAAATATATGATAGTTCTTGAAAAATTATGGTAAAATTTGTTTGAATTTTTCCGTGTATATCCTTCATTCTCTTCCATTAAGGAAGTATAAACCATTAATTTATATAAGCATTGGCCATGGTAGCCCATGTTTGGTCTCTTGTGTATACCTATCTCGGTCACTCTCTTTTTCCGCCATAAGTGCCATGAATTTTGTTATTTCAGCTTGTTTCCCTGGCCACGACCTTTAGCTGGAATTCTGGGAAAATCGTTTTTTTTAGTGTTGACTATGAAGCTTTTGGTGCTTAAGTTTCCGTGCCATAGGGTCATTTTTTATGTTGCCTTCACACAGTTAGTAATTATCGCTCACAGCTTAAATTCTCCAAGCTTTGTGGATGTTTGGTGTTGATTGTTTCTGGCTGTGACTCTCATGGCCTTGTTACCCTCTGCCCAAATTATGTTGATTCATTTTATTTTATTTTTTTGGGTATTTTGTCGATGTCAGTCCAGTGTTTTGGCATTTTCAGTTAATGGGAATATTTGTAACAGCATTTAATATACGATTCAATCCTAATATATTTAACTACTTTCAATTTACCACCTGCGTATTAGAGGGCTGTTATCTGTCAAAAGGAAGGAAATTATTAAAGATTAATAAGGAATAAGCGAAAAGGTGTTGCGAGTGTAGATTTTTTGCGGAAGTCTACAATTTTGGGTGAAAAAAAATGAGTGGGAAAAGCCTGAATGTCAATGGAACTGACTATGAATACCGTACATTAAGACTTTTAATTCAACTTTAAAAAAAAAATATTCATATAATCTCATGTGTAGAAAAGTTTATTTATGCATAGGTATGTATACAATATTTTTATACCCACCACCATAGAATGGTGACGGGGGTATAAGTTTGTCATTCCGTTTGTAACACATCGAAATATCGATTTCCGACTATATAATGTATATATATTCTTGATCAGGGAGAAATTCTAAGACGATATAACGATGTCCCTCTGTCCGTCTGTCTGTCTGTCTGTCTGTTGTAATCACGCTACAGTCTTCAATAATGAAGCAATCGTACTGAAATTTTGCACAAACTCGTCTTTTGTCTGCAGGCAGGTCAAGTTCGAAGATGGGCTATATCGGTCCAGGTTTTGATATAGTCCCCATATAAACCGACCTCCCGATTTGGGGTCTTGGGCTTATAGAAATCGTAGTTTTTATCCAATTTGCCTGAAATTTGAAACCTAGAGGTATTTTATGACCATAAAGAGGTGTGCCAAAAAATGGTGATTATCGGTCCATGTTTTGGTATAGTCCCCATATAGACCGATCTCCCGATTTTACTTCTTGGGCTTATAGAAACCGCAGTTTTTATTCAATTTACCTGAAATTGGAAATCTAGAGGTATCGTAGGACCAACAAATACGTGTGCCAAAAATTGTGAGTATCGGTCCATGTTTTGGTATGGTCCCCATATAAAACGACCTCCCGATTTGGGGTCTTGGGCTTATAGAATCCGAAGTTTTTATCCTATTTGCCTGAAATTGGAAATCTAGAGGTATTTTCGGGTCATAAAGAGGTGTGCCGAAAACGGTGAGTATCGGTCCATATTTTAGTATAGCCCCCATAAGAACGATCTCCCGATTTAACTCCTAGGGTTTCTAGAAACCGTAGTTTTTATCTGATTTGTCTGAAATTGTAAATATTCTGGTATTTTAGGCTCACAAAAACGTGTATCGGATTAAGTTTTTATCGATCCATTTGGTAATGCCTCCATATAGACCGACTTCACTTCTTGAGGATGTAGAAGGCGCACTGATAATGAAAATTGCTTGAAACTCAATGTAAAATTTCCAGATTTTACTTCTACAGATTTAAGATTTCAAATCAAGACTTTATTTTATAATTTTCTTGCACACTTACAAGAGATGTTAATGATTCCTCTAAAACTCATACAAAAATGGTTCTTATAAATCCAGAATCTGTTATAGTCCTCATAGGTGAAATCTTTAAATTTATCTTCGGGAATATCCTCAAGTCCTCAAGCCCTCCTGAAATTTCAAAGGAAACCCTAATATTTGGTTCATGGTGGTGGGTATTTAAGATTCGGCCCGGCCGAACTTAGTGCTGTATATACTTGTTATAATATTAAATTGAGCCGACGGGCTTTTTGGGCAGCAAATAAATCAATGACTTCTTCAGTCGGCACATTTATTCGGCGATGAACCGACATTAATGTCAATCCTTTGAGTCTACTCTCGCTAGTCGAATTTCTAAGATACGTCTTTAATCTCTTCATTGTTGAAAATGAACGTTCGGATGAGCACGTAGTAACTGCAGGGATAGAAAATGCAGTACTATAGTACTTTTTTCAAACCTTTTTCACCCCGGTCAGTACCGTAGTACCCCCGCGAATGATTTAGTACCTTTTGTATAGACATTTTTGAGTCGATATCAGATTTATGGTACAATAGCTTTGACAAAATATTTCAATATTTTGAGAAAGTCTTTATCAACCTTATTTGCTAATAGTCTTTTACAAATATGGCAAAACAGACATGTTAATGTGGGAAGAAAATCTCGATTTTGTAAAAGACATAGTCAAAAACAGGATTTTATTGAACTTCAAGAAAGTTTTAGTCGAAAAAAGAATGCGATTCTATATTATCGATTTTTTATTTCGGTAGAAATAGTTGTCAACATTTTATTTTTATATAGAGTTTTTGAAAAATTTTATTTTTATAGAAAATTTTGTAAAAATTTTATTTCTATAGGAAATTTTTGCAAAATTTTATTTCTATAGAAAATTTTGTCAAAATTTTATTTTCTTTAAAATTCAGTCTCTTGACTATAATCTTCCAGTGAAATTTTTGTTGAAATTTAGTAAAAAGTACCTTTCCGCTCAAAAAATACCTTTTTTGTACTTTCTTAAAAATTGTATTTTCCATCCCTGAGTAACTGGCAAAGTGACCAAAATTTTTAAGAGAATATGCACGTTTGGAAAAATCTCTTTATTGCTTCCATCGCTGAATTAGGCAGGTTCTTTTCGCAGGTTTTGCGCAATTTCATTTACACATGTGTGTTTGGCTGTTTCGTTGTTGTTGCTATGGCCAAACAAAGCGAGTCATGTTCACAAAAAGAACAACAAACACACATAAAAAGCAGAAAAATCCCCCTCATCCCCCCTGAATACGGCCTTGTTGATATGGACCAATTTTTGTGTGATTGGGGATAGTTTTATCTGAGGGCTATATAAAGGGTGGTTAAAATTTCAAGGGCCGAGGTTTATTTTGAATAAAACACAAACTATTTAGGAAACTATTGTAATTTTATTTTATTATGATATATTGGTATTACTCAATTATGTATAGAACAAAATATCGGCCAAATGGGCGCCGCGACCTCGGTGGCACACCATCATCCAAATTTTCGATGACGCTGAGGAATAATGGAGGTTCTATGCCGTTAATGTGCCGAATTATCTCATCCTTTAGCTCTTGAATTGTTGGTGGCTTATCAGCGTACACCTTTTCTTTCAAATAACCCCAAAGAAAAAAGTCCAACGGTGTCAAATCACATGATCTTGGCGGCCAATTGACATCGCCATTACGTAAGATAACACGGCCATTGAATTTGTTGCGCAAAAGAGCCATTGTTTCGTTAGCTGTGTGGCAAGTGGCAACGTCCTGCTGAAACCACATATCGTCCACATCCATATCTTCCAATTCGGGCCATAAAAAGTTCGTTATCATCTCACGATAGCGAACACCATTCACAGTAACTGCCTGACCGGCCTCATTTTGGAAAAAATACGGCCCGATGATGCCGCCAGCCCATAAACTGCACCAAACAGTCACTCTTTGTGAAGATGATTTTCTTCGAAAATTGATCATCCATTGTTGCCATTTCTTGGAACCATTTAACACATTGTTGGATTATGTTTCTCTCCATGGTTCAAATTGAGTAAGTCTGAAATAGAGAAATGTCAAATAAAATTCGGAAAAAAACTTTGCGTTTAGGTGTGGTTCACATTCAACATCGGCCCTTACAATTTAACAACCCTTTAAAACTATAGACCGATATGGACCTAGTTAGGCATGGTTCTTAATGGCCATATACTAGCACAATGTACCAAATTTCAACTGAATCGGATGAAATTTGCTCCTCCAAGAGGCTCCAAAACCAAATCTCGGGATAGGTTTATATGGGGGCTATATATGATTATGGACTGATATCGATCACTTTTGGCATGGTCGTCAAATATCATATACTAACACCGCGTACCATTTTTCAACCAGATCGGATGAATTTTGCTTCTCCACCGGAGGTCAAATCTGGGGATCGGTTTATATGGGGGTTATATATAATTATAGACTGATATGAACCAATTCCTGCATTGTTGTTGGATACCATATAATAACATCACGTACCAAATTTCAACCGAATCGGATGAATTTTGCTCTTCCAAGGAGCTCCGGAGGTCAAATCTGGGGATCGGACAGAATTGAACCGATGTGGACCAAATTTGCATGGTTGTTAGAGACCATATACTAACACCATGTACCAAATTACAGCCGGATCGGATGAAATTTGCTTCTCTTTTCGGCTCCGCAAGCCATATTTGGGGATCGGTTTATATGGGGGCTATATATAATTATGGACCGATGTGGACCAATTTTTGCATGGTTGTTAGAGACCATATACTGACACCATGTACCAAATTTCAGCCGGATCGGATGAAATTTGCTTCTCTTAGGGAGTCTGCAAGCCAAATTTGGGGGTCCGTTTATATGGGGGCTATACGTAAAAGTGGACCGATATGGCCCATTTGCAATACCATCCGACCTACATCAATAGCAACTACTTATGCCAAGTTTCAAGTCGATAGATTGTTTCGTTCGGATGTTAGCGTGATTTCAACAGATGGACTTTGACTTGCGATTGCTCTAAGAGGAGCAAATTTCATCCGATCTGGCTTAAATTTGGTACATGGTGTTTGTATATGGTCTCTAACAACTATGCAAAAATTGGTCCACATCGGTCCATAATTATATATAGCCCCCACATAAACCGATCCCCCGATTTGGCTGGCGGAGATCCTTGGAAGACAAAAATTCATCTGATTCAGTTTATATTTGGTACGTGGTGTTAATAGATGGCCGCAAACACTCATGCAAAAATTGGTCGAAATCGGTCAATAATTATATATAGGCCCCATATAAACCGAACACCAGATTTGAATTCCGGAGCCTCTTGGAAGAGCAAAATTCATCCCATTCGGTTGAAATTTGGTACGTGATGTTAGTATATGGTATCCAACAACCATGGAGGAATTGGTTCATATCAATCCATAATTATATATAGTCCCCATGTACACCGATCCCCAGATTTGACCTCCGGTGCCTTTTGGAGAAGCAAAATTCATCCGATCTGGTTGAAATTTGGTACATGATGGTAGTATATGATATTTAACAGTCATGCCAAAAATGGTCCATATCAATCCATAATTATATATATTGGAGCCTCTTGGAGGAGCAAATTTCATCCGAGCCAGTTGTACTTTGTGCTAGTATATGGCCGTTAACAACCATGCCTAACTAGGTCCATATCGATCTATAGTTATATATAGCCCTCAGATAAACTGATCCCCAATCACACAAAAATTGGTCCATATTAAGTTCATAATTGTATATAGCCCCCATATGAGCGACCCCCATATTTCAATTCTGGCTCTCTACCATGTATGGACTAACTCACAATTTACAAAACGATGTTAAGAAGTTTTAAGATACCACAACTCAAGTAATTCGATTGTGGATGACAGTCTTTAGTACAAGTTTCTATGCAATCCATGGTGGAGGGTACATAACATTCGGCCTGGCCGAACTTACGGCAGTATATAAAGGGTGATAAGGTAAAAATTTGGTCAAGGGAAAACGCGTGTAAATCGGTGAAATCGTTTATTTAAAAAATCAAATTAAATTTCTTTTTCAAGTTCAATTAGTATAAAATTCAGGAAAAATATTCAGTTAGGCTTTCGCTTTTCCAAATCCGAATTGCCGGGCCTCACGCTTGACACCTGCCATCAGATTTTGTACAGCCACCTTGTCCACCTTCTTCGCCACAGAAAGCCAGTTTGCCTTAAACTGCTGCTCGTCCTTAGCAGTTTTTTTGGTCTTCTTTAGGTTCCGCTTGATAATAGCCCAGTATTTCTCAATTGGGCGGAGCTCTGGCGTGTTGGGAGGGTTCTTGTCCTTGGGAACCACCTGCACGTTGTTGGCGGCGTACCACTCCATGGCCTTTTTACCGTAATGGCAAGATGCCAAATCCGGCCAAAACAGTACGGAACAACCGTGTTTCTTCAGGAAAGGCAGCAGACGTTTATTCAAACACTCTTTCACGTAAATTTCTTGGTTGACAGTCCCGGAAGCTATGAAAATGCTGCTTTTCTAGCCACAGGTACAGATGGCTTGCCAAACCAGATATTTCTTTGCGAACTTTGACAGTTTTATGTGCTTGGAAATATATGCTACCTTTCCCCTTCCTTTTGCCGTATAAAACTCCTGTCCCGGAAACTGCTTGTAGTCGGCTTTGACGTAGGTTTCGTCGTTCATTACCACGCAGTCAAACTTCGTCAGCATCGTCGTGTACAGCCTCCGGGATAGCGCTTTGGCCGTCGTATTTTGTTTATCATCGCGATTTGGAGTCACTACCTGCTTTGTAAGTCGATAGTCCGGCTCGTTTTTTTGGCTCGATGCACGTTTGTAGACGATAAACCCAGCTTATTTGCGGCATCTCGGAGAGAGAGGTTAGGGTTTCGCTTGAAACTACCGTCAACTCTCTTTATCGTCTCAGCGGCTTCCGGTTTTCGATTTCCCCCCGATCCAGACTTCCTGGCTGTCGGCAAACGTTCCCCAAACACTTTAATTACATTTGTAACGGTTGATTTGGCGATTTTGCCAGATTTTAGCGATTTTGCCTTTGCGTGCGAGTAGCTTGGATTTTCGCGATGCGCGAGCAAAATTTTGATACGCTGCTCTTCTTGCTTGGACGGCATTTTGACAACTGAAGAGTGAATTCCAAAATCAAAATAGGAGCAACATTCTACACACACACCTTCAGAATGAGGGGTGTTCAGGTTTTTTAAATGCAAAATTGAAAGAAATACCTCAAGTTTATATGGACCAAATTTTGACCGTATCACCCTTTACTTGTTATTTCAAATTTAGTGGTTATTGGGTCATGTTTTAATATAGCTCCCATATATGCCGATTTGAGGGTATGAAGGCCGCATTTTTGTAATCTGCACAAATAAAAATTCTGATCGAATCACGAAATTAATTGATCCAATAAATTTTTAATTGATCCAATTAAAAAATTAATTGATACTATTAATTTGTGTGACTGATTTTTGTTTCAATTAAAAATTTTTTTGAATCAATTAAATTTTTCATTGAATATTTGTTAAAACTCAATTAAGATTATAATTCGAACAATTTTTGTGAAATTGTTTTCTGTGCGGAGATATTTAAGAATGAAAAAGGGCTATGCCAAATATAGTTTATAACGATCGACGTTTCCGTATATCTCCTTTATACACATAACTCCCGTTTCGAATTTTTGGACAATAAAAAACAGAATTTGTACCTGACATAACCGCAATTTACTTTGACCATATAAAGAACACTAAATATCGTTAATATTGTGATTTTTATGTGGATATAGCCCCCATATCGACTGATTAAAATCCATTTCGATTAATAAGCATGTATTGAATAAATCTACAGAATTTATATGTGATGCATAGTTCATGGTTCATTTGATTTTCTTGAACTCTTAAACAGAAATTTAGGATTCCTTCTAGAAACTAAATAAACAATTTTCCTGCAAATCTGAAATCTTATGTTACAAATTCCAAATTTAATTTCGGAAACCGAGCCATTTGAACCGATTATCTTGAGAGAGGAGTATGTTCGATCAAATGTTCTTGAAATTCAAATATTAAGTTTATGGCCTCAAATCTCCATAACGTCCTTAATAACCTACAATTTACTACAGACCCGAAATTAGCCGAATCGGCATTACTTTTTATCTGTAGCTAAAATTTAGATACTATTTATGGCAATCCATTACGGGAAGATATTTTCAAAGAAAATTTTTGCCCCTACCATTATAAAGGGCATCGTATAGATGACCTTACTTCAGTTGGAAAGAAAGGAATTTCTTTAATGCATTTATAGTTTCTTTTCCTGTTTTCATAAAAAGTGCAAAAAGAAGGAAATAAAGTAGAAAATTCAACTCATTTTCAAATAGAATAAATGCAAAGTTCCATACTTAGCATAACATTAATTAAATATTCATTGGTCATTATTAAAATGGAATGGTTGAGGCGAGAAAGAAACTCAACGATAAAAATAAAAGACTAACAAACAAAGGAGGTGTTATTTGACATATCTTTAGTATGTTAGGTAAATAACGGAAAAGAGTTTGCGTTTAACATATTCACATAAAAATGTTCTTTTTTTATATCATACGAAATTCTCATGGCAGATAGATGGGAATGACCTTCGTATGAAGGAAGCCCTATATCGCTTTATTTGGCGCCCCAAAACCCAAATGAAGCAGGGCCAAACATTTGTGTCGATGCTTCTTAATGAGTATGAACCCCATGCCTAACCTAACAAAATTGTAATTGAAACAAGAAAATCGACCCCAAAATAAAATTTGGGATCATTTTCTTTTTTGATTTACAGAACCGTATGAAAATCAACCCTAACTGATGGAAAAAGTATGAAGTTTTAAGAAAAAAAAAAAAAACAAGTATATACGGCCCTAAGTTCGGCCAGGCCGAATCTTCTGTACCCTCCACCATGGATTGCGTAGAAACTTCTACGAAAGACTGTCATCTACTATTGAATTAATTGGGTTGTGGTATCTTAAAACTTCTTAACATCTTTTTCTAAATTGTGAGTTAGTCCATGCGTGGTATATATTAGACAAAAAAGGTATGTATAGGTAAGTCTACAAATAATTACGAATCGATATGGATTTTTGCACGGTACGTAGAGAGCCAGAATTGAAATATGAATTATGAACTTGATATGGACCAATTTTGTGTGATTGGGTATCTATTTATCTGAGGGCTATATATAACTATAGACCGATATATCCTAGTTAGGCATGGTTGTTAACGGCCATATACTAGCACAATGTACCAAATTTCAACTGACTCGCATGAAATTTGCTCCTCCAAGTGGCTCCAAAATCAAATCTCGGGATCGGTTTATATGGGAGCGATTTATGATTATGGACTGATATGGACCACTTTTGGCATGGTTGTTAAATATCATATACTACCATCACGTACCAAATTTCAAGCAGATCGGATGAATTTTGCTTCTCCAAAAGGCACCGGAGGTCAAATCTGGGGATAAGTTTATATGGGGGCTATATATAATTATGGACCGATTTCGACCAATTTTTGCATGGGTGTTTGAGGTCATATATTAACACCACGTACCAAATTTCAACCGAATCAGTTGAATTTTGCTCTTCCACGAGGCTCCGGAGGTCAAATCTGGGGATCGGATTATATAGGGGCTATATATAATAATGGACCGATTTGAACCAATTTTTGCATGGTTGTTAGAGACCATATACTAACACCATGTACAAAATTTCTGCCGGATCGGATGAAATTTTCTTCTCTTAAAGGCTCCGCAAGCCAAATCTGGGGATCGGTTGATATGGGGGCTATATATAATTATGGACCGATGTGGACCAATTTTTGCATTGTTGTTAGAGACCATATGCCAACACCATGTACCAAATTTCACCCGGATCGGATGAAATTTGCTTCTCTTAGAGGCTCGGCAATCGGGGGATCGGTTTATATGGGGGCTATATATAATAATAGACCGATTTGAACCAATTTTTGCATGGTTGTTAGAGACCATATACTAACACCATGTACAAAATTTCAGCCGGATCGGATGAAATTTGCTTCTCTTAGAGGCCGTGCAAGCCAAATTTGGGGGTCCGTTCATATGGGGGCTATACGTAAAAGTGGACCGATATGGCCCATTTGCAATACCATCTGACCTACATCAATAGCAACTAGTTGTGCCAAGTTTCAAGTCGATAGCTTGTTTCGTTCGGAAGTTTGCGTGAATTCAACAGCCGGACGGACGGACATGCTCAGATCGACTCAGAATTTCACCACGATCCAGAATACATATATATACTTTATGGGGTCTTCGAGCAATATTTCGATGTGTTACAAACGGAATGACAAAGTTAATATACCCCCATCCTATGGTGGAGGGTATAAAAAAAAAGAAAAAAAAATAATAAATAAGACATATATCAGTCCGAATATCTTAGGAATCGCATTAGCCCACATTGAACTCTGTCCTTTGGAGAAAGTCTTAAGCCCCGGCCGAAGGCGTTCACGCAAACACCAAATCTGATGTAATGCTACAATGAAAGTGTGTATAATTGCTATTGGTGCTATGAACTACGGCCCAGGAAAATAGGCCCCAAATTGGAAATAAAGCAGGAGTCCACATTTGGGGCCCTTTTTCGTTATGGATACAAACCCCATGAACATGGGCCCCAGTTTTATACATGATAAAAATGACGATGCATAGGGGAGAAATTGTAAGGCTATATAAGCATGTCCGTCTGTCCGTCTGTCTTTTGTAATCACTCTACAGTCTTCAATAATGGCGCTATTGTCCTGAAATTCGTCACAGATTGTCTGCACACAGGCCAAGTTGGAAGATGGGCTATATCGGTCCAGGTTTAGATATAGCTCCCATATAAACCAATCACCCGATTTGGGGTCTTGGGCTTCTAGAAACCTTAGTTTTTATCCGATTTGTCTGAAAGTGGAAATCTGGAAGTATTTTAGGACCACAAATAGGTGTGCCGAAAATGGTATGTATTGGTCCATATTTTGGAATAGCCCCATATAGACTGATCTCCCGAGTTTACTTCTTGGGTTTCTAGAAACCGTTGGGAGCCACCGTGGTGCAATGGTTAGCATGCCCGCCTTGCATACACAAGGTCGTGGGTTCGATTCCTGCTTCGACCGAACACCAAAACTTTTTTCAGCGGTGGATTATCCCACCTCAGTAAAGCTGGTGGCATTTCTGAGGGTTTCAAAGCTTCTCTAAGTGATTTCACTGCAATGAGGAACGCCGTTGGGACTCGGCTATAAAAAGGAGGTCCCTTATCATTGAGCTTAACATGGAATCGGGCAGCACTCAGTGATAAGAGAGAAGTTCACCAATGTGGTATCAAAATGAACTGAAAAGTCTAAGTGAGCCTGATACATCGGGCTGCCACCTAACCTAACCTAACCTTCTAGAAACCGTAGTTTTTATTCGATTTGTCTGAAATTGAAAATTTAGAGGTATTTTAGGACCACAAATAGGTGTGTCGAAAATGGTGTGTAGCGGTCCATGGTTTGGTATAGCCCCCATATAAACTCATCTGCCGATTTTACTTCTTGGGCGTCTAGAAACTGAAAACTGCTCTAAATTTGAAATATAAAGATATTTTAGTACCACAAATAGTTGTACCGAGTATGGTGTGTATCGATCTATGGTTTGCTATAGCCCCCATATAGACCGATCTAACATTTTTATACCCTCCACCATAGGATGGGTGGTATATTAACTTTGCCATTCTGGTCGTAACACATCGAAATATTGATCCCCACATAAGGTATATATATTCTGGGTCGTGGTGAAATTCTGAGTCGATCTAAGCATGTCCGTCCGTCTGTCCGTCACGCTAACTTCCGAACGAAACAAGCTATCGACGTGAAACTTGGCACAAGTAGATGTTATTGATGTAGGTCAGATGGTATTGCAAATGGGCCATATCGGACTACTTTTACGTATAGCCCCCATATAAACCGACCCCCAGATTTGGCTTGCGGAGGCTCTTAGAGAAGCAAATTTCATCCGATTCGGTTGAAATTTAGTACGTGGTGTTGGTATGTAGATTTTAACTACCACTCAAAAATTGGTCCATATCGGTCCATAATTATATATATAGTTATATATAGCCGATCCCCAAAATTGATCTAACAAAATTTTATTCTATAGAACAAATTTTATTACTATAGAAAATATTGTCAAAATTTTATTTCTATAGAAAATTTTGTCAAAATTTTATTTCTATAGAAAATTTTGTCAAACTGAATTATATACGTATTTAATCGGCCTTTTTATACCCACCACCACAGAATGGTGACGGGGGTATAATAAGTTTGTCATTCCGTTTGTAACACATAGAAATATCCATTTCCGACTATATAAACTATATATATATATATTCTAGATCAGGGAGAAATTCTAAGACGATATAAGCATGTTCATCTGTCTGTCTGTTGTAATCACGCTATAGCCTTCAATAATGGCGCTATCGTTCTGAAATTAGGCACAGATTCGTCTTTTGTTTGCAGACAGGTCAAGTTTGAAGATGGGCTATATCGGTCCAAGTTTTGATATAGTCCCCATATAAACCGACCTCCCGATTTGGGGTCTTGGGCTTAAAAAAAACGTAGTTTTCATCCAATTTGCCTGAAATTGGAAATCTAGAGGTATTTTAGGACCATCAAAAAGTGTACCGAAAATGGTGCCTATCGGTTCATGTTTTGGTATAACACCCATATGGACCTATTTCCCGATTTTGCATCTTGGGCGTCTAGAAAGTGTATTTTCTATCCGATTTGCCTGACTTTGGAAATCTGGAAGTATTTTAGGACCATAAAGAGGTGTGCCGAAAATGGGGTGTACCGGTCCATGTTTTGCTAAAACCTCCATATAGACCGATCTCCCGATGTTACTTCTTGGTCTTCTAGAATCCGTAGTTTTAATCCAATTTACCTGAAATTTTAAATCTAGAGGTACTCTAGGACCATAAAGAGTGTGCCGATTTTATTGTGTATCGGTACCGTATTATATTGTGTATCGGCACTGGTCGAGAAAATTGCTTGAAACTGAATGAAAAATTTCCAAATTTTACTTCTCGTAATCATTTAAATAATTGGGATGAAATTCTACAGATTTTAGATTTCAAATCAAGGCGTTATTTCATCAGTTTCTTACACATGTACAAGAGATGTTTATGATTCCTCTAAAACTCAAACAAAAAATGGTTCTTATAAATTCAGAATCTGATCTAGTCTTCATAGGTAAAATCTTTACATTTATCTGTGGGAAGCGTACTGATTGAACTGATCTGCTTGGGAAAATATCTGTCATCAAACCCCCCTGAAATTTTCAAAGGAAACTATTATATTTGATTCATGGTGGTGGGTATTTAACCCGGGCTGTCCTAGCGTGACCATATGGTCACATACATTAGACCGTCACTAAATCTTCTCGTGTTGATCGCAGATAAACATACCATTGACATTTCAAAATTCGAAAAAAATAATTACAGCACAATTCGCGTTATGATTCGGTCCGGCCGAACTTACTACTATATATAGATTAAAAAGTTAATTGTATTGAGAAATTTTTAAATTAAAACTTTAAACATTTTCAATCATTAATTTAATTTTTCTATCGTGATTAAAAGTTTTTCAATTAATATATTAATTGATACAATTAATTAAATTAATTAAAATTTTTCAACTTCAATTAACTTTTTAATTGGAAATAGTTTGGTGATATCTTTTTCTGTGTATATATATTCTGGGTCGTGATGCAATTCTGATTGGATCTAGTGATGTTTGTCCGTCCGTCCATCTGTTGAAATCACGCTTCCTTCCGAGCGAAACAAGCTATCGACTTGAAACTTGGCACAACTAACTGTAAATTGATGTAGTTCTAATGGTATTGCCAATAGGCCATATCGGACTAGTTTTAGGTGTAGTAACCGACCCCTACACTTGGCTTGCGGAGGCTCTTGGAGAAGCAAATTTCATCCGATCCTCTTGAAGTTTGGAACATGATGCTAATCTAACCACAATGCAAACATTGATTCCTATAGGTTCATAATTATTTATGGAGTTTGAATAGATAAGCAGTTTAATTGCCTTCATATGGACTCAGTTGTAACGAGAACAAGAGAACAGTCGCTTTTAGAGAACTAATATTACGTGCCATATAATGGGAGTCATCATTTATGGGGAAGTTATAAAGGGTGGTTAAAATTTCAAGGGGCGATGTTGATTTTGAATAAAACACAAACTATTTAGGAAATTATTGTAATTTTATTTTATTATGCTATATTGGTATTACTCAATTAAGTACGGAACAAAATATCGGCCAAATGGGCGCCGCGACCTCGGTGGCACACCTGGTCCAAATTTTCGATGACGCTGAGTCATAATGGAGGTTCTATACCGTTAATGTGCCGAATTATCTCATCCTTTAGCTCTTGAATTCTTGCTGGCTTATCGACGTACACCTTTTCTTTCAAATAACCCCAAAGAAAAAAGTCCAACGGTGTCAAATCACATAATCTTGGCGGCCAATTGACATCGCCATTACGTGAGATAACACGGCCATTGAATTTGTTGCGCAAAAGAGCCATTGTTTCGTTAGCTGTGTGGCAAGTGGCACCGTCCTGCTGAAACCACATATCGTCCACATCCATATCTTCCAATTCGGGCCATAAAAAGTTCGTTATCATCTCACGATAGCGAAGACCATTCACAGTAACTGCCTGACCGGCCTCATTTTGGAAAAAATACGGCCCGATGATGCCGCCAGCCCATAAACCGCACCAAACAGTCAGTTTTTGTGGGTGCATTGGTTTTTTGACAATCACTCTTGGATTCTCATTCGCCCAAATGCGACAATTCTGTTTATTGACGAATCCACTGAGGTGAAAATGTGCCTCATCACTGAAGATGATTTTCTTCGAAAATTGATCATCCACTGGAACTGATCATTTCTTGGAACTAGTCTGCCCATTCACGACGTCCATAGTTCAAATTGAGTAAGTCTGAAATAAAGAAATGTCAAATAAATAATAAATAATCCCAGCGAAATAATGGAATAATTCAATTCTTGCTTTATTCGCATTTTAAAGTGACCTTGAAAGCCCATTAAAAAACAAAAGCTAATAAAATTCGGAAAAAACTTGGCGTTTAGGTGTGGTTCACATTCAACATCGGCCCTTACAATTTAACCACCCTATTTAGAAGGCCTAAATATTCAGAAAGGATGCCAGCATTATTGACGGGATTAACTCTCGTTGGCGAATACTTTGCCATGTTGCAACAATGCAACAGAAGACCACTACCGATTTTTATACATTTTCAATTGGTCATTGCTACATCGAATCTATTTCTCAAGATTTCGAACAACTTTTTCCACTATATTGAAGCCAATTACAACTATTTCTCATGCAATTTACTTCAATACTTGAATAAAATGTTTCAAGCTTGAAAACAAAAACTGCCAAAGTAAAACAATATTAGAAGAAAAAGTACAAACTTCAAATGCCTAAGACTCCTGCTACATTTCATGCCGTCTGCAGTTATACTAAAAATCCTATAAAAACGAATATGTGCTTGAAACATGAAACACGAAAGGAAGACCAATCGACAAACATTCATTTGTCGAAAACATTTCCTATTGCCACTGAAAATCATTGCTAATGCAATAAAAGCCTTTAGTTTATGAGCACTGAGATTGGTGTGTGGCTTGAAGAGGGTTGCAGAGACCGAGAAATGTGAAATTGTTATGATTCATGGAAGAAGTGGGAAAATTAGTTAGAAATGTGTTATCCACTTTTGTCGAGAATGTGGAGAAAATAATGGAGATATTTAAAAGCAAGGATACATGGCCTAAATTCTCACCGGCTCACTTAGACTATTCAGTCTATTGTGATACCACATCTGATGAAATTTTTATACCCTTCACCACTACTGTGGTACAGGGTATAATAAGTTTGTGCATTTGTGTGTAACGCCAAGAAGGAGTAATCACAGATCAACCTTTTAGTATACGGATCGGTTTAGAATTAAATTCTAAGTCGATTAAGCGATGTCCGTCTGTCTGTCTTTTGATGTATTTTTGTGTGCAAAGTACAGCTCGCAGTTTTAGTCCGATTGTCCTAAAAAATGGTATAGGGTCCTGTTTCGGCTCAAAGACGATCCCTATTGATTCATATTTAGATATAGCTCCCATATATAGCTTTCGCCCGATTTACACTCATTTCCCCACAGAGGCCAATTTTTTGCTCCGATTTAGTTGAAATTTTGCACAGGGAGTAGAATTAGCATTGTAGCTATGCGTGCCAAATTTGGTTGACATTGGTTCAGATTTAGATATAGCTCCCATATATATGTTTTTCTGATTTCGACAAAAATGGTCAAAATACCAACATTTTCTTGTAAAATCGCAACTGCTTAGTCGAAAAGTTGTAAAAATGACTCTAATTTTCCTAAACTTCTAATACATATATATCGGGCGATAAATCATAAATAAACTTTTGCGAAATTTCCTTAAAATTGCTTCAGATTAAAATGTTTCCCATATTTTTATACCCTTCACCACTACTGTGGTACAGGGTATAATAAGTTTGTGCATTTGTATGTAACGCCAAGAAGGAAAAGTCTGAGACCCATCGTTTAGTATACCGATCGTCTTAGAATTAAATTCTGAGTCGATTTAGCGATGTCCGTCTGTCTGTCTGTCTGTCCGTCTGTCTGTCTGTCTGTTGATGTATTTTTGTGTGCAAAGTACAGCTCGCAGTTTTAGTCCGATTGTCCTAAAATTTGGTATGGGGTCCTGTTTCGGCTCAAAGACGATCCCTATTGATTTTGGAAAAAATCGGTTCAGATTTAGATATAGCTGCCATATATATTTTTCACCGATCTGGTCATAATTGGCGTGTATATCACCCGATCTTCGTCAAATTCCGTACATCTCAATATTTTATGAGTCTCGAAAAACTTGCAATATATCATCCAAATCGGTTCAGATTTAGACATAGCTCCCATATATAGCTTTCGCCCGATTTACACTCCTTTGTCCACAGAGGCCAATTTTTTGCTCCGATTTAGTTGAAATTTTGCACAGGGAGTAGAAATAGCATTATAGCTATGCGCGTCAACTTTGGTGGAAATCGGTTCAGATTTAGATATAGCTCCCATATATAGCTTTCGCCCGATTTACACTCATATGACCACAGAGGCCAATCTTTTACTCCGATTTAATTGAAATTTTGCACAAGGAGTAGAAATAGCATTATAGCTATGCGTGTCAAATTTGGTGGAAATCGGTTCAGATTTAGATATAGCTCCCATATATAGCTTTCGCCCGATTTACACTCATATGACCACAGAGGCTAATTTTTTGCTCCGATTTAGTTGAAATTTTGCACAGGGAGTAGAATTAGCATTGTTGCTATGCGTGCCAAATTTGGTTGAAATCGGTTCAGATTTAGATATAGCTCCCATATATATGTTTTTCTGATTTCGACAAAAATGGTCGACAAAAATGGTCAATTTTACATTTTCCTTGTAAAATTAAAAAAATGACCCTAATTTTCTTAAACTTCTAATACATATATATCGAGCGATAAATCATAAATAAACTTTTGCGAAATTTCCTTAAAATTGCTTCAGATTTATATGTTTCCCATATTTATACCCTTCACCACTACTGTGGTACAGGGTATAATAAGTTTGTGCATTTGTATGTAACGCCAAGAAGGAAAAGTCTGAGACCCATCGTTTAGTATACCGATCGTCTTAGAATTAAATTCTGAGTCGATTTAGCGATGTCCGTCCGTCTGTCTGTCTGTCTGTCTGTCTGTCTGTCTGTCCGTCTGTCTGTCTGTTGATGTATTTTTGTGTGCAAAGTACAGCTCGCAGTTTTAGTCCGATTGTCCTAAAATTTAGTATGGGGTCCTGTTTCGGCTCACAGACGATCCCTATTGATTTTGGAAAAAATCGGTTCAGATTTAGATATAGCTGCCATATATATTTTTCACCGATCTGGTCATAATTGGCGTGTATATCAACCGATCTTCCTCAAATTTCGTACATCTCAATATTTTATGAGTCTCGAAAAACTTGCAATATATCATCCAAATCGGTTCAGATTTAGATATAGCTCCCATATATAGCTTTCGCCCGATTTACTCTCCTTTGTCCACAGAGGCCAATTTGTTGCTCCGATTTAGTTGAAATTTTGCACAGGGAGTAGAATTAGCATTATAGCTATGCGTGTCAAATTTGGTGGAAATCGGTTCAGATTTAGATATAGCTCCCATATATAGCTTTCGCCCGATTTACACTCATATGACCACAGAGGCTAATTTTTTTCTCCGATTTAGTTGAAATTTTGCACAGGGAGTAGAATTAGCGTTGTTGCTATGCGTGCCAAATTTGGTTGGAATCGGTTCAGATTTAGATATAGCTCCCATATATATGTTTTTCTGATTTCGACAAAAATGGTCAAAATACCAACATTTTCCTTGTAAAATTGAAAAAATGACCCTAATTTTCTTAAACTTCTAATACATATATATCGAGCGATAAATCATAAATAAACTTTTGCGAAATTTCCTTAAAATTGCTTCAGATTTATATGTTTCCCATAGTTTTTTACTAACATTGGGTTCCACCCTAGTGCATTAGCCGACTTAAATTTTAAGTCTATAGATTTTGTAGAGTCTATCAAATTCTGTCCAGATCGAGTGATATTTAAATGTATGTATTTGGGACAAACCTTTATATATAGCCCCCAACACATTTGACAGATGTGATATGGTATCGTAAATTTAGATCTACAAAGTGGTGCAGGGTATAATATAGTCGGCCCCGCCCGACTTTAGACTTTCCTTACTTGTTTTTTACTAAAATTGTGTTCCACCCTAGTGCATTAGCCAACTTAAATTTTGAGTCTATAGATTTTGTAAAAGTCTATCAAATTCTGTCCAAATCGAGTGATATTTAAATGTATGTATTTGGGACAAACCTTTATATATAGGTTAGGTTAGGTGGCAGCCCGATGTATCAGGCTCACTTAGACTATTCAGTCCATTGTGATACCACATTGGTGAACTTCTCTCTTATCACTGAGTGCTGCCCGATTCCATGTTAAGCTCAATGACAAGGGACCTCCTTTTTATAGCCGAGTCCGAACGGCGTTCCACATTGCAGTGAAACCACTTAGAGAAGCTTTGAAAACCCTCAGAAATGTCACCAGCATTACTGAGGTGGGATAATCCACAGCTGAAAAACTTTTTGGTGTTCGGTCGAAGCAGGAATCGAACCCACGACCTTGTGTATGCAAGGCGGGCATGCTAACCATTTCACCACGGTGGCTCCCTTTATATATAGCACCCAACACATTTGACGGATGTGATATGGTATCGAAAATTTAGATTTACAAAGTGGTGCAGGGTATAATATAGTCGGCCCCGCCCGACTTTAGACCTTCCTTACTTGTTTCTTATCAATGAGTGCTGCCTGATCTTCCGTTTTGCGCAGTGGAAAGGGTGCTCCTATTTATAGACGGCATCAACTTTTTCGACTGCATGTACATTTCCTATGAAACCATTAAGAGACATTCTAAAATGCTTAAGAATGTAATCAGCATTTTCGAGAAGAGATTACATCCCGCTAAAAATACAACCCTGCAAAATACAGGAAGCCACTATACATCTCTGTTGCAATCTGCAGTTGATTGTATTCAGATCACTATCATAAAAAGTTTTTACCAGACCTTTCGCAACGGTACTTGACTTTGGATTTGGACAGATACAGATCAAACGCAAAGACGAAGAGATTTGGAATATTGGGAAATTGAACGGAAACGCCAAAAGCAAATCAGGATAAAACCCTGGCTTCTAGAGACATATATATATATATATATATATATATATATATATATATATATATATATATATATATATATATATATATATATATATATATATATATATATATATATATATATATATATATATATATATATATATATATATATATATATATATATATATATATATATATATATATATATATATATATATATATATATATATATATATATATATATATATATATATATAAATGTTAACCGATTTCTCCTAAAATCAATAGGGTTCAATTCTGACCCAAAATAGAATTTTGTGCTAAATTTGAAGTCCATTGGACTAAAACTACCACCAAGACTTTGAGTACAAAATTGTGTTCACTGACAGATGGACATACAGTCGACTCCGCTTTAGCGCAATGCGCTTTACTGAAAAACCTCGGATAACTGAAATCGATCGCATTCCCCAGTTGTTTTTTCTGTCCATTTCATTTAAATTACTCCGCTTTAGTGAAACTCCGCTTAACTGAAAAAATCGGATTACTGAAAAGTTTTTTGTGTTCAAATGAGTTTCGTCACATTAGTATGACTTCGCTTTACTGAAAATGCCACATTCTCGCTATTGAGAGAGAGTACATTTTCTTCTCCGTATTGAGAACGCTTTATTTCAAGTGAAGATGGCACTTTCAAAACAGTTTAAATCACTCTGTAAATAAAATCAACTGAAAGGTAAAATTGTAGATGGCACACACACGGAATCAAACACCTTGTTTTTATTATTTTATGTACATAGCATTGGTCATAAGTTCGGTTAACTGAAATTGAGTGGATTTTTTTCCAGTTATACGGAGTCCGCTTTACTGAAACTTTTTCAGTTATCCGAAGTTCGCATTACTGGAAGTTTTTTTCAGTTATCCGTAGTCCGCTTTTGCAAAAACTTCGGATAACTGAAATTAAATGGCTGCATTTTTAACGTTTCAGTAAAGCGGAGTCGACTGTAGCTAGATCGACTCAGGGATCGGCCCTGAGCAATATTGCCAAGGACACCATGTGTCTATCTCGTCTCCTTCTGGGTGTTGCAAACATATGTACTAACTTATATAGCCTGTACGACAGAGTGGCGAACCAGTACGCTTCCCACAGATAAATGTAAAGATTTTACATATGAAGACTAGATCAGATTCTGGAGATTTTAGAACCATTTTTTGTTAGAGTTTTAGCGGAATCATAAACATATCTTGTAAGTGTACAAGAAAATGATGAAATAACGCCTTGATTTGAAATCTAAAATCTGTAGATTTTTACCCCAATTCCTTAAATGAATACGAGAAGTAAAATCTGGAAATTTTACATTCAGTTTCAAGCAGTTTTCATGATCTGTGTACCTTCTGTGATTCAAGATCTGAAATCGGTATATATGGAGGCCTTTCCAAATGGACCGATAAAATAACAAGTATATAAGGCCGTAAGTTCGGCCAGGCCGAATCTTATGTACCCTCCACAATGGAAACTTTGTAACGACCCTTATCTTTCAAATACTATACCTTATGTGCAGGTGCTACGGTCATAAAAAAAAATTATTCCATCGTTGACAAGCGCTTGTAACTAGGACAGGACACCGTATATGAAATTAATTCTGTATGAAATTTTGTTAAACTCATGTGTTGAAAGACGGGTTGAACTACAGTGGTATAAATAATAAATTAATAAGTGGTAATACTAGAGTAAATAATTGTAGGAACGATATTTAGCCTCCTCCTTCGTTTAGAAATAAATTAATGGAATCTAGATTACTCGAGGATGATTCCATAAACACCATTAATTTCTATGGCAATCCAATTTATAGAAAATCTTCCTGGAATTTTGACTCAATAGTGGCTTTCAATATGAACCGCGAATTGTAAAAGATCTTGCTACTTTCCATTTAAGCTAGGTTGAGCTAGGACATCGCTATACGATACAATCTTGACTTATACAATTTTTATACCCTTCACCACTACTGTGGTACAGGGTATAATAAGTTTGTGCATTTGTATGTAACGCCAAGAAGGAAAAGTCTGAGACCCATCGTTTAGTATACCGATCGTCTTAGAATTAAATTCTGAGTCGATTTAGCGATGTCCGTCTGTCTGTCTGTCCGTCTGTCTGTCTGTCTGTCTGTTGATGTATTTTTGTGTGCAAAGTACAGCTCGCAGTTTTAATCCGATAGTCCTAAAATTTGGTATGGGGTCCTGTTTCGGCTCAAAGACGATCCCTATTGATTTTGGAAAAAATCGGTTCAGATTTAGATATAGCTGCCATATATATTTTTCACCGATCTGGTCATAATTGGCGTGTATATCAACCGATCTTCCTCAAATTCCGTACATCTCAATATTTTATGAGTCTCGAAAAACTTGCAAAATATCATCCAAATCGGTTCAGATTTAGATATAGCTCCCATATATAGCTTTCGCCCGTTTTACACTCCTTTGTCCACAGAGGCCAATTTTTTGCTCCGATTTAGTTGAAATTTTGCACAGGGAGTAGAATTAGCATTATAGCTATGCGTGTCAAATTTGGTGGAAATCGGTTCAGATTTAGATATAGCTCCCATATATAGCTTTCGCCCGATTTACACTCATATGAACACAGAGGCCAATTTTTAACTCCGATTTAGTTGAAATTTTGCACAGGGAGTATAATTAACATTATAGCTATGCGTGCCAAATTTGGTTGAAAGCGGTTCAGATTTAGATATAGCTCCCATATATAGCTTTCGCCCGATTTACACTCATTTGCCCACAGAGGCCAATTTATTGCTCCGATTTAGCTGAAATTTTGCACAGGGAGTAGAATTAGCATTGTAGCTATGAGTGTCAAATTTGGTTGAAATCGGTTCAGATTTAGATATAGCTCCCATAAATAGCTTTCGCCCGATTTACACTCAAATGACCACAGAGGCCAATTTTTTGCTCCGATTTAGCTGAAATTTTGCACAGGGAGTAGAATTAGCATTGTAGCTATGAGTGTCAAATTTGGTTGAAATCGGTTCAGATTTAGATATAGCTACCATATATAGCTTTCGCCCGATTTACACTCAAATGACCACAGAGGCCAATTTTTTGCTCCGATGTAGTTGAAATTTTGCACAGGGAGTAGAATTAGCATTGTAGCTATGCGTGCCAAATTTGGTTGAAATCGGTTCAGATTTAGATATAGCTCCCATATATATGTTTTTCTGATTTCGACAAAAATGGTCAAAATACCAACATTTTCCTTGTAAAATCGCCACTACTTAGTCGAAAACTTGTAAAAATGACTCTAATTTTCCTAACCTTCTAATGCATATATATCGAGCGATAAATCATAAATAATCTTTTGCGAAGTTTTCTTAAAATTGCTCCAGATTTAAATGTTTCCCATATTTTTATACCCTTCACCACTACTGTGGTACAGGGTATAATTTTTTACTCATATTGTGTTCCACCCTAGTGCATTAGCCGACTTAAATTTTGATTCTATAGATTTTGTAGAAGTCTATCAAATTCGGTCCAAATCGAGCGATATTTAAATGTATGTATTTGGGACAAACCTTTATATATAGCCCCCAACACATTTGACAGATGTGATATGGTATCGTAAATTTAGATCTACAAAGTGGTGCAGGGTATAATATAGTCGGCCCCGCCCGACTTTAGACTTTCCTTACTTGTTAGTTCTTTTATTAGTTATTTCTTTGGACGGGATCACGGTCCACACAAAATTAAGTTGGCTTGCCCATATGACCGCAAATTTCGACTTTCTTTATAATTCAGTTTTTTATTGGTTTCCTTGCTAAATTCTCAGTCACTTTCTCGAGCAACTTTTTCTTTTCAAGCCTAGAAAATTTCGGACTTTTTTTCAATTTTCTCAACTTTATATCTATTTTTTTGAAAAGACAAACTGTCACAACCCTCTTCGATTTCTTCTTCAGTTCTCCAAGTCAAAGTACCTGAAACCTAAAGTGTTTATAAATAATATTTGAGAACCCTCACAACTTCTACGAAAGACTGTCATCCACAATCGAATTAATTCGGTTGTGGTATCTTAAAACTTCTTAACATCATTTTCTCAATTGTGGGTTAGTCCATACGTGGTATATATTAGACAGAAAAGGTATGTATAGGTAAGTCTACAAATAATTACGATATGGACTTTTGCACGGTGCGTAGAGAGCCAGAATTGAAATATGGGGGTCGCTTATATGTGGGCTATATAAAATTATGAACTTGATATGGGCCAATTTTTGTGTGATATAGACCGATATGGACCTAGTTAGGCATGGTTGTTAACGGCCATATATTAGCACAATGTACCAAATTTCAACTGACTTGGATGAAATTTGCTCCTCCAAGTGGCTCAAAAGCCAAATCTCGGGATCGGGGGCTATATATGATTATGGACTGAAATGGACCACTTTTGGCATGATTATTAGATATCATAAACTAACACCATGTACCAAATTTCAGCCGGATCGGATGAAATTTGCTTCTCTTAGAGGCTCCGCAAGCCAAATATGGGGATCGGTTTATATGGGGCCTATATATAATTATGGACCGATGTGGACCAATTTTTGCATGGTTGTTAGGGATCATATGCTGACACCATGTACCTATTTTCAACCGGATCAGATGAAATTTGCTTCTCTTAGAGGTTCCGCAAACCAAATCTGGGGATCGGTTTATGTGAGGGCAATATATAATTATGGACCGATATGGACCAATTTTTGCATGGCTGTTAGATACCATATACTAACACCATGTACAAAATTTCAGCCGGATCGGATGAAATTTGCATCACTTAGAGGATTGGCAAACCAAACCGTTCGCAACTTAGCGTGATTTCAAAAGACGGACGGACGTACATGCTCAGATCGCCTCAGAATTTCACCACGACCCAGAATATATATACTTTATGGGGTCTTAGAGCAATATTTCGATGTGTTACAAACGGAATGACAATGTTAATATACCCTCATCCTATGGTGGAGGGTATAAAAATTCTAGAAACCCTAGGAGTTAAATCGGGAGATCGGTCCAATGCCAAAAACATGGAGGGATACACACAATATTCAGCACATCTAATTGTAGTTCTAGAATCTAGACCCCAAATTGGAGGGCCAGTTTATAAGGGGCTATATAATGGTATGGTACTACAATACCTCTAGATTTCCAATTTCAGGCAAATTGGATAAAGACTACGGCTTCTTGAAGCCCAAGACTCCAAATTGGGCGATCGGTCTATATGGAAGCTATATCAAAAATGTGGGTATTTGACCCATTTTTGCCCAAATCGGTAAAATATATATATGGGACTATATCCTTAATTCTACTCCCTGTTCACGTAAATCGGATTACAACTTTGGCCTCTGTGCTCATATGCAGGCTTATATAATTATATAATTTATATGGAGGCTTATATAATTATGGACCGATATAAATAAATTTTTGCATAGTTGTTAGAGACCATATATTAACACCGCCTACCATATTTCAACCAGATCGGATGAATTTTGCACCTCCAATAGCCTCCGGAGTTCAAAATATAGGGATAGGTTTATATGGGGACTTTATATAATTATGGACCGATATCGACCAAATTTGTGCTTGGTCGTTAGAAACCATATACTAAAATACACCACGTACCAAATTTTAACCTTATCGGATGAAACTTTCTCCTCCAAGAGGCTCCGGAGGTCACATCTGGTGACCGGTTTATATTTATATAAATAAAATTTTGCATGTTTGTTGTTTATACTAACACCACGTAACAAATTTTAACCGGATCGGATGAATTTTGCTCCAAAAAGAGGTCCCGTAGGTCAAATCTGGGGATCGGTTTATATGGTGGGCGGGGGGTCTATATATTATTATGGACCGATATGGATACATTTTTGCATGAATGCTAGAGACCATAAACTTACACAACGTACCAACTTTCAACCAGATCGGGTGAAATTTGCTCCTCCAAGAGGATCCGCAAGCACAATCTAAGGATCGGTTTATATGGCTGCTATATATAATTATGCATCGATATGTACCAATTTTTGCATGGATGTTAGAGGTCATATACTTATACCACGTACCAACTTTCAACCAGATCTGATGAAATTTGCTCCTCGTAGAGCGTTCGCAAGCCAAATCTGGAGGTTGGTTTATATGGGCTATACGTAAACGTATTTCCCATTTGCTATACCATCGTCCGATATTTCCCATTTGCTATACCATAGACCTACATAAATAACAAATACGTGTGAAAAGCTCCAAGTCGATAGCTTGTTTCGTTCGGAAGTTAGCGTGATTTCCACAGACGGACGGACAGCCGGACAAATGGACGGACGAACATAGCTAGATCGACTCAGCATTTCACCACGACTCAGAATATATATACTTTGTACTTAGACCAATATTTCGATGTGTTACAAACGGAATGACAAAGTTAATTTACCCCCCCCCCCCCCATCTTATGGTGGAGATTATAAAAACGGGCTACACTCAAAAAAAGTTTACTTGGATTCAAGGATTTTGACCCTCCCTCAAGGATTTTGGTATTGATTCCGAGCCAAAGATACGGCTTCTTTAAAATAAAGAAATTTTTAGCGACCCATCTGGCCTTAAATCTAGGACCAATAAAATTAACAAGTATATACGGCCGTAAGTTCGGCCAGGCCGAATCTTATGTACCCTCCACCATGGATTGCGTAGAAACTTCTACGAAAGACTGTCATCCACAAATTTCAACTCACATGGTTGTTAAATATCATATACTTCCACCACGTACCAAATTTCAACCAGATCGGATGAATTTTGCTTCTCCAAAAGGCACCGGAGGTCCAATCTGGGGATCGGTTTATATGGGAGCTATATATTATTACGGACTGAGAGGAACCAATTTCTGCATGGTTGTTGGATACCCTATATGGTTTATATGGGAGCTATATATTATTATGGACTGAGAGGAACCAATTTCTGCATGGTTGTTGGATACCCTATACTAACATTACGTACCAAATTTCAACCGAATGGGAAGAATTTTGCTCTTCCAAGGTGCTCCGGAGGTCAAATCTGGGGATCGGTTTATATGGGGCCTATATATAATTATGGACCGATATCGACCAATTTTTGCATGGGTGTTTGAGGCCATTTATTAATATCACGTACCAAATTTCAACTGAATCAGATGAATTTTGGTCTTCCAAGAGGCTCTGGAGGTCAAATCTGGTAATCGGTTTATTTGGGGCTTATATATAATTATGGACCGATATGGACCAATTTTTGCATGGTTGTTAGATATCATATACTAACACCTTGTACCAAATTTCAGCCGGATCTTAGAGGCTCCGCAAGCCAAATAGGGGGATCGGTTTATATGGGGGCTATATATAATTATGGACCGATATGGACCAATTTTTGCATGGTTGTTAGAGACCATATACTAACATCATGTACCAAATTTCAGCCGGATCGGATGAAATTTGCTTCTCTTAGAGGCCTCGCAAGTTAAATTTGGGGGTCCGTTTATATGGGGGCTATACGTGAAAGTGGACCGATATGGCCCATTTGCAATACCATCCGACCTACATCAATAACTACTACTTGTGCCAAGTTTCAAGTCGATAGCTTGTTTCGTTCGGAAGTTAGCGTGATTTCAACAGACGGACGGACGGACATGCTCAGATCGACTCAGAATTTCACCACGACCCAGAATATATATACTTTATGGGGTCTTAGATCAATATTTCGATGTGTTACAAACGGAATGACAAAGTTAATATACCCCCATCCTATGGTGGAGGGTATAAAAATAGGATACAAATCCCATTGATCAAATGTTCATTCTCTTTTCGCGGTTTATTAATAAAGGTACTCACGTACAAACAAATGTCACTTTAAAAATCCAAATTATTACGGATACTTCAAAGTAAAAAATGTTTTTTTAAATTGAAAAAAAATTTTAAACCAGAGACGCTAAATCATAAAAAAAAATCTTAGCCTATATTTGAAGCGTTTTTATCTTAAATCTAAATTTTCAATATTTCAGTTAATTTAAGGACAATTTCTTTAAATTAAAAAATATGTTTCTTTACTTTAAGGAAAATTCGCCTTAGTTCAAAGACATGCGACTTTAACGGAGGGACGCAGATTTACAAAATTTGTGTCCTACATTTTATGAAAAAAAAAATTTTTTTGAAGCATATATTATAAATTTTATTTTTATTAAAATTTCATTATTTTAAAGAAATTTGTCTTTAATATTTTGTAAATTTCGCATTCTAAAATTTAGGTTGCGTAATCTTTAATATCACGTAAATATTTCTTTCGGTGTACTTAACCAGACCTAACGCCCCATCGGATTCATGGGCGAACAATTAACTTTGGGTTCCAATATCCCAATCTATCTATCCAAGTAAGAAGCACATACTGAAAATAGTAACTGTCTCATGGATGTTGCTCCTTAAACTGTTTTTTTTTTTGCGTTTCTCTTATTATCTTGTTTTGGGTTCCTCGTGCTGCCTTTTTTGGTCACCTTTTCCATGACCAATAACCTAATAGCTGGCACGGCTACCACCACTCTGTAATATGAATGTTTATAGGTATAATGGCCAGTAGCATTTTTAAAGCCTCATGCATTACCTACTCATACCCAAGACAAAATTTCCATTGGTTGCGTTGTAAAATATTTATGTAGCACTTCCTCCTATGTAGCCCATAGCTGCAATTGCCCCCCAATTAAGAATTTGCAGAATTGTAATAACCCCAGTGTTGTCCACCAAAGGAAATGCCTATTGCTAACTTGTTTTTTGTTCCAGCCCGATGAATCCATCATCCTGGCTTATGGATAATGACCCATATGGAGGAATACCTATTTGTTTGGTCGCTACATGACACAGAAAAAATGAGAGAATGCGGAATGTGTTTGATAATCAATTACGACAAAGCAAAATGCATGGCATGCCACAAGGACAGGCGTGTCTATGTGTGCCTCAAAATGAATGCCACACTCACATAGAAGACATTAAAATGTTGCAGCTACACCATCGGCATTTGTATGCAGTGTCCATGTCGGTAACGACTGCGACGCTGGGAACAACATCAGAGGATCGCTTTCACAAGTGGAGTGGACAAACGACAATAGCTTCACATGACCCAAAACGGATAGGCCAATTTCGTGTAACATGTTGCTACTCAGTTTTTTTTGCTTCTTAGCCACCACCACCTCAGCATATACCATTGGCATCACGGGGCCTAAAAGACTTAAGTCTGGTTGTGGTTATCCACTGGTTGTTTGACCATTATACACATGACCGCATGGTATCATAGCGGCCTAGCTAGCTATATCGGATGTTGCATGTCCTCCTAATGGCAATGCCGAATGAGAATCTAGTAGGCTTGCAGTCATTTGCCTGGGTAATAGGACATGGTGGCAAACAGTAGTGTGCGCTCGGGCAGTAATGTGGATTTAATTCCAGCCAAAAGGAATTTATTATTACTTTGGTACGAGCATGCGGCTAATGGTACTTTTTGTGATTGCAAGTAGTTCTCTTTTTGGACAAGTTTTAAATTTCAAATAACCTTAAGTTTCAATATGTAGTAAGAATGAAAAAAAAAATCGAAATCGATACATCGAAAAAAATCGGAAATCTATTCAGCAAAATTTTATTTCTATAGAAAATTTTGTCAAAATTTTATTTCTATAGAAAATGTTGTCAACATTTTATTTCTATAGAAAATTTTGTTAAAATATTAGTTCTATAAAAAATTTTAATAAAATTTTATTTTTATAGAAATTTTGTACAACATTTTATTTTTATAGAAAATGTTCTTAAATTTTGGATATAGAAAATTTTTCCTAAATTTTAGTTCTATAGAAAGCTTTGTAAAAATTTTATTTCCATAGAAAGTTTTGTAAAAATTTTATTTCTATAGAAAATGTTGTCAAAATTTTATTTCTATAGAAAATTTTGTCCAAATTTTATATCTATGGAAAATTTTGTCAAAATTTTATTCCTATATAAAATTTTCTTTCTATAGAAAATTTTGTCAAAATTTTATTTTTATAGAAAATTTTGTCAAAGCTTTATTTTTTTAGAAAATTTTGTCAAAATTTTATATCTATAGAAAATTTGGTCAAAATTTTATTTCTATAGAAAATTTTGTCAAAATTTTATTTCTATGGAAAATTTTGTCAAAATTTTATTTCTATAGCAGATTTTGCCATGGTTTTATTTCTATTACAGATTTTGCCAAAATTTTATTTCTGTTGAAAATTTTGTCAAATTTTGTCTATAGAAAATTTTGTAAAAATCTTATTTCTATAGAAAATTTTGGCAAGATTTTATTTCTATAGAAAATTTCGTCAATATTTTATTTCTTTAGAAAATTTTGTCAATATCTTAGTTCTATAGAAAATTTTGTCAAATTTTTATATCCATAGAAAACTCTGTCTATATTTTATTTCTATAGAAAATTTTGTCAACATTTTATTTCTATAGAAAATTTTATATCTATAGAAAGTTTGGTAAAAATTTTATTTGTATAGAAAATTTTGTCTATAGAAAATTTTGTCAACATTTTATTTCTATAAAAAATTTTTTGTCAAAATCTTATTTCTATAGAAAACTTCTATAAATTAAATAAATTTTATTTCTATAGAAAATTTTGTCAAATTTTAGTTCTGTAGAAAATTTTGTCAAAATTTTATTTCTATTGCAGATTTTGCCATGGTTTTAGTTCTATAACAGATTTTGCCAATATCTGATTTCTGTTGAAAATTTTGTCAAATTTTGTCTATTGAAAATTTTGTAAAAATTTTATTTCTATTAAAAAAATTTGTCAAAATCTTATTTCTATAGAAAATTTTGGCAAGATTTTATTTCTATAGAAAATTTTGTCAACATTTTATTTCTATAGAAAATTTTGCCAAAATTTTATATCTATATAAAATTTTGCCAAATTTTATATCTATATAAAATTTTGTCTATATTTTATTTCTATAGAAAATTTTGCCAAATTTTATTTCTATAGTGAATTTTCTGGAAATTTTCTTTCCATAGAAAATTTTGTCAAAATTTTAGTTCTATAGAAAAGATTGTCAAAATTTTATTTCCATAGAAAATTTTGTCAAAATTTTCTGTTGAAATAACTTTTGTTAAAATATTATTTCCATAAAAAATTTTGTTAAAATTTTATTTCTATAGAAAATTTTGTCAACATTTTATTTCTATAGCAGATTTTGCCATGGTTTTATTTCTATAACAGATTTTGCCAAAATTTTATTTCTAAAAAAAAAATTATCAAGATTTTATTTCTATGGAAAATTTTGTCAACATTTCATTTTTAAAGAAATTTTTCAAAATTTTATTTTTATAGAAAATTTTGTTAACATTTTATTTCTATAGAAAATTTTGTCTAAATTTTATTTCTATAGAAAATTTTGTCAATATTTTATTTCTAACGAAAATTTTGTCAAAATTTTATTTTTATAGAAAATTTAGTCAAATTTTTATTTCTATAGAAAATTTTGTCAAAATTTTATTTCTATAGAAAACTTTGTCAAAATTTTATTTCTATAGAAAATTTTCAAATTTTATTTCTATAGAAAATTTTGTCAATTTTTTTTTTCTATAGAAAATTTTGCCTAAATTTGATTTCAATAGAACATTTTGTCGAAATTTTAGTTCTATAAAATATTTTGTCAAAATTTTGTAGTTATAGAAAATTTTGTCTCTATAGAAAATTTTGTCAAACTTGGAAAATTTGTCAAAATTTTATTTCTATAGAAAAATTTGTCAGAATTTTCTTTCTGTAGAAATTTTCATTACAATTTTATTTCTGTAGAAAATTTTGTCAAAGTTTTATTTCTAAAAAAAAGTTAGTCAAAATTTCTATAAAAAATTTTGTTAGAATTTTATTGCCGTAGATAATTTTTTCAAAATTTTATTTCCATAGAAATTTTATTTCCGTAGACAATTTTGTCAAAAGTTTATTTCCATAGACAATTTTGTAAATTTGTTTTATAGAAAATAGAAAATTTTGTCACAATTTTATTTCTATAGAAAATTTTGTCTCTATAGAAAATTTTGTCAAACTGAGAAAGATTGTCAAAATTTTATTTCTATAGAAAAATTTGTCAAATTTTCTTTCTGTAGAAATTTTCATTACAATTTTATTTCTGTAGAAAATTTTGTCAAAGTTTTATTTCTAAAGAAAAGTTTGTCAAAATTTTGTTTCTATAGAAAATCTTGTTAAAATTTGATTTCTATTAAAAATTTTGTTCAAATTTTATTGCCGTAGATAATTTTGTTAAAACTTTATTTCCATAGAAAATTTTATAAACAAACAATTTTGTCAAAATGTAGGAAATTTTATATTTTTAGAAAATTTTGTCAAAATTTTATTTCTATAGAAAATTTTGTCAAAATTTTATTTCTATAGAAAATTTTGTTAAAATTTTATTTCTGTAGACAATTTTGTCAAAATTTTATTTTTATAGAAAATTTAGTCAACATTTAGAGCCTCCATGTGATTCGATCTCTTCATTCGGAAATTAGCATGATTTGAAAAGATGAGCGAACGGACCACTAGATCGAGTCAGAATTTATTTTTATAGGATCAGTGGTCCATATTTTGGAAATGACAAATATAGTATATTCCTCAATATATGGTGGATGGTATAATAATACATTTGATGTCGGCTATATGCAAGATACTCGCATTGATGTGAAACAAATGTCTCCTTGCCCCTTCTGGAATATTCGTATCAGCGATGTAGAAAAATGTCATAAAATTATGTTCTCCAACCATTGTCATTATTATAAATCCCAAAAACTAATTACATGATTTATTTCCAACTTTCCCTTTTCGAGTTATACCCTAGTCTTAACGTGTTGCTCATTTGTTTTGCAGCAAGTTTGCCATTATTGTAATAAAAATAATGATAAAATAGGGGAAACTATGTTTTTTGAAACTAACCAAAGGTAATCTCATAAAATGAGGATAGTCATCATTGTCCTTAGCATTGTCCTGGTCATCATTATTGTCTTTTCGTCTATGTCATGTTTGTCACCATCCTCATCATCAGCATGGTCTTGGTTATATCCATTATAATGGTAGTAACAATAATAGAGCGTATAACAGCAGTTAGTAATGCACCAGCATTAAATCATCGTCAAGTTTTTATGTTTCCGGCCTGCAAACCGGAAATAATAACAATTTCCGCGTAAAGTGTATCGGCTTAACAATGACCACAGCAAGAGTAGTCCAGGGAAAAGTAATAAATGAAAGAAGATATACAGTGAACATAAAAGCGGAAATAAAAGTGGGAACACCAAACAGAAGGATTGAAAAATGGTTGAGAAAATTTAATTTTCATATTACAAGTCGGATGTATTCACATAACAGGGCAAGATTAAGAAACGAACATATTAAAAAGGGTTAAAGAGGAAACTTATGGACTATTGATGTTATTTAAATAAACGAAATGTATTATCTGAGGTTGTATATGAAGAAACGTTGTTAGTCCTTTGCTCTTTACCTTTTAATGAGAGGATATGTATAAAGGAATCGAACAAATTTCTTCCCCATATCAAATGTGGTTGGATATTTATTTATATATTTACAATAATAAGAAAGGAAACTTAGGTTTTCGGATGAAATTTGAATTTCCAAGAGGCTTCGCAAGTCAAATCTGGGGGATGGTTTTATATGGGGGCTATATATATTTATAGACTGATATGGACCAACTACTGCGTGATTCTTAAAAGCCATATACTGACACCACGTACTAAATTTTAAACGGATCTGATGAAATTTGCTCCTCCTAGAGCATCCGCAAGTAAAATCTGGGAGTCGGTCTGTATGGGGGCTATATTTAAACGTGGTCCGATATGGCCTATAACACAATACTGCCTGACCTACATCTATAACAACTATATGTGTCAAATTTCGTGCGATAGCTTGTTTCGTTCGGAAGCTAGCGTGATTTCAACAGACGGACGGAAGAACATCGCGAGATCGATTAAGAATTTCACCACTACCCAGAATGAATGACAAAGTTTTCTTTTGACTCTACAAAAATTTTCTTTAAAAAAGATTATAGATAATCGCTGTAAAGTTTGGGATAAATTCGGGTTTATTTGGTCTTAAAAAAAAATATAGAAATAAATTTTGACAAAATTTTCTATAGAAATAAAATTTTGGTAAAATTTTCTATAGAAATAAAATTTTATCAAAATGTTCTATAGAAATAAATTTTTGGCAAATTTTTCTATAGAAATAAAATTTTGACAAAATTTTCTATAGAAATAAAATTTTGACAAAATTTTCTATAGAAATAAAATTTTGACAAAATTTTCTATAGAAATAAAATTTTGACAAAATTTTCTATAGAAATAAAATTTTGACAAAATTTTCTATAGAAATAAAATGTTGATAAAATTTTCTCTAGAAATAAAATTTGGACAAAAATTTCTATAGAAATAAAATTTTGACTAAATTTTCTATAGAAATAAAATGTTGACAAAATTTTCTATGGAAAAAAATTTTGACAAAATTTTCTATGGAAAAAAATTTTGACAAAATTTTCTATAGAAATAAAATTTTAGCAAAATTTTCTATAGAAATAAAATTTTGACAAAATATTCTATAGAAATAAAATTGTAGGAACATTTTCAAAAATAATAAGAAATAAAATTTTGACAACTTTTTTATGGAAAAAAATTTTGACAAAAGTTTCTATAGAAATAAAATTTTAAGAAATTTTACTATAGAAATAAAATTTTGACAAATTTTTTCGATAGAAATACAATTTTGACAAAATTTTCTATAGAAATAAAATTTTGACAAAATTTTCTATAGAAATAAAATTTTGACAAAATTGTTTACAGAAATACAATTTTGAAATAAAATTTTGACAAAATATTTTATAGAAATACAATTTTTTTCTACAGAAATTTTTCTACAGAAATAAAATTTTGACAAAATTTTCTATAGAAATAAAATTTGACAAATTTTTCTACTGAAATAAAATTTTGACAAAATGTGCGATAGAAATAAAATTTTGACAAAATTTTCTATAGAAAAAAAAAAAAATTGACAAAATTTTTTATAGAAATACAATTTTGAACAAATTTTCTATAGAAATAAAATTTTGACAAAATTTTCTCTAGAAATAAAATTTTGACAAAATTTTCTATAGAAATAAAATTTTGACATTTTCTATAGAAATAAAATTTTGACAAAATTTTCTCTAGAAATAAATATTTGACAAAATTTTCTATAGAAATAAAATTTTTACAAAATTTTCTCTAGAAATAAAATTTTGACAAAATTTTCTATAGAAATAAAATTTTGACATTTTCTATAGAAATAAAATTTTGACAAAATTTTCTCTAGAAATAAATATTTGACAAAATTTTCTATAGAAATAAAATTTTTACAAAATTTTCTCTAGAAATAAAATTTTGACATAATTTTCTATAGAAATAAAATTTTGACAAAATTTTCTATAAAAATAAAATTTTGACAAAATTTTCTATAGATATAAAATTTTGACAAAAATTTCTATAGAAATAAAATTTTGACAAAATTTTCTCTAGAAATAAAATTTTGACAAAATATTCTATAGAAATAAAATTGTGGCAACATTTTCTATAGAAATAAAATGTTGACAAAATTTTCTATAGAAATAAAATTTAGACAAAATATTCTATAGAAATAACATTTTAAGAAAATTTTCTATAGAAATAAAATGTTGACCAAACTTTCTATAGAAATAAAATTTTGACAACATTTTTTATAGAAATACAATTTTTCCAAAATTTTCTATAGAAAAAAATTTTGACAACATTTTCTACAGAAATAAAATTTTGTCAAAATTTTCTATAGAAATAAAATTTGACAAAATTTTTTGTAGAAATAAATTTTTGGCAAATTTTTCTATAGAAATAAGATTTTGACAAAATGTGCGATAGAAATAAAATTTTGACAAAATTTTCTATAGAAATAAAATTTTGACAAAATTTTCTATAGAAATAAAATTTTGACAAAATTTTCTATAGAAATAAAATTTTGACAAAATTTTCTATAGAAATAAAATGTTGATAAAATTTTCTCTAGAAATAAAATTTGGACAACAATTTCTATAGAAATAAAATTTTGACTAAATTTTCTATAGAAATAAAATTTTGACAAAATTTTCTATGGAAAAAAATTTTGACAAAATTTTCTATAGAAATAAAATTTTCGCAAAATGTTCTATAGAAATAAAATTTTGGCAAATTTTTCTATAGAAATGAAATTTTGACAAAATTTTCTAAGAAATAAAATTTTAGCAAAATTTTCTATAGAAATACATGTTTGACAAATTTTTCTACTGAAATAAAATTTTGACAAAATGTGCGATAGAAATAAAATTTTGACAAAATTTTCTATAGAAAAAAAAAATTGACAAAATTTTTTATAGAAATACAAGTTTGAACAAATTTTCTATAGAAATAAAATTTTGACAAAATTTTCTCTAGAAATAAAATTTTGACAAAATTTTCTATAGAAATAAAATTTTGACAACATTTTCTATAGAAATAAATTTTTGACAAAATTTTCTATAGAAATAAAATTTTGACAAAATTTTCTCTAGAAATAAAATTTTGACATAATTTTCTATAGAAATAAAATTTTGACAAAATTTTCTATAAAAATAAAATTTTGACAAAATTTTCTATAGATATACAATTTTGACAAAGTTTTCTATAGAAATATAATTTGACAAAATTTTCTATAGAAATAAAATTTTGACAAAATATCTGTAGAAATAAAATTTTGACAAATTTTTCTATAGAAATAAAATTTTGACAAAATTTTCTATAGAAATAATATTTTAACATATCAATAGGGGTTTATTCTGACACAAATTTGAAGTCGATTGGACTTAGTCTGCGACCTATTCTTTTATCGTAAAAATGTGTAGAGAGATAGACGTGGGGTCGGACAGACAAACGGATGGACATGGCTGGATCGGCTCAGGGACTAGCCCGGAATATTACCACCAAAGACACTATGTGTCTATGTCATCTTCTTCTGGATGTTGCAAACATATGCACTAACTCATAATACCCTGTTCCACATCGTGGCAAAAAAAAGCTTCCCCGGATGCAAGGGATGCATTTCAAATAGATTTCTCTTCGATAGTTCTTCATTGACTTTCGGATTGGCAAACGCCTTAAAATATATAGAAATAAAATTTTGGAAAAAATTTTGGAAATTTTTCTATAGAATTAAAATGTTGACCAAATTTTCTATAGAAATAAAATTTTTAGAAAATTTTCTATAGAAATAAAATGTTGGCCCAATTTTCTATAGAAATAAAATATTGACAACATTTTCTATAGAAATAAAATTTTGGCAAAATTTTTTATAAAAATAAAATTTTGTCAAAATTTTCTCTAGAAATAAAGTTAAGACAATATTTTCTACCACACATTGTTAAAGATCAACCCTTACTGGATTCTAATTTTCTCCTCTAGAGCCACTAGAATGTAAAAAATTTTGTTGTGCCTCTACGTCCTTACAAGGCGCTAAATATTAGAAAAAACCTGAATGTAGGGAATTTCCCCTACTTCTGGAAACACTGGTATACACATAATTGTGTTGAATATGGTATATATCGGTTCATGTTTTGGTATTGTCCCCATGTAGACCTATTTCCCCATTTTTCTTCTTCATCATGTATACACCGTAATTTTTATCCGATTAGCTTGAAATTGGAAATCTAGTGGTGTTTTCAGTCCAAAAATATAGTTTTTCCAAAAATACACAATTTCAGTCCATTATTATACGATTTCTAAAAGTCAAAGTTTTTGACAAAAAAAAAAAGTATGAAATAAATTAATAAGGATAATATTCTTGATGGTCACTTATTTTCGTTGATATGTAAATAGTTAAGGAGGCTATAACGTCATTATTATGGAAGCGGGCGGGAAATGTGTATAATGTCTCATTTAGCAGTATTTTTTGATTCGCATACACTTCAAAATGCTGCCAGAAGGCAATTTTATTTGTCAACGTCAAAGGTTGGAACCTATTCCGCCCATGATAATCTTTGACTTTATTGATGATATTGTCATCGTGTCCTTAAAATTTTATCAACTGTTTTAAACTTTGCTAAGAATTCCTAAACACTTTAGATGTAAAGCAACCGGGCAAAGTCTTAAACAATCTCTGCTTTCCTGCCTTACTGTCCATCACAACTACTTTGTTAGTTCAAATGTCTTTCATGTTTATACCCTTCACCACTACTGTGATACAGGGTATAATAAGTTTGTGCATTTGTATGTAACGCCAAGAAGGAGTAATCATAGACCAACCTTTTAGTGTACGGATCGGCTTAGAATTAAATTCTGAGTCGATTTAGCGATGTCCGTCTGTCAGTCTGTCTGTCTGTCTGTCTGTCTGTCTGTCCGTCTGTCTGTTGGTGTATTATTGTGTGCAAAGTACAGCTCGCAGTATTAGTCCGATTGTCCTAAAATTTGGTATAGGGTCCTGTTTCGGCTCAAAGACGATCCCTATTGATTTTGGAAAAAATCGGTTCAGATTTAGATATAGCTGCCATATATATTTTTCACCGATCTGGTCATAATTGACGTGTATATCAACCGATCTTCCTCAAGTTCCGTACATCCGAATATTTTATGAGTCTCGAAAAACTTGCAAAATATCAGCCAAATCGGTTCAGATTTAGATATAGCTCCTATATATAGCTTTCGCCCGAGTTACACTCATTTGCCCACAGAGGCCAATTTTTTGATCCAATTTAGTTGACATTTTGCACAAGGAGTAGAATTTGCATTATAGCTATGCGTGTCAAATTTGGTTGAAATCGGTTCAGATTTAGATATAGCTCCCTTATATAGCTTTCACCCGATTTACACCCAAATGACCACAGAGGCCAATTTTTTGCTCCGATTTAGTTGAAATTTTGCACAGGAAGTATAATTAGCATTGTAGCTATGCGTGCCAAATTTGATTTAAATCGGTTCAGATTTAGATATATCTCCCATATAAAGCTTTCGCCCGATTAACACTCATATGACCACAGAGGCCAATTTTTAACTACAATTTAGTTGAAATTTTGCACAGGGAGTAGAATTAGCATCGTAGCTATGCGTGCCAAATTTGGTTGAAATCGGTTCAGATTTAGATATAGCTCCCATATATAGCTTTCGCCCGATTTACACTCAAATGACCACAGAGGCCAATTTTTTGCTCCGATTTAGTTGAAATTTTGCACAAGGGGTTGAATTAGCATTGTTGCTATGCGTGCCAAATTTGGTTGAAATCGGTTCAGATTTAGATATAGCTCCCATATATATGTTATTCTGATTTCGACAAAAATGGTCAAATTACCAACATTTTCCATGTAAAATCGCCACTGTTTAGTCGAAAAGTTGTAAAAATTACTCTATTTTTCCTTAGCTTCTAATGCATATATATCGAGCGATAAATCATAAATAAACTTTTGCGAAGTTTTCTTAAAATTGCTCCAGATTTAAATGTTTCCCATATTTTTTTACTAACATTGTGTTCCACCTTAGTGCATTAGCCGACTTAAATTTTGTGTCTATAGATTTTGTAGAAGTCTATCAAATTCTGTCCAGATCGAGTGATATTTAAATGTATGTATTTGGGACAAACCTTTATATATAGCCCCAACACGTTTGACAGATGTGATATGGTATCGAAAATTTAGATCTACAAAGTGGTGCAGGGTATAATATAGTCGGCCCCGTTCGACTTTAGACTTTCCTTAATGGTTTTTTTAATAAAATTGTGTTCCACCCTAGTGCATTAGCCAACTTAAATTTTGAGTCTATAGATTTTGTAAAAGTCTATCAAATTCTGTCCAAATCGAGTGATATTTAAATGTATGTATTTGGGACAAACCCTTATATATAGCCCCCAAAACATTTGACGGATGTGATATGGTATCGAAAATGTAGATCTACAAAGTGGTGCAGGGTATAATATAGTCGGCCCCGCCCGACTTTAGACTTTCCTTGCTTGTTTTAAACTGATTTAATCTAACGTTTATAGTTAAGCTATAACGTCATAATTGTGATGTTGTTGTAAAGCAAACATATATATATATATATATATATATATATATATACATAATCACTTAGTTTTTATTACAACAAATAGTCACTAAAACTAAAGACCTTGGATGAAAATAAAAAGAAGCCAAAGTCATAAAACAAGAGCTCGTTATTTATATTTGCTAAAAAGTTTTTAGCATTTTTTTGTTGCTCTCATATTTTCCGGCAAACATTAAAATAACAATATTCAGATAAAAAAGTAAATATTCGTTCTATCGTAAAATTGATAATAAAACCATAAAACAACACGCAAATTAACCTTTTAAGGCGATTTCCACTTTACGACCATTAAATCTTAGGTTGGTCAGGGTTTGAAATAAAACCCCATCGTTGACCTCCACTCTATGGCTATGGAATTTCCATGTAACTCACTCAGTCGTTAATGTATATTACTGGGTCTGCGGCAGGGTTTGTGTATAGACATTAATCAAAAACAAAATGTCTCAGTAATTAAATCCATATAAAATGTATTTTGTGGCAAATAAGCAAACCACCAACACTGTCATCAACAAGGCAATAAATTATACAAGGAAACTCTGTTAAAAATGGGAAATATTAAATTAATTTATATAAAATAGTCTTACAACACAAATATATATATTTTGTAATTTACAATGATACAAAATTGAGATACAACTAAATATTTTATTTATTTTCGAAATCTTTAGTTTAGATACTTAAAGACTTGACATTTTCATTTCTTTACAACTTGAGAAAAGCCTTCGAAATTTCAATTTTATCAAACTTTGACATTTTCGAAGTAATTTTTCAAAATATTTTTACGATTTTACAAATTTGTCAAAATTTTATTTCTATAGAAAATTTTATAAAAATATTATTCCTATAGAAAATTTTGTTAAAATTTTATCTCTTTAGAAAATGTTGTCAAAATTTTATTTCTATTGAAAATTTTAAAAAAATTGTCTATAGAAATAAAATTTTGACAAAAGTTTATTTCAATAGAAAATTTTGTCAAATATTTGAATAGAAATAAAATTTTGACAACATTTTCTATAGAAATAAAATTTTAACAAAAATTTTCTATAGGAATAATATTTTAACAAAATTTTCTATAGAAATAAAATTTAAAAAAAAAAATTCTATAGAAATAAAATTTTGATAAAATTTTCTGTAGAAATCAAATTATGAAAAAAATTGTCTATAGAAATAAAATTTTGACGCAATTTTCCATTTAAGGGAAATTTTGAAACAATCTTTTATAGAAAGGAAATTTTGACAAAATTTTGACAAAATTTTCTGTAGAAATAAAATTTTGACAAAATTTTCTGTAGAAACAAAATTTTGACAAAATTTTCTATAGAAATAAAATTTTGACAAAATTTTCTATAAAAAGGAAATTGTGACAATAGTTGCTGTACAAATAAAATTTTGACAACATTTTCTAAAGAAATAAAATTTTGACAAAATTTTCTATTGATATAAAATTTTGACAAAAAGTTTTTTTTTAAGAAATAAAAAATTTTGCTTAGAAATAATATTTTGACAACATTTTCTACAGAAATAAAAATTTGACAAAATTTTCTATAGAAATAAAATTTTGACAAAAATTTCTATAAAAATAAAAATTTCACAAAATTTCTACAGAAATAAAATTTTTACAAAATTTTCTGTAGAAACAAAATTTTGACAAAATTTTCTGTAGAAATAAAATTTTGACAAAATTTTCTATAGAAAGGAAATTGTGACAAAATTTGCTGTACAAATAAAATTTTGACAACATTTTCTAAAGAAATAAAATTTTGACAAAATTTTCTATTGATATAAAATTTTGACAAAAAGTTTTTTTAAGAAATAAAAAATTTTGCTTAGAGATAATATTTTGACAAAATTTTCTACAGAAATAAAATATTGACAAAATTTTCTATAGAAATAAAATTTTGTCAACAATTTCTATAAAAACAAAAATTTTACAAAATTTCTACAGAAATAAAATTTTGACAAAATTTTCTGTAGAAATAAAATTATGATAAAAGTTTCTGTAGAAATTAAATTATTACAAAATTTTCTATAGAAATAAAATTTTGACGAAATCTTCTATAGAAATAACATTGAGACAAAATTTCTGTTGAAATAAAAATTTCACAAAATTTCTACAGAAATAAAATTTTGACAAAATTTTCTACAGCAATAAAATGTTGACAAAACTTTCTATATTAATAAAATTTTGACAAAATTTGCTATAGAAATAAAATTTTGACAAAATTTTCTATAGAAATAAAATTTTGACAAAATTTTTTACAGAAATAAAATTTAGACAACATTTTCAATAGAAAAAATATTTTGACATAATTTTCTACAGAAATAAAATTTTGACAAAAATTTCTATAGAAATAAAAATTTCACAAAATTTCTACAGAAATAAATTTTTGACAAAATTTTCTATAGAAATAAAATTATGACAACACTTTCTATAGAAATAAAATAAAATTTTTAGAAATAAAATTTAAAAAAAATAAAAATAAAATTTTTAGAAAATTTTCTATAGAAATGCAAATTTGACAAAATTTGCTATAGAAATAAAATTTTGACAAAATTTTCTATAGGAATAAAATTTTGACAAAATTTTCTATAGAAATAAAATTTTGAAAAAAGTTCTTTAGAAGCAAAATTGTGATAAAAGTTTCTGTAGAAATAAAATTTTGACATAAACTATAAAATTTTGAATTAAAATGTTGACAATATTTTCTATAGAAATACATTTTGGACACAATTTTCTATAGAAATAAAATTTTGATAACATTTTCTATAGGAATAAAATTTTGACAAAATTTTTATTAGAAATAAAATTTAGACAAAATTTCTATAGAAATAAAATTTTGACATTTTCTAAACAAATAAAATTTTGACAAAATTTTCTATTTAAATGAAATTTTGACAAATAGGCTTTTTAGAAATAAAATTTAGGCAAATTTTTTTTTTGAAATAATATTTTGACAAAATTTTCTATAGAAATAAAAATTTGAAAAAATTTTCTAAAGAAATAAAATGTTGACGAAATTTTCTATAGAGATAAAATTTTGACAAAATTTTCTATAGAAAGGAAATTTTGACAAAATTTTTTTATAGAAAGGAAATTTTGACACAATTTTCTGTAGAAATAAAATTTGGCAAAATGTTCTATACAAATATGGGAGCCACCGTGGTGGCCCGGTTTGCATACACAAGGTCGGGGGTTTGATTCCTGCTTCGACCGAACACGAAAAAGTTTTTCAGCGGTGGATTAACTCACCTCAGTAATGCTGGTGACATTTCTGAGGGTTTCAAAACTTCTCTAAGTGGTTTCACTGCAATGTGGAACACCGTTCTGACTCGGCTTTAAAAAGGAGGTCCCTAGTCATTGAGCTTAACATGGAATCGGAAAGCACTCAGTGATAAGAGAGAAGTTCACCAATGTGGTATCACAATGGACTGAATATTCTAAGTGAGCCTGATACATTGGGCTGCCACCTAACCTAACCTTCTATAGAAATAACATTTTGACAAAATTTTCCATAGAAAGGACATTTTGACAAAGTTTTCTGTAGAAATAAAATTTCGCAAAACTTTCTATAGAAATAAAATTTAAATAAAATTTTGACAAAATTTTCTAAAGAATAAAGTTTTTGACAAAAGTTTCGATAGAAATAAAATTTTGAAAAAAATTTTCTATAAAAACAAAATATAAAAAAAGCTATAGAAATAAAATTTGACAAAATTTCTATAGAAATAAAATTTTGAAAATATTTTCTATAGAAATAAAATTTTGACAAAATTTTCTATAGAAATGAAATTTTGACGAAATTTTCTATAGAAATAAAATTTTGACGAAATTTTCTATAGAAATAAAATTTAGACAACATTTCTGTTGAAATAAAACACACAAAATTTCTACAGAAATAAAATTTTGAAAAATTTTCTGTAGAAATAGAATTTTGACAAAATTTTCTGTAGAAATAAAATTATGACAACACACACTTTCTATAGAAATAAAATTTTGACAAAATGTTCTATAGAAATAAAATTTTGATAAAAGTTTCTGTAGAAATAAAATTTTGACAAAATTTTCTATTGAAATCAAATTTTGACAAAATTTTCTGTAGAAATAAAATTATGACAACACACACTTTCTATAGAAATAAAATGTTGACGAATTTTTCTATAGAAGTAAAATTTTGACAAAATTTTCTACAGAAATAAAATTTGAAAACATTTTTTGAAGAAATAAAATTTTGACAAAATTTTCTGTAGAAATAAACTTTTGAAAAAATTTTCTGTAGAAATAAAATTTTGACAAAATTTTCTACAGAACTAAAATTTGAAAAAATTTTCTGTAGAAATAAAATTTTGACGAATTTTTTTGTAGAAATAAAATTTTGATAAAAGTTTCTGTAGAAATAAAGTTTTGACAAAATTTTCTATTGAAATAAAATTTTGACAAAATTTTCTGTAGAAATAAAATTATGACAACACACACTTTCTATAGAAAGAAATTTTTGACGAATTTTTCTATAGAAGTAAAATTTTGTCAAAATTTTCTATAGAAATAAAATTTTGACAAAACTTTCTATAGAAATGAAATTTTGACAAAATTTTCTACAGAACTAAAATTTGAAAAAATTTTCTGTATAAATAAAATTTTGACAACATTTTCTGTAGAAATCAAATTATGACAACAGTTTCTGTAGAAATAAAATTTGGATAAAAGTTTCTGTAGAAATAAAATTTTGACAAAATTTTCTGTAGAAATAAAATTTTGATAAAAGTTTCTGTAGAAATAAAAATTTGACAAAATTTTCAATAGAAATTAAATTTTGATAAAAGTTTCTGTAGAAATAAAATGTTGACAACATTTTCAATAGAAATAATATTGTGACATAATTTTCTACAGAAATAAAATTTTGACAAAATTTCCTATAGAAATAAAATTTGACAAAAATTTCTATAGAAATAAAATTTTCACAAAAGTTCTACAGAAATAGAATTTTGACAAAATTTTTTCTAGAAATAAATTTATGACAACACTTTCTATAGAAATAAAATTGTGACGAATTTTTCTATAGAAATAAAATTTGGACAAAATGTTCTATTGAAATGAAATTTTGACAAAAATTGCTATAGGAATAAAATGTTTATAAGATTTGTTGTAGAAATAAAATTTATACGAAATTTTCCACAGAAATAAAATTTAGACAAAATTTCTTTAGAAATAAAATTTTGACAATTTTTTCTGTAGAAATAAAATTTTGATAAAATTAGGAATAAAATGTTAAAAAAATTTTCGATAGAAATAAAATGGTGAAAAAAATCTTCTATAGAAACAAAATTTTCTATAAAGTCAATATCTTTACGATCAAAGTATATTGTGAATAAGTTATGCCTTTTTAACGGGGTAGTATTGAGAGTATATGGAAAAGGTGAAAATGACGACCTTTTTGGTGCAGTATATTCATCTTTATGCGTCATGCTTCTTTGGTGTAATACCAACTATCACCTTCTCCGGCGACTTTTTAAAACATATTTGAGTTTTGAAACAAATCCCATGCACAAAAAAGGGGTTTTTCTTGCAGTGTAATTTCCGAGATAACCCATTACTATGTATCAAACACTTTCAATTGCTTAATGGCAACCAAAAATGATAATGAGACATTTTGTCTGTGCCATAGTCATGCAAAAGTGAAAAAGGCGGAAGTGAAATATCGCAAGTGAATATGCCACAAATAAATGAAGGAGTTGAAGATATTTTATGATGTCGTTGCTCATCCTCGTATATAGGGTCCTTGTTAAAATGAAAATTAGTTTTTTTTTGTTTGTGTTGGTGCTTTGGTCCCCTCTAGGTTGAAGAGCATTATCAGCATAATTTCTTTCGCAAGCAAAGAAGAAATTCTGTGAAATAATTATCACAATAAAGTGGCCAAGTGGAAAACTTCTCGAAGCCAATGTGAACTCTCAAGAAAAAATATTAATTGTTGGCCAGAGGAAATATACCAGCCTCTATATGAAGGGGGAATTTCGTTTCGTATGAAAGTTTAATGAATGTAGACAATTTGTAAACTTTCGTAAAATTTTAAAAATGTTCTTTACGAGTTTTACATTTTTTAAAAATTTGGAAAAATCGAATTTTGATTTTTCGACATTTCTAAAAGAACGCACTTCTTAACTTGCCGGTATTTTAAAAGGAATTGGGTTAGTTATGTGTCGGAGAAAATACTTAGATATCAAAAAGGAAAATCAAGTATGGCAAATCTCCTTACCGTATGCAAAAATTCCGTATTGTTTGGAAAGTTCTGGTTGAACTTTCTAGATCGATGTCCACCAGCCCTTGTCATTGAGCTCAACATAGGCAGCACTCAGTAATAAGAGAGAAGTTCACCACTTTGGTATTCTAATCGACTGAATAGTCTAAGCTAGTCTGAAAAAAATGTCACGAAAATTTTTACAATTAAGGTATTATTTGAATTTTAAACAAGTATATATGGCCGTAAGTTCGGCCAGGCCGAATCTTATGTACCCTCCATCATGGATTGCGTAGAAACTTCTACGAAAGATTGTCATCCACAATCGAATTACTTGGATTGTGGTATCTTAAATTGTTTTCTAAATTGTGAGTTAGTCCATACATGGTATATATTAGACAAAAAAGGTATGTGTAGGTAAGTCTACAAATAATTACGAATCGATATGGACTTTTGCACGGTACGTAGAGAGCCAGAATTGAAATATGGGGGTCGCTTATATGTGGGCTATATAGTTACAATTATGAATTTGACATGGACCAATTTTTGTGTGATTGGGGATCGATTTATCTGAGGGCTATATATAACTATAGACCGATATGGATCTAGTTAGGCATGGTTGTTAACGACCATATACTAGCCAATGTACCAAATTTCAAGTGACTCAGATGAAATTTGCTCCTCCAAGAGGTTTCAAAACCAAATCTCGGGATCGGTTTATATGGGGGCTATATATGATTATGGACTGATATGGACCACTTTTAACATGGTTGTTAAATATCATATAGTAAAACCACGTACCAAATTTTAACCAGATCGGATGAATTTTGCTTCTCCAAAAGGCACTGGAGGTCAAATCTGGGGATCGGTTTATATGGGGGCTATATATAATTATGAACTGATATGAACCAATTCATCCATGGTTGTTGGATACCATATACTAACATCACGTACCAAATTTCAACCTAATCGGATGAATATTGCTCTTCCTAGGGGCTCCGGAGGTCAAATCTGGGGATCGGTTTATATGGGGGCTATATATAATTATGCACCGATGTGGACCAATTTTTGCATGGTCATTAGAGACCATATACTAACACCATGTACCAAATTTCAGCCGGATCGGATGAAATTTTCTTCTCTTAGAGGCTCCGCAAGCCAAATCTGGTGATCGGTATATATAGGGGCTATATATAATTATGGACTGATATGAACCAATTCATGCATGGTTGTTGGATACCATATACTAACATGATGTACCAAATTTCAGCCGGATCGGATGAAATTTGCTGCTCTTAGAGGCTCGCAAGCCAAATCTGGGGATCGGTTTATATGGGTGATATATATAATTATGGACCGATGTCGACCAATTTTTGCATGGGTGTTTGAGGCCATAAAATAACACCACGTACAAAATATCAACTGAAACAGATGAATTTTGGTCTTCCAAGAGGCTCCGGAGGTCAAATCTGGTGATCGGTTTATATGGGGCTACATATAATTATTGACCAATGTGGACCAATTTTTGCATAGTTGTTAGAGCCCATATACGAACACCATGTACCAAATTTCAGCCGGATCGGATGAAATTTGCTGCTCTTAGAGGCTCGCAAGCCAAATCTGGGGATCGGTTTATATGGGTGATATATATAATTATGGACCGATGTCGACTAATTTTTGCATGGGTGTTTGAGGCCATAAAATAACACCACGTACAAAATATCAACTGAAACAGATGAATTTTGGTCTTCCAAGAGGCTCCGGAGGTCAAATCTGGGGTTCGGTTTATATGGGGGCTATATATAATTATTGACCGATGTGGACCAATTTTTGCATGGTTGTTATATACCATATACTAACACCACATACCAAATTTCAATTGGATCGGATGAATTTTGCTCCGCCAAGAGGCTCCGGAGGTCAAATCTGGGGATCGGTTTATATGAGGGCTATACGTAAAAGTGGTCCGATGTGGCCCATTTGCAATACCATCCGATCTACATCAATAACAACTACTTGTGCCAAGTATCAAGTCGATAGCTTGTTTCGTTCGGAAGTTAGCGTGATTTCAACAGACGAACGGACGGACGGACATGCTCAGATCGACTCAGAATTTCACCACGACCCAGAATATATATACTTTATGGGGTCTTAGAGCAATATTTCGATGTGTTACAAATGGAATAACAAAGTTAATATACCCCCTATCCTATGGTGGAGGGTATTAAAAATATTCAATTAACAATTTAATTAAGTCAACAAATTTTTTAATTGAAACAAAAACTAATAATATTAATTAATTATACCCTGCTCCACACTGTGGAACAGGGTATTATAAGTTAGTGCATATGTTTGCAACACCCAGAAGGAGACGAGATAGACACATGGTGTCTTTGGCAAAAATGCTCAGAGTGGGTTCCTGAGTCGATATAGCCATGTCCGTGAACATGTTTTTGTAATCAAAGTCTAGGTCGCAGTTTTAGTCCAATCGACTTCAAATTTGGCACAAATGTGTTTTGGCTCAGAATAGAACCCTATTGATTTTGGAAGAAATCGGTTCAGATTTAGATATAGCTCCCATATATATATTTCGCCCGATATGGACTTATATGGCCCCAGAAGCCAGAGTTTTACCCTAATGTGCTTCAAATATTGCACAAGAAGAACAATTAGTACTATAGTCAAGTGTGCCAAGTTTTATTGAAATCGGTTCAGATTTAGTTATAGCTCCCAAATATATCTTTCGCCCTATATGGACTAATACGGTCCCAGAAGCTAGAGTTTTACCCCAATTTGGTTGAAATTTTGTACTAGGAGTACAATTAGTAGTGTAGTCAAGTATGCCAAATCTTATTGAAATCGGTTCAGATTTATATATAGCTCCCATATATATTGTTCGCCCGATTTACACTCATATGACCACAGTGGCCAATCTTTTACTCCGATTTAATTGAAATTTTGCACAGGGAGTAGAATTAGCATTGTAGATATGCGTGCCAAATTTGGTTGAAATCGGTTCAGATTTAGATATAGCTCCCATATATATCGTTCGCCCGATTTACACTCATTGGCCACAGAGGCCAATTTTTTGCTCCGATTTAGTTGAAATTTTGCACAGTGAGTAGAATTAGCTTTGTAGCTATGCGTGCCAAATTTGGTTGAAATCGGTTCAGATTTAGATATAGCTCCCATATATATCGTTCGCCCGATTTACACTCATATGACCACAGTGGCCAATTTTTTGCTCCGATTTAGTTGAAATTTTGCGCAGGGAGTAGAATTAGCATTGTTGCTATGCATGCCAAATTTGGTTGAAATCGGTTCAGATTTAGATATAGCTCGCATATATATGTTTTTCTGATTTCGACAAAAATGGTCAAAATACCAACATTTTCCTTGTAAAATCGCCACTGCTTAGTCGGAAAGTTGTAAAAATGACTCTTATTTTCCTAAACTTCTAATACATATATATCGAGTGATAAATCATAAATAACCTTTTGCGAAGTTTCCCTAAAATTGCTTCAGATTTAAATGTTTCCCATATTTTTTTACTAACATTGCGTTCCTCCCTAGTGCATTAGCCGACTTAAATTTTGGGTCTATCAAATTATGTCCAGATCGAGTGATATATAAATGTACAAACTTTTTTATATATCCCCCAATACATTTGACGGATGTGATATGGTATCGAAAATTTAGATCTACAAAGTGGTGCAGGGTATAATATAGTCGGCCCCGCCCGACTTTAGACTTTCCTTACTTGTTATACCCTCCACAATAGGATGGGGGTATATTAACTTTGTCATTCCGTTTGTAACACATCGAAATATTCCTCTAAGACCCCATAAAGTATATATATTCTGGGTCGTGGTGAAATTCTGAGTCGATTTGAACATGTCCGTCCGTCCGTCCGTCTGTTGAAATCACGCTAACTTCCGAACGAAACAAGCTATCGACTTGAAACTTGGCACAAGTAGTTGTTATTGATGTAGGTCAGATGGTATTGCAACTGGGCCATATCGGTCCACTTTTACGTATAGCCCCCATATAAACGGATCCCCAAATTTGGCTTGCGAACATCAAAGGGAAGAAAATTTCATCCGATCCGGCTGAAATTTGCTACATGATGTTAGTATATGGCCTCTAACAACCATGCATAAATTGGTCCACATCGGTCCATAATTATATATAGCCCCCATATAAACCGATCCCCCGATTTGGCTTGCGGAGCATCTACGAGAAGCAAATTTCATCCGATCCGGCTGAAAGTTGGTACATGGTGTTAGTATATGGTCTCTAACAACCATGCAAAAATTGGTCCACATCGGTCCATAATGATATATAGCCCCCATATAAACCGTTCCCCAGATTTGATCTTCGGAGCCTCTTGGAGGAGCAGAATTCATCCGATCCGGTTGAAATTTGCAACGTGGTGTTAATATAAGGCCGCTAATATCCATGCCAAAATTGGTCCATATCGGTCTATAGTTATATATAGCCGACCCCCAATCACACAAAAATTAGTCCATATCGGTTCATATTCATGGTTGCCACTCGAGCCAAAAATAATATACCAAAATTTTATTTTTATAGAAAACATTGTCAAAATGTTATTTCTGTAGAAAATTTTGTCAAAATTTATTTCTATAGAAAATTTTGTAAAAATTTTATTTCTATAGAAAATTTTGTAAAAATTTTATTTCTATAGAAAATTTTGTCAAAATTTTATTCCTATAGAAAATTTTGTAAAAATTTTAATTCTATAGAAAATTTTGTCAAAATTTTATTCCTATAGAAAATTCTTTCCAAATTTTATTTCTACAGAAAATTTTTTCCAAATTTCGCTTTTATAGAAAATGTTGTCAAAATTTTATTTTGTCAAAATTTTATTTCTATATAAACTTTAAACCTAATTATATACGTATTTAATCGGCCTTTTTTAGTTTGATATATACTACGTATGGACTACCTTGTAATTTAGAAGACGGTGTTAGGAAGTTTTAAGATACCTTGCCATCGGCAAGTGTTACCACAACCCAAGTAATTCGATTGTGGATGACAGTCTTCAGTAGAAGTTTCTACGCAATCCATGGTGGAGGGTACATAAGCTTCGGCCTGGCCGAACATACGGCCGTATATACCTGTTTTTTAATAGACTTTTAATTAATTTTTCAACTTCTGTGATTGAAGACATTTCAATTAAGAATTAATTGAAATTTGTATGTAGTCTTTTTGGGGAACATGCATCGTTAGTAGTTTTCTCGGGATTAAGGCCAACCCATATCATATGACATTTCTAGGGTTCTTCTCTGCATAGCACATAGTTTTAATAACTCCTTGGTTAGAAACCACTCCACGAAAACAAAAATGAGCTGAGCTAGAAGGCAAAATCAAGCTTCCCTAATTTTTGCATTATAGCTACTTAACTGGAAATTGCTGTGTGATTACCTTGGCATTGGCTAGTCAATTTAAAAGATAGTTTACGTTCGAGTTGTCTGTCTCATAAAAAGATCCTTGAAATATCAATCTTTTCAACTAATTCCTTATTTTGGGTGTAAATTTATATCTCTTTTGTCCCGATGGCAAAAAAAAACCATCCGCATAAGTGGTCTACCAAGTGCTAGTGACTCTGAATCTTTGACATCCTTCATACTCAGACTCAAGTCAACAGTGTGTGTGTGTGAGAGAGAGCTCAAGCTCTATTGGAGGTAAGTGTATTTAAGTAGTGAAATTTCGCTTTAGAAATCGTTGAAAATTCAAAACAAAAACAAACAAAAACTAATAAAAGGACACAACGTGGTTTGGCATAATAAACTAAAAAGATATCATAAAACAACGCATAAATAATTAGAACAAAAGCACACACACACAATGACAACTAGAGTGCGGACGAACATGGTGGCATAGGGAAACGGAAATGAAACTGTATACTGAAGGACCAAACCATTGTGCTGGAGGTCTTTTTTTGTGTTCTGTCTCTTGCTGGTTTTCTGTTTGAAATTAAATTTTCTTTTTTTTTAGCAAATACGATATTATGACTTAGTTATATAATGAAATGCTTGATGCCCAAGGAATATCTCAGGCTCGTCAAATATGCATTGGAATGCAAATAATGAAAGAATGTTCAATGAAGACTAAGGGTGGATGTTTCACTTTAACTAATTGCTTATTGAGGGCAATTTGTATGACATGTACGCGATGTTATTTTAGCTATGAATAATTGAGTTAAAGTATTTTCATTATATTTTGTTTTTTGTGCGAAAGAAATGAGACTTTCTAATAATGGCATCGTTAGCAAATTCTTTGACAGATTTTTCCATGAAAAACAAGTAAGGAAAATCTAAAGTCGGGCGGGGCCGACTATATTATATCCTGCACAACCTTGTAGATCCACATTTTCGATACCATATCACATCCGTCAAATGTGTTCGGTGCTATATATAAAGCTTTGTCCCAAATACATACATTTAAATATCACTCGATCTGGACAGAATTTGATAGACTTCTACCAAATCTATAGACTCAAAATTTTAGTCGACTAATGCACTAGGATGGAACACAATGTTAGTATAAAACAAGTAAGGAAAGTCTAAAGTCGGGCGGGGCCGACTATATTATACCCTGCACAACTTTGTGGATCTAATTTTTCGATACCATATCACATCCGTCAAATGTGTTGGGGGCTATATATAAAGGTTTGTCCCAAATACATACATTTAAATATCACTCGATCTGGGCATAATTTGATAGACTTCTACAAAATCTATAGACTCAAATTTAAGTCGGCTAATGTACTAGGGTGCAACACAATGTTAGTACAATAATATGGGAAACATTTAAATCTGAAGCAATTTTAAGGAAACTTCGCAAAAGTTTATTTATGATTTATCGCTCGTTATATATGTATTAGAAGTTAGGAAAATTAGAGTCATTTTTACAACTTTTCGACTAAGCAGTGGCGATTTTACAAGAAAAATGTTGGTATTTTGACCATTTTTGTCGAAATCAATATTTAAATCTGAACCGATTTCAACCAAATTGGGCACGCACATCTACAATGCTAATTCTACTCCCTGTGCAAAATTTCAACTAAATCGGAGCAAAAAATTGGCCTTTGTGGTCATATGAGTGTAAATCGGGCGAAAACTATATTTGGAGCTATATCGAAATCTGAACCGATTTCAACCAAATTTGGCACGCATAGCTACAATGCTAATTCTACTCCCTGTGAAAAATTTTAACTAAATCGGAGGAAAAAATTGGCCCCTGTGGTCATATGAGTGTAAATCGGGCGAAAGCTATATATGGGAGCTATATAAATCTGAACCAATTTCAACCAAATTTGGCACGCATAGCAACAATGCTAATTCTACTCCCTGTGCAAAATTTTAACTAAAGCGGAGTTAAAAATTGGCCTCTGTATTCATATGAGTGTAAATCGGGCTAAAGCTATATATGGGAGATATATCGAAATCTGAACCGATTTCAACCAAATTTGGCACGCATGGATACAATGCTAATTCTACTCCCTGTGCAAAATTTCAACTAAATCGGAGCAAAAAATTGGCCTCTGTGGTCATATGAGTGTAAATCGGGGGAAAGCTAATATGGGAGATATATCCAAATCTGAACCGATTTCAACCAAATTTGGCACGCATAGTTACAATGCTAATTCTACTACCTGTGCAAAATTTCAACTAAATCGGAGTTAAAAATTGGCCTCTGTGGTCATATGAGTGTAAATCGGGCGAAAGCTATATATGGGAGATATATCCAAATCTGAACCGATTTCAACCAAATTTGGCACGCATAGTAACAATACTAATTCTACTCCCTGTGCAAAATTTTAACTAAATCGGAGTTAAAAATTGGTCTCTGTGGTCATATGACTGTAAATCAGGCGAAAACTATATTTGGAGCTATATCGAAATCTGAACCGATTTCAACCAAATTTGGCACGCATAGTTACAATGCTAATTCTACTCCCTGTGCAAACTTTCAATTAAATCGGAGTAAAAGATTGGCCACTGTGGTCACAGGAGTGTAAATCGGGCGAACGATATATATGGGAGCTATATCTAAATCTGAACCGATTTCAATAAAATTTGGCACACGTGGCTACACTACTAAGTGTACTCTTAGTGCAAAATTTCAACCGAATTGGGGTAAAACTTTGGCTTCTGGGACCGTAGTAGTCCATATCGGGCGAAATATATATATGGAAGCTATATCTAAATCTGAACCGATTTCAATAAAATTTATCACACTTGACTATAGTACTAATTGTTTTTCTTGTGCAAAATTTCAAGCAAATTAGTGTCAAACTCTGGCTTCTGGGACCATATTAGTGCGTATCGGTCGAGAGATATATATGGGAGCTATATCTAAATCTGAACCGATTTCAATAAAATTTTACACACTTGACTATAGTAGTAATTGTTCTTCTTGTGAAAAATTTTAAGCAAATTAGGGTAAAACTCTGGCTTCTGGGGCCATATAAGTGCATATCGGGCGAAATATATATATGGGAGCTATATCTAAATTTGAACCGATTTCTTCCAAAATAAATAGAGTACTATTCTGAGAAAACACATACTTGTGCCAAATTTGAAGTCGATTGGACTAAAACTACGACCTAGACTTTGATTACAAAAATGTGTTCACAGACAGACGGACATGGCTATATCGACTCAGGAGCCCACCCTGAGCATTTTTGCCAAAGACACCATATGACTATCTCGTCTCAAGAAGCCCATGAAATAAAATCGGGAGATCGGTCTATATGGGTGCTATACCAAAACATGAACCGATACACCCCAATTTCGGTACAACTATTTGTGATCCTAAAATACCTCTAGATGTAAAATTTTAGGCAAATCGGATAGAAAATACAGTTTCTAGACGCCCAAGAAGCATACTCGGGAGATTGGTCTATATGGGGGCTATACCGAAACATGGGCCTATACTCACCATTTCCGGCACACATCTTTATGGTCTGAAAATACCTCTAGATTTCCAATTTCAGGCAAATTGGATAAAAACTACGCTTTCTATAAGCCCAAGACCTCATATCGGGAGGTCGGTTTATATGGGGACTATATCAAAACCTGGACCGATACAGCCCATCTTCGAATTTGTCCTGCCTGTAGACAAAAGACGTGTTTGTGCAAAATTTCAGCACGATTGCTTTACTATTGAAGACTGTAGCGTGGTTACAGCAGACACACAGACGGACATGGTTATATCGTCTTAGAATATCTCCCAGATCAAGAATATATATATACTTTTTATAGTCGGAAATCGATATGTCGATGTGTTACAAATGGAATGACAAACTTATTATACCCCCGTCACCATTCTATGGAGGTGGGTATAATTACGAGCCTAAATGTGGCGCAGGATATAAATTTGTACTAAATTTCTTTCTTAGGTTTCGCTTCCAGGTTTCGCTTCCAGGTTTCGCTTTCATACGATGCCTTCTTCTATTTCTTTCATTCCTTGTAACCACGCTACAGTCTTCAATAGTAAAGCAATCGTGCTTAAATTTTGCACGACCTCGTCTTTTGTCTGCAGGCAGGTCAAGTTCGAAGATGGGCTGTATCGGTCCAGGTTTTGATATAGTCCCCATATAAACCGACCTCCCGATATGGGGTCGTGGGCTTATAGAACCCGTAGCTTTTATCCAATTTGCCTGAAATTGGAAATCTAGAGGTATTTTCAGACCATAATGAGGTGTGTCAAAAATGGTGAGTATAGGCCTATGTTTTGGTATAGTCCCCATATAGACCGATCTCCCGATTTTGCTTCTTGGGCTTCTAGAATCCGCAGTTTTTATCCAATTTGCCTGAATTTGGAAATCTAGAGGTATTTTCAGACCATAAAGATGTGCCGAAAATGGGGCGTATAGGTCCATGTTTTGATATAGCCACCATACAGACCGATCTCCCGATTATGCTTCTTGGGCGTCTAGAAACTGTATTTTCTATCCGATTTGCCTAAAATTGGAAATCGAGAGGTATTCTAGGACCATAAAGAGGTGTGCCGAAAATGGGGTTGTATCGGTCCATGTTTTGATATAGCCCCCATATAGACTGATCTCCCGATTTTACTTCTTGGGCTTCTACAATCCGTAGTTTTAATCCAATTTACCTGAATTTTGAAACCTAGAGGTACTCTAGGACCCTAAAGACATGTACCAAAAATGGTGAGTACCGGTCCATGTTTCGATATAGCCACCATATAGACCGATCTCCCGATTTTACTTCTTAATCTTCTAGAATCCGTAATTTTTACCCAATATGCCTCAAATCAGAAATCTGTAGGTATTCTAGGACCTTCAAGAGGTGTGCCGAAAATGGTGAATATCGGTCCATGTTTTGATATAGCCCCCACATAGACCGATCTCCCGATTTTACTTCTTCGGCTTCTAGAATCCGTAGTTTTTATCCAATTTGTCTGAAATTGGAAATCTAGAAGTATTCTAGGAAAATGAAAACATGTGCCGCAAATGGTGATTATCGGTCCATGTTTTGATATAGATCCCATGTAGACCGATCTCCGGATTTTATTTCTTGGGCTTCTAGAATCCGTAGTTTTTACCCAATTTGCCTGAAATTGGAATTCTAGAGGTATTCTATAACCATAAAGTGGTGTGCCGAATATATTGAGTTTCGGTACAGTTTTTGATATAGCCCTCTTATAAACCGGTCCTCCGATTTGGGGTCTAGATTCTAGAACTACAATTAAATGTGCTGAATACTGTGTGTATGCTTCCATGTTTTGGTGTAGACCCCATTACACCGAACTCCCGATTTAACTCCTAGGGTTTCTAGAAATTTTAGTTTTTATCCGATTTGCCACAAATTGAAAATATACTGGCATTTTAGACCAATAACAAAGTGTATATGATTTAGTTTTATCGGTCCATTTGGTAAGGCCTCCATATAGACCCATTTAAAATATTGAGGGTATAGAAGGCGCATTGATCATGAAAATTGCTTGAAACTGAATGTAAAATTTCCAGATTGTACTTCTCGTAGTCATTTAAATAATTGTGATGAAAATTCACAGATTTTAGATTTCAAATCAAGGCGTTATTTCATTAGTTTCTTGTACTTACAAGAGATGTTTATGATTCCTCTAAAACACAAACAAAAAATGGTTCTTATAAATTCAGAATCTGATCTGTCATCAAACCCCCCTGAAATTTTCAAAGGAAACTATTATATTTGATTCATGGTCGTGGGTAGTTAAGATTCGGCCCGGCCGAACTTACTACTGTATATACTCGTTTTTTACTTGAAACGTAGTATAATTTCTACTGGAAGTCGAGTCTGAATGAAGAAAATAAAGTTGTCGTTAACTCGTTGTTAAAGGACATTGATTGCATATGAAGAAAAAAAGCTGAAACAAGTATATACGGCCGTAAGTTCGGCCAGGCCGAATCTTATGTACCCTCCACCATGGATTGTGCAGAAACTTCTACGAAAGACTGTCATCCTCAATCGAATTAATTGGGTTGTGGAATCTTAAAACTTCTTAACATCGTTTCCTAAATTGTGAGTTAGTCCATACGTGGTATATATTAGACAAAAAAGTTATGTATAGGTAAGTCTACAAATAATTACGAATCGATATGGACTTTTGCTCGGTACGTAGAGAGCCAGAATTGAAATATGGGGGTCGCTTATATGGGGGCTATATAGAATTCTGAACTTGATATGGACACATTTTTGTGTGATTGGGGATCGATTTATCTGAGGGCTATATATAACTATAGACCGATATGGACTTAGTTAGGCATGGTTGTTAGCGGCCACATACTAGCACAATGTACCAAATTTCAACTTACTCGGATGAAATTTGCTCCTCCAAGTGGCTTCAAAACCAAATCTCGGGATCGGTTTATATGGGGGCTATAATTGATTATGGGCTGATATGGACCTCTTTTGGCATGGTTGTTAAATATCATATACTACCATCACGTACCAAATTTCAACCAGATCGGATGAATTTTGCTTCTCCAAATGGCACCGGAGGTCAAATCTGAGGATAGGTTTATATGGGTGCTATATATAATTATGGACTCATATTAACCAATTCCTGCATGGTTGTTGAATACCATAACTTACATCACGTACCAAATTCCAACCGAATCGGATGAATTTTGCTCTTCCAAGGGGCTCCGGATGTCAAATCTGGGGATCGGTTTATATGGGGGCTATATATAATTATGGACAGATTTCGACCAATTTTTGCGTTGGTGTTTGAGCCTATTTATTAACACCACGTACCAAATTTCAACTGAAACAGATGAACTTTAGTCTTCCAAGAGGCTCCGGAGGTCAAATCTGGTGATCGGTTTATATGGGGGCTATATATAATTATTGACCGCTGTGGACCAATTTTCTTAGAGGGTCCGCAAGCCAAATCTGGGGATCGGTTTATATCGGGGCTATATATAATTATGGACCGATTGCGACCAATTTTTGCCGTGGTGTTTGATGCTATATATTAACACCACGTACTAAATTTCAACTGAGTCAGATAAATTTTGGTCTTCAAGAGGCTCCGGAGCTCAAATCTGGCGATCAGTTTATATGGGGCTATATATAATTATTGACCGCTGTGGACCAATTTTTGCATAGTTGTTAGAGGCCGTATACCAACACCATGTAACGAATATATGGGGGCTATATATAATTATTGGCCGATGTGGACCAATTTTTGCATAGTTGTTAGATATCGTATACCAACACCATGTACCAAATTTCAGCCAGATCGGATGAAATTTGCTTTTCTTAGAGGCTCCGCAAGCCAAATCGGGGGATCGGTTTATATGGGGGCTATATATAATTATGAACCGATATGGACCAATTTTTGCATGGTTGTTAGAGACCATATACTAACACCATGTACAAAATTTCAGCCGGATCGGATGAAATTTGCTTCTCTTAGAGGATCGGCAAGCCAAATTTGGGGGTATGTTTATATTGGGGCTATACGTAAAAGTGGACCGATATGGCCCATTTACAATACCATTCGACCTACATCTATAGCAACTACTTGTTCAAAGTTTCTAATCGATGGCTTGTTTCGTTCGGAAGTTAGCGTGATTTCAACAGACGGATGGACGGTCATGCTTAGATCGACTCAGAATTTCACCACGACCCAGAATATATATACTTTATGGGGTGTTAGAGCAATATTACGATGTGTTACAAACGGAATGACAAAGTTAATATACCTATGGTGGAGGGTATAAAAAGGAAAAATTAAAATTTGCTTCCTAGAAGCAAGTACACAAAACCCAAATTTAAAAGAGAATTATGTCCAAAAGTATCCTTACTTGTAGTCTCCGCTTCTTTGGCTCCGAATCAATACCAAAATTTTTAAAGTAAAGACAAAATCTTTGGAAACGGGCATGCTTTTTTTCAGTGTATCTGAATGTATATCGCAATGCAATACATCAAAGTGCTTTTGTTAGCTTGTAAAGAATAAAATTTAACTCGTACTGGAACAAATCAGTCAGTTGTCAGAAGAGGGATTAAGAAATAATAATAATCTGTAATTGGTTGCCATATATATCAGTCACCTTGTAATACTAGTTACATAGGCTAATTTTCTCCAAAATCCTTATCAATATAAATTCCCGACGAATTTAATTACAATATCCTTAATGACCTCTAATTGCTTTGTAACAATTCAAACAAACAAAAACAAAGAAATATGGCCATTCTATTCAATTTCTCTAATGATATTAATTTTACCCTTGGACTTAATTTAATCTCCACCACCATCCCCTCTTCCAACAATAGCCACACCATATTGTCGCATAATGGTAATTAAGTAAGCAGTCGATTTAATTGCTTTTCCCACTTTTAATTAATTGCTAATGAGACCCATCATCCATTAAGATCAAATGTTCTTTAGTGTAAAGTTATTTTCAAACACACAATTTTTTATTAACCCTTATCAAAAAAAAAAAAAAAAAAACTAACAAATCAAACGCAAACTTTTGGCTAACTCAATTTGGCATGAAGAGAGGAAAATTGGACATGTGATTGATATTTGGATGCTATAGCAAAAATTCAATGACCATTGAAATATAAATCAATCTCATTGGGAAGCTCTTGATTTATTGCTCCCTAGTTGAGATTTTGTTTACCTACTTCATCCAAATCTGAAGTGTTTGTTTCATGGTAAATCATATCGATAAACAATGTTACTATTTTTTTCTTTTTTTTGGAATTTCTATGTTTGTGTGAAGAGGTGAGGGTAAGTGTGTGTGTGTTGGAGAGCTATCACCTTAAGGGATTTAAGATTAATTGTTAACATTTCGATTTTCGGTATTTCGAATAAATTTTGTTATGGCTGTGTCCAAAAGAAAAATGGTTTCCATTTATCTTTACTATTTTTCCAAAAACAAAACTGTTAAGAATCTAACAAAATTAATTTGTTTTATAAAAAAAATAAATATAAGCACCCAAATTGTCACACATCGAAAAAAAGGTTAAATTCCATGCATGCATTTTGGGTTTTTGATGATTCGTGATAACAAGTACAAATTTGTTTAATAGGGTGGCTATTATTTGATACAAAAACAAGTGAGTAAAATAGAAAGTCGGGCGTGGTCGACTATATTATACCCTAAACCACCCCTACTGAATTAGCAAACATAAGAATTTGTTGGGTATCATTGAAATAGGTTTGTGATATAAACCTCATTTTCATATTAAAGAAAATTCAAGGATAGGTTTGGTGAGGTTAGCTATATAGGCTGCCCGACTCACTTATGGTACGGTCACACTGGGCAAAAATTTGACAGAAACCGAAAAATAATTAGTCGCCACAGCCAAACCAGCAAACCTTTTTAGCTCATTTTAGATATATTAACAGGTTGGCTGATAAGTCCCCGGTCTGACACATAGATGGCATCGCTAGTATTAAATGCATATTATTTTTATATTGTACCAACCTTCAAATGATTCGTATCAAAATTTGACGTCTGTAATTAATTTATGTCAATTAGTTTGTGAGATAGAGCGTCTTTTGTGAAGCAACTTATGTTATTGTGAAAAAAAAAAAATGAAAAAAAAGGAATTTCGTGTTTTGATAAAATACTGTTTTCTGAAGGGAAAAAATACGGTGGAAGCAAAAACTTGGCTTGATAATGAGTTGACGGACTCTGCCCAATAATAATTGATTGGTATGCGAAATTCAAGCGTGGTGAAATTAGCACGGAGGACGGTGAACGTAGTGGACGCCCGAAACAGGTGGTTACCGACGAAAACATCAAAAAAATCCACAAAATGATTTTGAATGACCGAAAAATGAAGTTGATCAAGATAGCAGAGGCCTTAAAGATATCAAAGGAACGTGTTGGTCATATCATTCATCAATATTTGGAAAAACGGAAGCTCTGTGCAAAATGGGTGCCGCGCGAGCTCACATTTGACCAAAAACAACAACGTTTTGATGATTCTGAGCGGTGTTTGCAGCTGTTAACTCGTAATACACCCGAGTTTTTCCATCGATATGTAACAATGGATGAAACATGGCACCATCACTACACTCCTGAGTCCAATCGACAGTCGGCTGAGTGGACAGCGACCGGTGAACCGTCTCCGAAGCGTGGAAAAACTCAAAAGTCCGCTGCAAAGTAATGGCCTCTGTTTTTTGGGATGCGAATGGAATAATTTTTATCGATTATCTTGAGAAGGGAAAAACCATCAACAGTGACTATTATATGGCGTCATTGGAGCGTTTGAAGGTCGAAATCGCGGTAAAACGGCTCCATATGAAGAAGAAACAAGTATAAACGGCCGTAAGTTCGGCCAGGCCGAATCTTATGTACCCTCCACCATGGATTGCGTAGAAACTTCTACGAAAGACTGTTATACACAATCGAATTACTTGGGTTGTGGTATCTTAAATCGTTTTCCAAATTGTGAGTTAATCCACACGTGGTATATATTAGGCAAAAAGGTATGTAAGTTTACAAATAATAACGAATCGATATGGACTTTTGCACGGTACGTAGGGAGCCAGAATTGAAATATGGGGGTCGCTTATATTGGGTCTATATACAATTATAAACTTGATATGGACCAATTTTTGTGTGATTGTGGATCGATTTATCTGAGGGCTATATATAACTATAGACCGATATGGACCTAGCTAGGTATGGTTGTTAACGGCCATATATTAGCACAAAGTACCAAATTTCAACTGACTCCGAGGAAATTTACTCCTCCAAGGGGCTCCAAAACCAAATCTCTGGATCGGTTTATATAGGGGCTATATATAATTATGGACTGATATCAACCAATTCATGCATGGTTGTTGGATACCATATAGTAACATCACGTACCAAATTTCAACCGAATCCGATGAATTTTGCTCTTCCAAGGGGGTCCGGGGGTCAAATCTGAGGATCGGTTTATATGGGGGCTATACATAATTATGGACCGATTTCGACCAATTTTTGCATGGGTGTTTGAGGCCATATACTAACACCATGTACCAAATTTCAGCCGGATCGGATGAAATTTGCTTCTCTTATAGGCTCCGCAAGCCAAATCGGGGGATCGGTTTATATGGGGGCTATATATAATTATTGACCGATGTAGACCAATTTTTGCGCAGTAGGTAGAGACCATATACTAACATCATGTACCAAATTTCAGCCGGATCGGATGAAATTTGCTTCTCTTAGAGGCTCTGAAAGCCAAATCGGGGGATCGGTTTATATGGGGGCTATATATAATTATGGACCGATGTGGACCAATTTTTGCGTGATTGTTAGAGACCATATACTTACACCATGTACCAAATTTCAGCCTGATCGGATGAAATTTGCTTCTCTTAGAGGCCTCGGAAGCCAAATTTGGGGGTCCGTTTATATGGGGGCTATAGGTAAAAGTGGACCGATATGGCCCATTTGCAATACCATCCGACCTACATGAATAGCAACTACTTATGCCAAGTTTCAAGTCGATAGCTTGTTTCGTTCGGAAGTTAGCGTGATTTCAACAGACGGACGGACGGACGGACGGACATGCTCAGATCGACTCAGAATTTCACCACGACCCGGAATATATATACTTTATGGGGTCTTAGAGCAATATTTCGATGTGTTACAAACGGAATGACAAAGTTAATATATCCCCCATCCTATGGTGGAGGGTATAAAAAGTGTTGTTCCAGCAAAACAACGCACCGTGTCACAAGTCATTGAGAACGATGGCAAAAATTCATGAATTGCGCTCGAATTGCTTCTCCACCCACCGTATTCTCCAGATCTTGCCCCCAGCTACTTTCTCTTGTTCCCAGACTTAAAAAGGATGCTTGCAGGGAAAAAATTTGACTGCAATGAAGAGGTGATCGCCGAAACTGAGGCCTATTTTGAGGCAAAACCAAAGGAGTACTACCAAAATGGTATCAAAAAATTGGAAGGTCGTTATAATCGTTGTATCGCTCTTGAAGGGAACTATGTTGAATAATAACAACGAATTTTGACAAAAAAATGTGTTTTTCTTTGTTAGATCTGGGACTTATCAGCCAACCTGTTATATCACCATAAGAGTATTTTCCAAAAACGGCAGGTAGATATTTCTTCGAAAAATATTTGACACTCATTTTGGGCAAATATTTGCCTAGTCTGACCATACCCTTAGACTATTAAGTCCACTGTGATACCACAGTGGCGAACTTCTCTCTTATAACTGAATTCTGCCCGATTCTCTGTTTAGCTCAATGATAAGCAACTACCATTTTATAGCCGAGTCCGAACGGCGTTCCATATTGCAGTGAAATAACTTAGAGAAGCTATGAAACACTCAGAAATGTTAACAGCATTACTGAGAGGGGTAATCGCCCGCTCAAAATCTTTTTGGTATTCGGTCGAAACTGGGGTTGAACCAACGACCCTATGTATGCCAGGCGGGCATGTTAACCACTGCTCTACGTGGAGTCACCGTCGTGCAACTACATGTTATGCCTGGGTCGACTATATTATACCCTACACCATTCGTAGATCTACATTTTCGATATCATCAGAAATCCTTAAAACTTTTTGGGTGCTATATATAAAGGTTTTTGTTCCCATATACATACATTTAAATCTGAACCGATTTGAACAAAACATTTAAGACTTCATATAAAATCTCTAGATGATAGTAAACAAGTATATACGGCCATAAGTTCGGCCAGGCCGAATCTTATGTACCCTCCACCATGGATTGCGTAGAAACTTCTACCACAATCGACTTACTTGAATGTTGACATAATTTTCTTTAGAAATAAAATGTTGACATAATTTTCTATAGAAATAAAATTTTGACAAAATTTTCTTTAGAAATAAAATGTTGACATAATTTTCTATAGAAATAAAATCTTGACAAAATTTTCTATAGAAATAAAATTTTGACGAAATTATCTATAGAAATAAAATTTTGATAAAATTGTCTATAGAAATAAAATTTTGATAAAATTGTCTATAGAAATAAAATTTTGACAAAATTTTCTATAGAAATCAAATTTTGACAAAATTTTCTACAGAAATAAAATTTTGACAAAACTTTCTATAGTAATAAAATTTTGACAAAATTTTGTATAGAAATAAAATTTTGGTAGATTATTCTTGGCGACATGGACCAATTTTTTGTGATTGGTCATTGGCTATATATAACTATAGACCGATATGAACCAATTTTGGCATGGCTGTCAGCGGCCATATACTAGCGCAATGTACCAAAATTTCAACCGAATCGGATTAAATTTGCTCTTCCACGAGGCTGCGGAGTTCAAATCTGGGGATCTGTTTATATGGGGTCTATATAATTATGGACCGATATGAACCAATTTTTGCATGGTTGTTAGAGACTATATAGTAACACCACGTTCTAAATTTCAACCGGATCGGATGAATTTTGCTTCTCCAAGAGGCTCCGGAGGTCAAATCTGGGGATCGGCTTCTATGGGGGCTATATATAATAATGGACCTATATGGACCAATTTTTTGTTGGTTGTTAGAGACCATGTACCAACACCAAGTACCAAATTTCAACTACATCGGATGAATTTTGCTCCTTTAAGAGGCTCCGGAGGTCAAATCTGGGGATCGGTTTATATGGGGGCTGCATATAATTATGGACCGATATGGACCAATTTTTGCATGGTTGTTATAGACCATACACTAACACCACACACCAAATTTCAACCGGATCGGATGAATTTTGCTCCTCCAATAGGCTCCGGAGTTCAAATCTGGGGACCGGTTTATATGGGGCCTATATATATTTATCGACCGATATGGACCAATTTTTTCTTGGTTGTCAGAGACCATATACCGACACCAAATACCAAATTCCAACTACATCAGATGAATTTTGCTCCTCCAAGAGGCTCCGGAAGTCAAATCTGGCGATCGGTTTATATGGGGGCTATATATATTTATGGACCGATATGGATCAATTTTGCATGGTTGTTATAGACCATATACTAACACCACATACCAAATTTCAAGCGGATCGGATGGTGGTCGGTTTATATGGGGGCTATACCCAAAAGTGGTCCGATATCGCCCTATTTGCAATACCATCCGACCTACATCAATAACAACTACTTATGCCAAGTTTCAAGTCAATAGCTTGTTTCGTTCGGAAGTTAGGGTGATTTCAATAGACGGACGAACATGCTAAAATCGACTCAGAATTTCACCAAGAGGCTCTGCAAGCCAAATCTGGTGGTCGGTTTATATGGGGGCTATACGTAAAAGTCGTCCGATATCGCCCAGTTGCAATACCATCCGACCTACATCAATAACAACTAAAGGGTGATACGGTCAAAATTTGGTCAATTTTGCATTCAAAAAACCTGAACACCTCTCATTTTGAAGGAGTGTGTGTGTAGAATGTTGCTCCTATTTTGATTTTGGAATTCACTCTTCAGTTGTCAAAATGCCGTCCAAGCAAGAAGAGCAGCCTATCAAAATTTTGCTCGCGCATCGCGAAAGTCGGAGCTACTCGCACGCAAAGCTGCAAAAATCGCTAAAAGTTGTCAAATCAACCGTTACAAATGTAATTAAAGTGTTTGGGGAACGTTTGTCGACAGCCAGGAAGTCTGGATCGGGGGGAAATCGAAAACCGGAAGCCGCTGAGACGACGAAGAGAGTTGCCGGTAGTTTCAAGCGAAACCCTAACCTCTCTCTCCGAGATGCCGCAATTAAGCTGGGTGTATCGTCTACAACCGTGCATCGAGCCAAAAAACGAGCCGGACTATCGACTTACAAGAAGTTAGTGACTCCAAATCGCGATGATAAACAAAATACGACGGCCAAAGCGCGATCCCGGAGGCTGTACACGACGATGCTGACGAAGTTTGACTGCGTGGTAATGGACGACGAAACCTACGTCAAAGCCGACTACAAGCAGCTTCTGGGACAGGAGTTTTATACGGCAAAAAGAAGGGGAAAGGTAGCAGATATTTTCGAGCACATAAAACTGTCAAAGTTCGCAAAGAAATATCTGGTTTGGCAAGCCATCTGTACCTGTGGCTTGAAAAGCAGCATTTTCCTTCCGGGACTGTCAACCAAGAAATTTACGTGAAAGAGTGTTTGAATACACATCTGCTGCCTTTCCTGAAGAAACACGGTTGTTCCGTACTGTTTTGACCGAATTTGGCATCTTGCCATTACGGTAAAAAGGCCATGGAGTGGTACGCCGCCAACAACGTGCAGGTGGTTCCCAAGGACAAGAACCCTCCCAACACGCCAGGGCTCCGCATAATTGAGAAATACTGGGCTATTGTCGGACGGACGGACGGACATGCTCAAATCGACTCAGAATTTCACCACGTCCCAGAATATATGCATACACAGTACAAAATTTTGGAAGTTCTTCCAAAGGCACAACTTTAAAAGCACTTCCAGAAGATGCACTCCCAATTATGTTCTTTATTTTAACTACCCAGGAAGTTCTTTTAATTCAATTGTTTATAACTTGCTTTTTCATATTTTTAATGGGTAATTTTAACTTTTTTTGTTTCAAATTGGTTACAAATAGAGTAAGAATACATAAAATGGTACAAATCATTTAAAATTTGTCGAAAAAGATGCTAAATCCAATCTGGAAAAATTGTGAGTTTTTGAAAATATTTATTTGACAAAATATGAGAGAATTTTTTAATTTACATCCAAAACATTGAATTCGGATCACACCTAAAGAAGTGATGCAAATTCAGTGCAACGGCTGTTGAAATGCAGTACTTCCGTCCTATGACAAGCCTATGTTAAATTCATCGCTTCTGCGTCAATTTTGCACCACTTCCGGATCCAAAAAGAACATTTGCATTACTTTTTTGGCGACGCTATTTTGCTGGGTACTTTATGGGGTCTTAGAGCAATTTCGATGTGTTACAAACGGAATGACAAAGTTAATATACCCCCCATCCTATGGTGGATGGTATAAAAACAACATATGGGAAATATTGAAATCTAAAGCAATTTTTATTCAATTTCACAAAAGTATCTTTACGTTTTATCTGTCGATAGATTTTAGAGGTGTAGGATTTTTTTTTCGCTGACGATTTCAATGAAGTCAAAGAATTATTTCAGACCTGTTAAAGCCAAGCCAATCTCAGTTTAATAGAATTCTAATTAAGGCAGGGATATACATTTTGAAGGTGAACCGCTTAACTCTATGCGCACAACGATTTCAATAAAAAGTTTGAGTACTAAACCCTTTTGAAAAAAAAAAATCGGATAAACATACTATTGCTTAAAACAAAATCCCACTACACCCTATTATACATACATAATACATGTATGCGTGGGTGTGGACATTTTCCTTTTGAATTTTATCCATGAAATTTCAACAATTTCGATTAATTTCATTTCTCCACAGCTACGATTGCTGAGAATTGGAATTTGTTGTTGTTTGCCTGAATGCGGAACAACAACAGCAGCAAAGCAATTTCCCTTTCCTTATGCTAGCCCCAGTGACCGCACCCCATATCAATGGCCCCGGGACTGTGGCCAATACAATCAATGGAATTCAATTAGCAGTGTCAATGGGAAACCAATATGAACGGACGGATGGATGTATGAATGAATGAGAAATTGTTACTGTTGGGCCACAACTATTAGAGGTTTATTTTTATTAAAATGTTTTTGTTTTTAGTCCAAAAATCTTCTTTTCGGCTGATAATGTGACATTGTTTTTGGTAATCGTGATGTTGATGATGATGATGATGTCGGTTGACGCTCGTTGGCTGGCTATATTAAATGTATGGCAGAGTTCGTGGTTTGGTCATCAATTTGCAAATTAGTTTTCGGCGAAAAAAAAAAAAAAACAACTAACTCATATTGACTGTTTCCGTTTCCTTTGCCACCATTCGCATAACCACCACCCACAATGCAACCACTTAGCTTAGCCAACGGAAACGGATGTAATGTGTTTTACAGTGCGTGCGATAGCAATCAATTTTCCGTTTGTTGTCGTTGCTGCTGGTGGCGCTACCATTTTAGCAATTCATATTGTTGTTTTGTTGATTTTCCGTTTCATTCTGGATGGCCACAATTATTGTGGTGAAAATTAAAAGGAGGCACTAATTTACATGGCCACAAAATTTAGACCAATCACAAGCAAACCTCCCCTCCCCAAAAACAAATTCCAACAATAACAATGGTAATAATAACAACATTCCTAATGTTTAATAATTAATGGCTTGTATATAAACCCATGAAATGCAAATAAGACAAAAACAAACCCAAAATTGTGCCAAAACCGAAAATAAAAGTATGTTTTACTCTATTGAAAGAATAGCACAGTGGTTTGAAATTGTGAGATTATGTTGATTATAAGCAACCCGTTTTATGTCAACCTAGCTTAGACTCTTGTGGACAGCAATATATATTAGTTAAATATTAAATCGCTCCGTCATATCGTTGAAGTATATGCACCAGTCTTTAGTCATATCTAAGAGCAGGAACACAGAGTCCAAAAACTTTATTGCGGGTCGAGTGTCTATGAGTTAGGTTTGTAAAAATTTCCTTTAAAAAAAAGTTTTGACAAAATTTTCTATCGCAATAAAAATTTGACAAAATTTTCTATGGAAATAAAATTTTGACAAAAATTTCTATAGAAATAAAATTTGATAAAATTTTCTATAGATATAAAATTTCTATAAAAGTGTGACAACATTTCCTATTGAAATAAAATTTTCAATAGAAATAAAATTTTGACAAAATTTTTTATAGGAATAAAAATTTTATACAATTTTGAGAAAATTTTTATGGAAATAAAATGTTGACAAAATTTTCAATAGAAATAAAACTTTAAAAAAATTTTCAAGAAAAATAAAATTTTGACAAAATTTTCTATAGAAATAAAATTTTGACAAAATTTTCTATAGACATAAATTTTGATAAAATTTTCTGTAGGAATAAAATTTCTATAAAATTTCGAGAAAATTTTCTATAGAAATAAAATTTTGACAAAACTTTCTATAGAGATAAAATGTTGACAAAATTTTCTATAGAAATAAAATTGTGACAAAATTTCTAGAGAAACAAATTTTTGACAAAATTTCTATAGAAATATAATTTTGACAAAGAATAAAATTTTTACAAAATTGTCGAAAGATTTTGTCAAAATTTTATTTCTATAGAAAATTTTGTCAAAATTTTATTTCTATAGAAAATTTTGTCAAAATTTTATTTTTCTTGAAAATTTTTTTAAAGTTTTATTTCTATTGAAAATTTTGTAAAAATTTTATTTCTATAGCAAATTTTTTCAAAATGTTATTTCTTTAGAAAAATTTTTAAAAATTTTATTTCTTTGGAAAATGTTGTCAAAATTGTATATCTATCGAAAATTTTGTAAAAACTTTATTTCTTTGTCAAAATTTTATTTCTATAGAATTTTTGTCAAAATTTTATTTCTATAGAAAATTTTGCCAAAATTTTATTCCTGTAGACAATTTTGTCGAAATTTTACTTCTTAGAAAATTTTGTCAAAATGTTATGTGTATAGAAAATTTTGGCAAAATTGCATTTCTATAGAAACATTTGTCAAAATTTTATTTCTATAGAAAATTTTGTCAAAATGTTATTCCTATAGAAAATGTTGTCAAAATGTTATTTCTATGGAAATTTTTTTCAAAATTTTATTTCTATAGAAAATTTTTTCAAAATTTTATTTCTATAGAAAATTTTGTCAAAATTTTATTTCTATAGAAAATTTTGTCAAAATGTTATTTGTTTGGAAAATTTTTTCAAAATCTTATTTCTATAGAAAATTTTGTCAAAATATTATTTGTATAGAAAATTTTGGCAAAATTGCATTTCTATAGAAAATTTTGTCAAAATTTTATTTCTATAGAAAATTTTGTCAAAATGTTATTTCTATAGAAAATTTTGTCAAAATTTTATTTCTATGGAAAATTTTTTCAAAATTTTATTTCTATAGAAAATTTTGTCAAAATTTTATTTATTTTGAAAATTTTGCCAAAATTTATTTGCGTATTAAATGTTGACAAAATTTTATAGAAATGTTATTTGTATAGAAAATGTTGTTAAACTTTTATAGAAATTTTATTTCTATAGAAAATTTTGTCAAAATTTTATCTCTATAAAAATTTTTGTCAAAATTTTGACAAAGAAATAAAATTTTTACAAAATTTTCGATAGAAATACAATTTTGACAAAATTTTCCAACGAAATAAAATTTTGAAAAAATTTGCCATAGAAATAAAATTTTGAACAGAAATAAAATTTGGACAAAATTTTCTATAGAAATAAAACTTTGACAAAATTTTCCATAGAAATAAAATTTTGACAAAATTTTCTATAGGAATAAAATTTGAACAAAGAAACAAAGTTTTGGCAAAATTTTTTATAAAAGTAAAATTTTGACAAAATTTTCGATAGGAATAAAATTTTGAGAAAATTTTCTATAGATATAAAATTTTGACAAAATTTCTGAAGAAATAAAATTTTAACAAAACGTTCTATAGAAATAAAATTTTTATAAAATTTTAACAAATTTTTCTATGGGAATAAAATTTCTATAAAATTTTGAGAAAATATTTTGTGGAAATAAAATTTTGACAAAATTTTCTACAGAAATAAAATTTTGACAAAATTTTCTATAGAAATAAAATTTTGACAAAATTTTCTATAGAAATAAAATTTTGACAAAATTTCTAGAGAAATAAAATTTTGACAAAATTTGTATAGAAATGCAATTTTGACAAAGAAATAAAATTTTGACTAAATTTTCAAAAGAAATAAAATTTTGAAAAAATTTGCTATAGAAATAAAATTTTGACAAAATTTTCAATAGAAATAAAATATTGAAAAAATTTTCTATAGACACAAAATTATGACAAAATTTTCTAAAGAAATAAAATTTTGAGAAAATTTGCTATAGAAATAAAATTTTGACAAAATTTTCAATAGAAATAAAATTTTGACAAAATTTTCAATAGAAATAAAATTTTGACAAAATTTTCTATAGACACAAAATTTTGACAAAATTTTCTATATAAATAAAATTTTGACAAAATTTTCTATAGAAATAAAATTTTCTATAAAAATAAAATGTGGACAAAATTTTCTTTAGAAGTAAATTTTGCAGAATTATCTATAAAAATAAAATGTTGACAAAAATTTCTATAGAAATAAAATTTTGACGAAATTTTCGACAGAAATAAAATTGTGACGAAATGAAATTACAGAAATAAGTTTTTGACAAACGTTTCTATAGACATACAATTTTGACAAAATTCTCTACACGAGTAGATATAAAATCTTGACAAAATTTTCGATAGAAATAAAATTGTGACAAAATTTTTTATAGAAATAAAATGCTGAGAAAATTTTCTATTTTTTCTAGTTTTTGATAAAAGTGCAATGCCTCATAGACTTTTTTATGAAGTCTGCGGTATTTTCTATACAGTTCAGTTTAGGGCCCTATAAAACTCTCAATTAAGAAGTGTCATCACTGTAAAAACCCAGATATGTTGAACTTTATGCGGAAGAGCGTGTCCCTCTTTTTTATTGCATGTGATTCTATTCTTCTCAAAGGAAACGCTGTCGAAAAACTTCAGATGTTCGTTCAGTGCTCTTTGCTCTTTTGTCAGCAAGAATTTTGCTCACTTCAAATGATGATCCTTACATTCTTTCCAGAGGTATTGTCTCGATTCCCTGCTTTTCAAAGGTATTGTATACGATTGTACCATGGCCAATTTTTAGGTCACTGATGCCTTCCCAATCACTGTGTATTATGGTTCCGTGTAATAAACTCTCATCATCGGCGTTTGGCATATCTAATTGAAATGTTGAATTTTGCCAATCTCATACAGATGAAGTCATTATGAGGACCAGATCAAAAAGTTGCCATAACCAACTAAGCAAATATCCAATGATGTCAATGCTAATTGATATTCAACTAAATTGTTTTGAACTTCTGTCCCCTTCCAGCCTTATCTCTTGCGAATTCCCTTAGCCAGCCACCATCTTGCGCTTCATTAGATCCCTTGCATTTTTATGCCATTAATCAATCTTAATGTAAATAAATCATTGGCGAATTTGAATGGGGGAAATAAATTTCTCTTAGCAAAGCATAAAACTTTTTTGAAAATTTCTAAAGTTTCGTTCCAATTGGGTTCATGTTTTTGTTAACCCTGCCACCTTTTCGGCCAAGTGCCCAATGTAATTGCTGCTATGATTGCAGGGCAGTTTATTGTTTAAATATTAATTAATTGAACTTTATTTTAACCCTTGCGGGCTGTATTTGTAAGTGATGTTCTCTGAATAACAAAACATTATTTTAAGTTTTGGAAGGGGCCATGATAAAGTTCTAGCAGCGAAACTTTTTGTGAAAGGGATATGGAAAGATTATCGAAGGTAGTCATAGCAATAGATGGTGGACTTGCTGATAGGTTAGTGGAGGGGGTTGAGTTAAAATATCATTTATGGGATTTGAAATTCAAAGCTTAACGAACTTTGGCGGACTATTTAAATGTGGTCGTAGCCATACGTTTGCAGTTCTAGCAATTGTATAAATAACATAACGGAAAAATATTTTTCCTCCGAATTTCGAAGACAACAATCTAATGTTCGTCTATCGTTGATTAGGTTACAGTTGCAGCAGATACATCAGGCGCACTGAATCAGTTTTAAGATGTTCGTGAATTTCTGCGTCGTGGTGAAGTTCGTAGTCGATCTGGCGATGTCCGTCCATCTGTCTGTTGAAATCACGCTAACTTCCCAACGAAACAAGTTATCGAATTGAAATTTGGCACAAGTTGTTGTTACTGAAGTACGTTGGATAGTGTTGCAAATGAACAATATCGAACCACTTTGAGGTATAGGCATCATATACACTGACCCCCCGATTTGACTACCAAAGCCTCTTGTGCGTGAAGTTTTCATCCGATCCGGTTGAAATTTGGTGTGTGATGATATTGAAAATAATACAAAAATTGGTCCATATCGGCCCATAATTAAATATAGCCCGATATATACCGACCCTCACATTTGACTTCAGAAGGGTCTTGGAAGAGAAAATTTCAACCGATCCGATTGAAATTTGGTACGTGATATCAGAAGTTGTATAACATAAACCCGGTTGCCACTCGTGCCGAAAATAACCTACCAACGTTTGAAGAAAATTTGCCAACATTTAAAAAATCCTATTTAAAATTTTGTCAAAATTTCAAAATTTTATTTCTATAGGAAATTCTGTTAAAATTTTATTTCTATAGAAAATTTTGTAAAAATTGTATTTCTGCAGAAAATTTTGTCAAAATATTATTTCTATAGAAACTTTTGTAAAAATTTTATTTCTATAGAAAATTTTGTACAAGTTTTATTTCTATAGAAAACTTTGTCCAAGTTATATTTCTATAGAAAACTTTGTCCAAGTTATATTTCTATAGAAAATGTTGTCAAAATTTTATTTCTGTAGAAAATTTTGTCAAAATTTTATTTCTATAGAAAATTTTGTCAACATTTTATTTCTATAGAAAATTTTGTCAAAATTGTATTTCTATAGAAAACTTTGTCAAAATATTATTTCTATAGAAATTTTTTCCAAAATTTTATTTCTATAGAAAGTTTTACTAAAATTTTATTTTTTTTAGAAAATTTTGTCAAAATTTTATTTCTATAGAAAATTTTGTTAAAATTTTATTTCTATAGAAATTTTTGTCAAAATTTTATTTCTGTAGAAAATGTTGTCAAGATTTTAATTTCTATAGAAAATTTTGCTAAAATTTAATTGTATAGAAAATTTTGTCAAAATTTTATTTGTATAGAAAATTTTGTGAAAATATTATTTCTATAGAAAAGTTTGTCAAAATTTTATTTCTATACAAAACTTTGTCAAAATTGTATTTCTATAGAAAACTTTGTCAAAATATTATTTCTATAGAAAATTTTGTCCAAGTTATATTTCTATAGAAAATTTTGTCAAAATTTTATTTCTGTAGAAAATTTTGTTAAAATTTTATTTCTATAGAAATTTTTGTCAAAATTTTATTTCGGTAGAAAATGTTGTCAAAATTTTTATTTCTATAGAAAATTTTGGTAAAATTTAATTGAAAATTTTGTCAAAATTTTCTTTGTATAGAAAATTTTGTAAAAATATTATTTCTATAGAAACTTTTGTAAAAATTTTATTTCTATAGAAAAGTTTGTCAAAATTTTATTTCTATACAAAACTTTGTCAAAATTGTATTTCTATAGAAAACTTTGTCAAAATATTATGTCTATAGAAAATTTTGTCCAAGTTATATTTCTATAGAAAATTTTGTCAAAATTTTATTTCTATAGAAAATTTTGTTAAAATTTTATTTCTATAGAAAATTTTGTCAAAATTTTATTTCTATACAAAACTTTGTCAAAACTGTAGTTCTATAGAAAACTTTGTCAAAATATTATTTCTATAGAGAATTTTGCTAATATTTTATTTATATAGAAAATTTTGTCAAAATTTTATTTCTATAGAAAATTTTGTTAAAGTTTTATATTTCTATAGAAATTTTTGTCAAAATTTCATTTTTGTAGAAAATTTTGTAAAATTTTTTATTTCTATAAAAAACTTTGTCAAAATTTTATTTCTACAAAAAATTTTGTTAAAATTTTATGTCTATAGAAAATTTTGTCAAAATTTTATTTCTATAAAAAATTTTGTCAAAATTTTATTTCTATAAAAAATTTTGTCAAAATTTTATTTCTATAGAAAATTTTGTCAATATTTTATTTCTGTAGAAAATTTTATCATTGGGCCATATCGGTCTAAACCCAGCAAAAAAATTTGGAAGTTCTTCCAAAGGCACAACTTTAAAAGCACCTCCAAAAGATGCACTCCCAATGATGTTCTCTATTTTAACTATCCAGGAAGTTCCTTTAATTAAATTTTTTAACTTGGTTTTTTCATATTTTAATGGATAATTTTAACTTTTTTTGTTTCAAATAGGTTAAAAACAGAGTAAGAATTCATAAAATGGTACAAATCATTTAAATTTTGTCGACAAAAATGCTAAATCCAATCAGAAAAAATTGTGAATTTTTGAAAATATTTCAGGTCAAACTTTTCCGACAAGCGTAAGAAGCCATTAAAATTTACAAAAATTATAAAAATTATTTATTTGACAAAATATCTCACAATTTTTTTAATTTACATCCAAAACATTGAATTCGAATCATACCAAAAGAAGTGATGCAAATTCAGTGCAAGGGCTGTTGAAATGGAGGACTTCCATCCTATGACAAGCCCATGTTAAATTCATCGCTTCTGCGTCAATTTTGCTTCACTTCCGGATCCAAAAAGAACATTTTCATTACTTTTTTGGCGACGCTTTTTTTGCTGGTCCATATCGGTTCATATTCATGGTTGCCACTCCAGCCAAAAAAAATCTACCAAAATTTTAATTCTATAGAAAATTTTGTCAACATTTTATTACTCTAGAAAAATTTGTCCAAGTTTTATTTCTTAAGAAAATTTTGTCAAAATTTTATTTGCTTAGAAAATGTTGTCAAAATTTTATTTGTATAGAAAATTTTGTCCAAGTTTTATTTCTATAGAAAATTTTGTCCAAGTTATATTTCTATATAAAATTTTGTCAAAATTTTATTTCTATAGAAAATTTTGTCAAGATTTTATTTCTATAGAAAATTTTGTCAAAATTTTATTTCTATAGAAAATTTTGTCAAAATTTTATTGCTATAGAAAATTTTGTCCAAGTTTTATTTCTATAGAAAATTTTGTCAAAATTTTATTTCTATAGAAAATTTTGTCAAAATTTTATTTCTATAGAAAATTTTGTCAAAATTTTATTTCTATAGACAATTTTGTCAAAATTTTATTTCTGTAGAAAATTTTGTCAAAATTTTATTTCTATAGAAAATTTTGTTAAAATTTTATTTCACAGAAAATTTTGTCAAAATTTCATTTCTATCGAAAATTTTGTCAAAATTTTATTTCTATAGAAAATGTTGTCAAAGTTTTATTTATATATGGAAAATTTTGTCAAAATTTTATTTCTATTGAAAATTTTGTCAAAATTGTATCTCTATGGAAAATTTTGTCAAAATTTTATTTCTATGGAAAATTTTGTCAAAATTTTATTTATATATGGAAAATTTTGTCAAAATTTTATTTCTATAGAAAATTTTGTCAAAATTTTATTTCTATAGAAAATTTTGTCAAAATTTTTTTTCTATAGAAAATTTTATCAAATTTTATTGCTATAGAAAATTATGTCCAAGTTTTATTTCTATAGAAAATTTTGTCAAAATTTTATTTCTACAGAAAATTTTGTCAAAATTTTATTTATGTCGAAAATTTTGTCAAAATGTTATTTCAATAGAAAATTTTGTCAAAATTTTATTTCTATAGAAAATTTTGTCAAAATTTTATTTCTATAGAAAATTTTGTCAAAATTTTATTTCTATAGAAAATTTTGTCAATATTTTATTTCTATAGAAAATTTTGTTAAAATTTTAATTCATAAAAAATTTTGTCAATATTTCATTGCTATAGAAAATTTTGTCAAAATTTTATTTCTATAGAAAATTTTGTCAAAATTTTATTTATATATGGAAAATTTTGTCAAAATTTTATTTCTATTGAAAATTTTGTCAAAATTTTATTTCTATGGAAAATTTTGTCAAAATTTTATTTATATATGAAAAATTTTGTCAAAATTTTATTTATATATGAAAAATTTTGTCAAAATTTTATTTATATATGGAAAATTTTGTCAAAATTTTATTTATATATGGAAAATTTTGTCAAAATTTTATTTCTAGGGAAATTTTTGTCAAAATTTTATTTCTATAGAAAATTTTGTCAAAATTTAATTTCTATAGAAAATTTTGTTCAAATTTTATTTGTGTAGAAAATTTTGTCAAAATTTTATTTGTATAGAAAATTTTGTCAAATTTTATTTGTATAGAAAATCTTGTCAAAATTTTATTTGTAAAGACAATTTTGTCAAAATTTTATTTTTATAGAAAATTTTGTCAAAATTTTATTTCTATAGAAAATTTTGTCAAAAGTTTATTTCTGTAGAAATTTTTGTCAAAATTTAAGTTCTTAAGAAAATTTTGTCAAAATTTAATTTCTTAAGAAAATTTTGTCAAAATTTCTATACACTATACACAATTTGGTCAAAATATTATTTCTACAAAAAACTGAAATATGTTTTATTTGTAGAGGAATCTTTTGCAAAATTTACCAAAACATCGAGAATTCTACCAATCTATCAAATCAAAAAAAAAAAAAAAATACCTTTTGGTAGAATTCTACCAACTGTGGCCGCCGTTTATATAAAACGTTTTGTATAAATTAGAAATTAATACGAATGATCAAAAAATAGCGTTATTAGGAGGAAATTTTTGAAAATTGGTCCGGACATATACATGGGAGCTATATGTAAATCTGAACCGATTTCAACAGAATTGGGCACGCATTGCTATAATGCTAATTCTACTTCCTGTGCAAAATTTTAGTTAAATCGGAGTAAAAGATTGGCCACTGTCGAACGATAAATCTGAACAGATTTCAATAAAATTTGGCACACTTGACTACACTATTATTGTACTCCTAGTCCAAAATTTCAACCAAATTGGGGTAAAACTCTGGCTGCTGGGACCGTATTAGTTTATATCGGGCGAAAGATACATATGGGAGCTATATCTAAATCTGAACCGATTTCAATAAAATTTGGCACACTTGACTATAGTATTAATTGTTCTTCTTGTTCAAAATTTTAAGCAAATTAGGGTAGAACTCTGGCTTCTGGGGCCATATAAGTCCATATCGGGCGAAATATATATATGGGAGCTATATCTAAATCTGAGCCGATTTCTTCCAAAATCAATAGGGATCTATTCTGAGCCAAAACACATACTTTTGTCAAATTTGAAGTCGATTGGACTAAAACTGCGACCTAGACTTTGATTACAAAAATGTGTTCACGGACATGGCTATATCGACTCAGGAGCCCACCCTGAGCATGTTTGCCTATGTGTCTATCTCGTCTCCTTCTGGGTGTTGCAAACATATGCACTAACTTATATTACCCTATTGCACAGTGTGGCGCAGGGTATAAAAACTCGGTGTACCAAACTTCATCAAAATCGTTAATAAATAAGACCGACTCAGGAAGTTATTCTGAGTCGATCAGAATCACCTCCTGAGTCGATTAAAAAACACCGTGTACCAAATGTTATCAAAATCGGGTAACAAATGTGACCGAGTCCGGTCGACTCAGGAGGTGATTCTGTGACGATCGGTATATATTTTATGGGGTCTAAAATCAATATTTCTGGTAGGCAAATTTTTTTTTGGAAGATCAAAGTTATTACAACCGGACACTATGTTATGTGGTTACGGGTACAAAAAATTAAAAATATAGTAATAATTTAGAAAAAGTAATTTAGAAGAGTCATTTTTAAAATAAATTTCTGAAAAAAAAAAAATATTAAAGCTCTTGAATTGAGAAGGGTTTGAAAACTAAAGCCATACAGAGAATTCGACAAGTGTGTGACCCTTTGTAGTCTATTTAGTCCATACACATAACGAATGATGTTATTGAAGGCAACGTTTACTTTTCGTAGATTACCGATGATTAGCGATTGTACTAAGGACACCAACATAAAAATTCACAATTTTAAAATTAGTCACAAGTTTTAAATTAGTTCATTAAATGAAAAAAATTTAATGAAGTTTCCGACACTCTTATGGTCAATAACTTCGAGTTAGCTTTTCAAAACACACTGATTATTCTCACGAAAGTATGTATGTGTGTGAGTGTATAATCGAAAAGAATTCTTCCTTCATCACTGAATTAAAATGAGTTTTACATTTTCGATATTACCTGGAAGTGAATGCAGTTGGCATTATTCGGAAGTTGTCTGCAATGCAACACTATTTTGCAATTAAAACTTGGCAATTTCCAAGTAAATAAGATGGGTTGATTGGTGGCAGTCACCTGCACACATATCCTACTGCGAGTGTGTAATAATATCCACAATTCATGTACACACACACTCATACACACCAGAGTTATATTTAAAACTCAAAGCACAAACAATCAACAATACATAGAGGACAGAATGACTTCCGGCGGATGTATTGTATATGAATATGAATGTGTGTGTGTGTGAGTTTATAAACAAATAACAATGCTTCTACCATCTCCTTCTATAGAGTACAACCCATTCAATATATGATATTTGAGTATGGCCCATATTGCCACACACCTGGTTAGAGTGTAAGCGGCTAATGACAACATTTGTATGCATTATTTAAGCCATGTTAGTGTATTAGCTATTGGTCGCTGGTTGTTCATTGTTCATCGGTTGGTTGATGGTTTCCAACATTGGGTGATGCGGTTGTTCAGAGGGGATACAGCCGAACACACAACAGCCAATTAACTAACACAAATTCAGGTACACACACATACACAGTCGTGAGCCCTCATATACTTTTCTAAATTCAGTGTAAATCTAATTAACCATTCAAAGATATTGGTGGCAATGCTTTGGAGTGGAACCATAACTAACTAAAAACATGGAAATCTAGTAAACTGGCTTTTAGTACATCATACAACAATGATACTTCCAGAATTTCCCATTATGATGATGACATTTACATGGAAATATAGACAGCTATATAGATAAACAAATTACCATTAAACATTTAAGGGATTGATGTCAGCAGACTTTGAATTGAGATGTGTTGCTATCGAAAAAATTATTTTAGTAGTCACGATAGAAACAAATAAGAAAAGTATAAAGTCGGGCGGACCGACAATAATATATCTCTCTTTCGCCGTTTTATGCAGGGTACAATAAATCGCCTATATCATCTGCTTTTGAGTGTTGTAAACAGTGTGGCAAGGTATAAAAATTTGAAGTCGTCAGAGAAAAAGGCAGAGGAGAATACAAAACACCAAGAGCCCAGGGAACTTCTGGCAATAATGGACAGATAATTTTCTATTTTTTTGTTGTGACAGTAGCCTTTTAAGGGAATCCTTAAAGTGACAGTAAATTATTCTTGATGCAATTGCATCAGAAAGTGAGACTAGGTACTTCTTGAGAAACAATGGTAATGAGAAACCTGTCGTATTACGAATTTGGACTTTATGGAAGCACCATTGCAAAATCCCTATTACTGTTCATGCTATTCGTACATCATAATTCTTAGACAGCATGTATTAGGACCACGGTTACCACTGTTGCTAAAATTCTAGCAATATTAGTAGATTTTTTAATGGTTGGTACATTGGGAGAGAGAGGAAAATATCTTCTCCATTTAAGAGTAAAGTACCTCTATAAGAATAAAAGTTTGACAAAATTTTCTATGTAAACAAATTTTGACAAAGTTTTCCCTAGAAATCAAATTTTGACAAAATTTTCTATGTAAATAAAATTTTGACAAAATTATCTGCACAAATGGAATTTGACAAAATTTTCTATAGATATAAAATTTTGACAAAATTTTCTATAGACAAAATTTTCTATGTAAATAAAATTTTGAGGACATTGTCTATAGAATAAGATATTGGTCAAATTTTGTATAGAAATAGAATTTTGACTAAATTTTCTATGGAAATAAAATTTTTTACGAAATTTTCTATAGAAAAAAAATTTTTACAAAATTTTCTATAGAGACAAAATTTTCTATTAAAATAAAATGTTGACAAAATTATCTGCAAAAATGAAATTTTGACAAAATTTTCTATGGATATACAATTTTGACAACATTTTCTATGGAAATACAATTTTTGACAAATTTTACTATAGAAATAAAATATTCTGTGGAAATAAAATTTTTGACGAATTTTTCTATAGCAACAACATTTTTACAAAATCTTCTATAGATATAAAATTTTTACAAAATTATCTGCACAAATGAAATTTTGACAAAATTTTCTATAGATATAAAATTTTGACAAAATTCTCCATAGAAATAAAATTTTTACAAAATTTTCCATATAAATACAATTTTGACAACATTTTCTATAAAAATAAAATTTTGACAAAATTTTCTACAGAAATACAATTTTTATAAAATTTTCTATGGAGATAAAATGTTGACAAAATATTTATTGAAATAACATATTGACAAAATTTTCTATAGAAATAAAATTTTGACAAAATATTCTATAGAAATAAAATTTTGACAACATTTTCTATAGAAATACAACTTTGGCAAATATTCTATAGACAATTTCTATAAAACAAATTTTATGGAAATAGAATTTTGATAAAATTTTCCATAGAAATAAAATTTTGACAAAATTTTCTATAGCGATAAAATTTTGACGAAATTTTCTATAGAGATAAAATTTTGACAAAATTTTCTATAGAGATAAAATTTTGACAAAATTTTCTATAGAGATAAAATTTTGACAAACTTTTCTATATAGATAACATTTTGACAAAATTTCTATACAGATAAAATTTTAACAAAATTTTCTATAGAGATAAAATTTTGACAAAATTTTCTATAGAGATAAAATATTGATAAAATTTTCTATAGATATAAAATTTTGACCAAATTTTCTATAGAGATAAAATTTTGACAAAATTTTCTATAGAAATAAAATTTTAACAAAATTTTCTATAGAGATAAAACTTTGATAAAATTTTCTATAGATATAAAATTTTGACAAAATTTCTACAGATATAAAATTTTGACAAAATTTCTACAGATATAAAATTTTGACAAAATTTTCTATACAGATAAAATTTTAACAAAATTTTCTATAGAGATACAATTTTAACAAAATTTTCTATAGAGATAAAATTTTAACAAAATTTTCCCTAGAACTAAAATTTTGACAAAATTTTCCATATAAATAAAATTTTGACAAATTTGCTATAGAAATAAAATGTTGACAAAATTTTCAATAGAAAAAAAATTTGACAAAATTTTCTATAGAAATAAAATTTTAACAAAATTTTCTATAGAGATAAAATTTTGACAAAATTTTCTATAGAGATAAAACTTTGACAAAATTTTCTATAGGAATAAAATTTGGCAAAATTTTCTATGGAAATAATATTTTGACAAAACTTTCCATGGAAATAAAATTTTGACAAAACTTTCTATGGAAATAAAATTTTGACAAAACTTTCCATGGAAATAAAATTTTGACAAAACTTTCTATGGAAATAAAATTTTGACAAAACTTTCCATGGAAATAAAATTTTGACAAAATTTTCTATAGATATAATATTTTGACAAAATTTTCGATAGAGATAAAATTTTAACGAAACTTTCTATAGAGATAAAATGTTGACAAAATTTTCTATAGAAATAAAATTTTGACAAAATTTTCTATAGAAATAAAATGTTGACAAAATTTTCTATAGAAATAAAACTTTGACAAAATTTTCTATAGAAATAAAACTTGGTAAAATTTTCTATTGAAATAATAATTTAACAAAACTTTCCATTGAAATAAAATTTTGACAAAATTTTCTATAGATAAAAAATTTTGACAAAATTTTCCATAAAGATAAAATTTTAATAAAACTTTCAATAGAGATAAAATTTTGACAAAATTTTCTATAAAGATAAAATTTTAACAAAATTTTCTATAGAGATAAAATTTTAGCAAAATTTTCTATAGATATATAATTTTGACAAAATTTTCTATAGAGATAAAATTTTGACAAAATTTTCTATAAAGATAAAATTTTGACAAAATTTTCTATTGAGATAAAACTTTGACAAAATTTTCTATTGAGATAAAACTTTGACAAAATTTTCTATAGAAATAACATTTTGACAAAATTTTCTATAGAGATAAAATTTTGACAAAATTTTCTATAGAGATAAAATTTTGACAAAATTTTCTATAGAGATAAAATTTTGACAAAATTTTCTATAGAGATAAAACTTTGACAAAATTTTCTATAGAAATAAAATTTTGACAAAATTTTCTATAGAGATAAAATTTTGACAAAATTTTCTATAGAGATAAAATTTTGACAAAATTTTCCATATAATTAAAATTTTAACAAAATTTTCCATAGAAATAAAATTTTGACAAAATTTTCCATATAAATAAAATTTTGACAAATTTGCTATTGAAATAAAATGTTGACAAAATTTTCAATAGAAAAAAAAATTTGACAAAATTTTCTATAGAAATAAAATTTTAACAAAATTTTTATAAAATTTTGACAAAATTTATATTTATAAAATTTTGACAAAATTTTCTATAGAGATAAAACTTTGACAAAATTTTCTATAGAAATAAAATTTGGCAAAATTTTCTACGGAAATAATATTTTGACAAAACTTTCCATGGAAATAAAATTTTGACAAAACTTTCTATGGAAATAAAATTTTGACAAAACTTTCCATGGAAATAAAATTTTGACAAAATTTTCTATAGATATAATATCTTGACAAAATTTTCGATAGAAATAAAATTTTAACGAAACTTTCTAGAGAGATAAAATTTTGACAAAATTTTTCTATAGAAATAAAATTTTGACGTAATTTTCTATAGATAAAAAATTTTGACAAAATTTTCTATAGAGATAAAATTTTGACAAAATTTTCTATAAAGATAAAATTTTGACAAAATTTTCTATTGAGATAAAACTTTGACAAAATTTTCTATTGAGATAAAATTTTGACAAAATTTTCTATAGATATATAAATTTGACAAAATTTTCTGTAGAGATAAAATTTTGACAAAATTTTCTATAGAGATACAATTTATTATTATAAAATTTTAACAAAATTCTCTATACAACATTTTATGTTGAAAAAATGTTTCTATAGAAATAAAAAAATCTATAGAAATAAAATTTTGAAAAATTTTTGGAAATAAATTTTAGGTTGGTATTATTTTTATTCAGTCCGTTTGTTTCAAAATGCTTTGATCATCTGTGATGCGCATTCTGTTGTTAGACGTTGTTGTTTCCTTACCATCCATTGTTGTTGTTTCCTTACCATCATAATAAATAATGAGTAATCATAGGCTGATATTGGAGCCATAATCAAAGCATTTTGGATTAAAATTTTGACAAAATTTTCTATAGAAATAAAATTTTGACAAAATTTTCTATAGAAATGAAATTTTGTAAAATTTTTCTGTATACTAATTTTGTAAAAATGTTTCTATGGAATGAAATGGAATTAAGGTAAAGTTTTCGAAAGTAATTAGATTTGACAAAATTTTTTATAGAAATAAAATTTTGATAAAATATCATGTAGAAATGAAATTTTGACAATATTTTCTATACAAATAAAATTTTGACTAATTAAAATTATGTTAAGTCAACATCTTTAAAATTTTTTAATTCTCGTTTTAGGTCATACTATCAAAGTCCATTGTGGGTAAGTGTTCCCTTATTGTAGAAGTAGCTATTTACCCTTGTTGGTACAAGCTAAAAATATTTAAAACTGATGTATAATTTAATATATATTTGTACACTCATATAAATTTTCGCTATTAAGAGTAGGATCATAAAATTATAAATAAACTTCTTACATGAAATAATAAAGCATTTCGTTCGAAGAAACATTATTTTTTTTATAATAACAACTACAATTTGAGCAAAAACTGCAAAATAAGGTCAGTTTATTTGGTAGTTTTTTTTTTGTTAAAATCTCTTCAAATTTTGGTAGATTATTTTTGGCTCGAATAACAGCCGTGATTGCAACCCAATCGATTGCGATTTCCACGCAATGCTGTTGCCCTCGTAAAGGATTTTTCTTCTAAAAATCTCATTTATGCTATATGTCTGTCCTTGGAATACTAGTACACATAATTAGTTTATTGTGAGCTCACATTTTCCACAATGTTTCATTTATTTCTATCTCTGTTATCCCCTTTGTAAAACACCGAAATATCAGACCCCCTAAAGCATATATATATATATATATATATATATATATATATATATATATATATATATATATATATATATATATATATATATATATATATATATATATATATATATATATATATATATATATATATATATATATATATATATATATATATATATATATATATATATATATATATATATATATATATATATATATATATATATATATATATATTCTGGCTCTTAGTCGATCCGCCCATCTTTTTAAATCACACTATACACAAAAAAATTCTGATTCAATCACGAAATTAATTGATCCAATTAATTATACCCTCCATCATAGGATGGGGGTATATTAACTTTGTCATTCCGTTTGTAACACATCGAAATATTGCTCTAAGACCCCATAAAGTATATATATTCTGGGTCGTGGTGAAATTCTGAGTCGATCTAAGCATGTCCGTCCGTCCGTCCGTCTGTTGAAATCACGCTAACTTCCGAACGAAACAAGCTATCGACTTGAAACTTGGCACAAGTAGTTGTTATCCATGTAGGTCGGATGGTATTGAAAATGGGCCATATCGGTCCACTTTTACGTATAGCTCCCATATAAAGGGACCCTCAGATTTGGCTTGTGGAGCCTCTAACTGAAGCATATTTCATCCGATACGGCTGAAATTTGGTACATGGTGTTGGTATGTGGTCTCTAACAATCATGCAAAAATTGGTCCACATCGGTCCATAATTATATATAGCCCCCATATAAACCGATCCCCAGATTTGGCTTGCGGAGCCTAAAAGAGAAGCAAGTTTCATCCGATCCGGCTGAAATTTGGTACATGGTGTTGGTATATGGTCTCTAACAACCATGCAAAAATTGGTCCATATCGGTCCATAATTATATATAGCCCCCATATAAACCGATCCCCAGATTTGGCTTTTGGAGCCTCTAAGAGAAGCATATTTCATCCGATCCGGCTGAAATTTGGTACATGATGTTGGTATATGGTCTCTAACAACCATGCAAAAATTGGTCCATATCTGTCCACAATTATATATAGCGCCCATATAAACCGATCCCCAGATTTGGCTTGCGAAGTCACCAAGAGAAGCAAATTTCATCCAATCCGGTTGTAATTTGGAACATGGTGTTAGTATATGATCTTTAACAACCTTGCCAGAATTGGTCCGTATCGGTCCATAATTATATATAGCCCCCATATAAAACGTTCTCCAGATTTGACCTCCGGAGCCTCTTGGAGAGCAAAATTCATCCGGTCCGGTTCAAATTTGGAACATGGTGTTAGTATATGGTCGTTAACAACCATACCAAAATTGGTCCAATCACACAAAAATTGGTCCATATCGGTTCATAATCATGGTTGCCACTAGAGCTAAAAATAATCTACCAAAATTTTATTTCTAGAGAAAATTTTGTTAAAATTTTATTCGGTTCATAATAAAATTTTCATCATTGTCGAAATTTTATTTCTATAGAAAATTTTGTCAAAATTTTTTTTCTATAGAAAATTTTCTCAAAATTTTATTACTATAGAAAATTTTGTTCAAATTTTATTCGGTTCATAATCATGGTTGCCACTCGAGCCAAAAATAATCTACCAAGATTTTATTTCTATAGAAAATTTTGTCAAAAGTTTATTTCTATAGAAAATTTTGTTAAAATTTTATTTCTGTAGAAATTTTTGTCAAAATTTTTATTTCTATAGAAAATTTTGTGAAATTGTTATTTCTATAGAAAATTTTGTCAAAATTGTATGTCTATTTTGTCAAACTGAATTATATACGTATTGGATCGATCTTTTTTGATTTAATATATACCACGTATGGAATTACATACAATTTAGAAGATGGTGTTAGGAGTTCTTAAGATACCTTGCCATCGGCAAGCGTTACCGCAACTTAAGTAATTCGATTCTGGATGACAATGTTTAGAAGAAGTTTTTACGCAATCCATGATGGAGGGTACATAAGCTTCGGCCTGGCCGAACTTACGGCCGTATATACTTGTTTTTTAATTGAAATGTCTTCAATCACAGAAATGATAGTATGAATTAAAAAATTAATTGACAGCCAATTAAAAAATTAATTGATACTATTAATTTGTGTGATTGATTTTTGTTTCATTAAAAGAATTTGTTGAATCAATTAAAATTTTAATTGAATATTTTTCCCAACTCAATTAAGATTTTAATTCGAACAATTTTCGGGAAATTTTTTCCTGTTTAGGTTAGTTTGGATTAGTTTGCCAATAGGTGCTCTATCTCATGTCGGTTGACACCTAAGACACTATTCGGCTTTGTGTACTCTCTAACTTCTGTTTTCCATCGTATCCTCATTTTATTGTAGGAACTGCGTGTCCCTAACGAGTTACATTTTCAATCTCTAAGTTCCTACGAAACAGGTACATTTACAGAAAAAAAAATTCCATGTTTACGGGGTCCCTTAAACTCTACTGAGTAACAGTGGATCACAATTTCAATCCAATAAGTTCAATGCCTTCTTGACGTCACTGGCATATATGGTCTCTAATGACCATGCAAAAAATGGTCCACATCGGTGCATAATTGTATATAGCCCCCATATAAACCGAATACCAGATTTGACCTCCGGAGCCTCTTGGAAGACCAAACATCATCTGATTCAGTTGATATTGGGTACGTGTTGCTAATATATGGCCTCAAACACCCATGCAAAAATTCGTCGAAATCGGTCCATAATTATATATAGGCCCCATGTAAACCGATCCCCAGATTTGACCTCCGGAGCCCCTTGGAAGAGCAAAATTCATCCGATTCGGTTGAAATTTGGTACGTGATGTTAGTATATGGTATCCAACAACCATGCAGGAATTGGTTCATATCAGTCCATAATTGTATATAACCCCCATAACAGATTGGCTGATAAGTCCACGGTCTAACTAAGAAAAACACATTTTTATACCCTTCACCACTACTGTGGTACAGGGTATAATAAGTTTGTGCATTTGTATGTAACGCCAAGAAATAGTGATCATAGACCCATTTTGCACAAGCGGTACTTTTAACGATACTATTGTATGTGCCAAATATGGTCAAAATCGATGCAGATTTAGATGTAGCTCCCATATATATATTTCGTTCGATTTGAACATATATGGCCTCAAAATCCAGGGTTTTGCCGTGATTTGCTTCAAATTTCGCACAAGGAGTACGTTTAGTAGTATAGGTAATTGTGGCAAATTTGTTTGAAATCGGTTCAGATTTAGATATGGCTCCCATATATATCTCCCGTCCGATTTGCACTCATATGACCAGGGGGCCAAAGTTATACTCCCATTTACGTGAAATTTCGCACAGATAGCAGAATTATTATTCTAACTATGCATGTCAAATTTAGTTAAAATTGGTTCCGATTGTATATAGCTCCCATATATACGTACACCTGAGTTGGGGAAATATGGTAGACTGTTTCATATTTTAGACCCATTTTCAATGGGATTTTCCTCCAATTGACTGGATAGTTTCCACAGAGAATACAAATATGGTCAAAATTCTCACACTCTACATAAATTTCTGTGATGATTTCCCCATATCATAGTCATATCCTACACACTGCAATGCCAAAATTTCCACAGAACGGATGAGTTTTAAATAAGGCTCCAAGTCGCCCGACTAGACCAAATAATATATCACAACCCACACTTGACCACATATCTTGGCGAGATCCAACCAATATCCTTGTAAAATCGTCACTGCTGAGTAGCAAAAATTGTTAATATTACTCTAATTTTACTATATCTCGAATACATATGTATCGCCTGAAAAATCATAAATCTCTTTTGTACAATTGCATTAAAATTTCTCTCGCTTCATATTCCCCATATTTATACCCTGCGCCACACTGTGGAACAGGGTATTATAAGTTAGTGCATATGTTTGTAACACCCAGAAGGAGACGAGAGAGACACATGGTGTCTTTGGCAATAATGCTCAGGGTGGGTCCCTGAGTCGATATAACCATGTCCGTCTGTCTGTCTGTCCGTCCGTCCGTCCGTCTGTCTGTGAACACATTTTTGTGATCAAAGTCTAGGTCGCAATTTAAGTCCAATCGCCTTCAAATTTGGCACATGTTCCTAATTTGGGTCAGAATAGAACCCTATTGATTTTGGAAGAAATCGGTTCAGATTTAGATATAGCTCCCATATATATCTTTTGCCCGATATGCACTAATATGGACACAGCAGCCAGACTTTTATACCGATTTGCTGAAATTTTGTACAAACATAACACTTAGTCGTATAGTCAAGTGTGCAAAATTTGATTGAAATCGGTTCAGATTTAGATATAGCTCCCATATATATCTTTCGCCCGATATGGACTAATATGGTCCTAAAAGCCAGAGTTTTGGCCCAATTTGGTTGAAATTTTGCACAGGGAGTAGATTCAGTATTGTAGCTATGAGTGCCAAATTTGCTTGAAATCGATTCAGATTTAGATATAGCTCCCATATATGTCTTTCGCCCGATATGCACTTATATGGTCCCAGAAGCCAGAGTTTTATCCCGATTAGCTTGAAACTTAGCACAAGGAGTACAATTGGTAGTGTAGTCATGTGTGCCAAATTTGATTGAAATCGGATCAGATTTAGATATAGCTCCCATATATATTTTTCGCCCGATATGGACTTATATGTCCCCAGAAGCCAGAGTTTTGGCCCAATTTGGTTGAAATTTTGCACTAGGAGTACAATTAGTAGTATAGTCATGTGTGCCAAATGTGATTGAAACTACTTGTGCCAAGTTTCAAGTCGATAGCTTGTTTCGTTCGGAAGTTAGCGTGATTTCAACAGACGGACGGACGGACGGACCTGCTCAGATCGACTCAGAATTTCACCACGACCCAGAATATATATACTTTATGGGGTCTTAGAGCAATATTTCGATGTGTTACAAACGGAATGACAAAGTTAATATACCCCCATCCTATGGTGGAGGGTATAAAAATTCATCAGCAGCAGTTCAGGAATATTTACAGAAACAAATTTGCCACGTTTGGGGGAGTCCCTCTCCCACACTCTAGTGAGCAACAGTGGATCAAAATTTCAAGCCAATGAGTTCAAAGCCTTCTTGACGTCACTGGCATATAAACACACATATCTATACATAGTAAAGATAGGGTAGGCAGTGTTTCCAGTATATTTCAGGCTCTTGTCCCCAAATTATGATGTTCTCGTCCCCAAAAATTCCCAATTTAAATATAAATACCTAACAAAAATCCCAAAAAAGTTAAAAAAAAAAAAAATAAAAAAAATAAAGCAAAAGGCTCTGATGTAGAAAATCAATAATAATTTAAAAATTTAAATTTTGTCAAATCCAGCAAGCTGCAATAAAATCAAGATTTCGAACCACAGCATCAAAAGACTGGTAATCGTGTTCCAAATGCTGGAGATATGAATGTGGTCACCTTGTTTTTATGAACGAAAATTTGCTTCTAAATATTCAAGTAGTAAATTTGGGTGGTAGACACGTTGCTAAAGTTGGTAGAATTGTAGATTTTTTAATGTTTGGTAGATTGGTAGGATTTTTGATTTTTTTGGTAGATTTTGCGGAGGTACTTCAAAAATTTCTATAGGAATAAACTTTTGACAAAATTTTGAGAAAATTTTATATATGGAAAAAAATTTTGAGAACATTTTCTACGTAGAAATAAAATTTTTACAAATGTTTCTTTAGAGAAATAAAATTTTGAAAAAATTTTCTATACAGAAATAAAATTTTGACAAAGTTTTCTATAAAAATTTGACAAAATTTTCTATCGAAATACAATTTTGACAAAATTTTCTATAGAAATAAAATTTTGACAAAATTTTCTATAGAAATAAAATTGTGACAAAATTTTCTATACAGAAATAAAATTTTGACAAATTTTTCTATACAGAAATAGAATTTTGACAAAATTTTTTATAGAAATAAAATTTTGACAAATTTTTCTATAGAAATATTATTATGACAAATTTTTCTATATAAAAATAAAATTTTAAAAAAATTTTCTATATAGAAATAAAATTTTGGAAAAATTTTTTTTATAGAAATATATTTTTGACAAAATTTTCTATAGAAATAAAATTTTGACAAAATTTTCTATAGAAATAAAATTGTGACCAAATTTTCTATAGAAATAAAATGTTGACAAAATTTTTTTTAGAAATAAAATTTTGACAAATTTTTCTATACAGAAATAGAATTTTGACAAAAATTTCTATAGAAATAAAATTTTGACAAAATTTCTTATAGAAATAACATTATAACAAATTTTTCTATATAAAAATAAAATTAAAAAAAAAAAATTTTCTATATAGAAATAAAATTTTAGAAAATTTTTTTTATAGAAATATATTTTTGACTAAATTTTCTATAGAAATAAAATTTTGACAACATTTTCTATAGAAATAAAGTTTTGACAAAACTTTCTAAAGAAATAAAATTTTGACAAAATTTTCTATAGAAATAAAATTTTGACAAAATTTTCTATAGAAATAAAATTTTGACAAATTTTTCTATACAGAAATTGAATTTTGACAAAATTTTCTATAGAAATAAAGTTTTGACAAAATTTCCTATAGAAATAACATTATGACAAATTTTTCTATATAAAAATAAAATTTTGAAAAAATTTCTATATAGAAATAAAATTTTGGCAATTTTTTTTTATAGAAATAAAATTTTGACAAAATTTTATATAGAAATAATATTTTGACAAAATTTTATATAGAAATAAAATTTTGACAAAATTGCCTATAATAATATTAATAATAATTTGTTTTTTAAATTAAACCGATTTCTTGAAAAAATACCCACAAAAATCCCCAAATTTATGGAAATTCCCCACCAAATCCTTAAGTCCCCAACTCAGAAATTTCGTCCCCATTCACACAAAAATATCACCGATTTGGGGGAAATCCCCAATACTGGCAACACTGTTTCTCTGCCCTGAGCAGGGAAAAAATTAGTGTTTCGAAGTTTCATCATTCTCCAAATACGTCCAATATGCTCCATCCTCTGTTGCTCTTATTCAACACATATGTTTATTAAGTTTCCTCTTATCCCGGCATAACCGGCACTGAATTCCCAGTATTCGTTGTCTATGATTTGAAATCATGCTAGCTTCCGAAGGCTACAATATATCGGTTTGAAACTGGGCATATTTAGTTGTTATTGATGTAGGTCGGATGTTATTTCTTTCGAACAATTTAAGATATAGATCCCATACCACTGTTAGGTATAGGCCCCAAGTTTGACTTCTAGAGCCTACTGGAGGAACAAATTTTATCCGATCCCTATGAAATTTTGTACGTGATGTCAGCAGATGCTTCTTACTATCATGGTAACATTGGTTCATAATTATATGTAATCCATGATCCCCTGTTTCGTCAATCCGATTGATAGTTGATATATGGTTTACGTGATTTCACTACATATATAATCTACCCTAATCAGGAAAAAATTGGTCCATAATTGTATATAGCCACCATATACAATCGATCGCTCGGATTGGACCCTACGATTTTTTTATTATAACATAACTTCGAATTCTTTATTTAGTATCATAATTTCATCTTCAGTGGCTGTCTATATTTAAACGTATTTGCCTGTCAGCTTACATGATATCATTTCAACATAGACAAATTTTTACGCAGCTGTTTTTAATGGTTCTTACATGTCTGGTGATTGTTTGTTTAGCTGGGTTTGCTTTATATGGTTAAGCGGAGAAAGTATATTTGTGTGTGTGTGTGTGTACCGAAGTTATTGTCAATTATTTGATCGCTAAACGTACAAAAGCACACTTAAATTGCATTGTTTTTAATGGTTACACGTGTGTGTTTTAGTGTTTTTTATTTTTTTTTGTACAGTCTATAATTAGAAATAACTAATGTATGTATACAACATACGCACACATACACACAAACGTGTTATTGCTTTTTTAAACGTTCCTGGTTTCGTGTTAATTTACTAAATTAAACATTTTTTTCTTGATTAAATCTCTGTGGGTTAGTGGAGAAAATTTAAATTGGGCCTACAGTGCGTATAATTATTTAGGTGACCACAATGATACGTATACGCTCGAGTGTCCGCATTCGCCACAATGTGACAGTTTATACAATCAGCGTTACCGTTGTGCCACTTTAGTGGCAAATTTGCCACTTTTCGTGGGCGGTGCCACTTTTGCGCCACTTTTTGTTTGTGCCACTAAATGTGATACTTTTTACGATTTTGTGCCACTTTTCCAATAATTCGTGCCACTTTTTCAAAAGTTTAAATATTATGGGTAGTTATCACCATAGATGTGTTATTAAGAAAATTTAATATTGTGCATCAACAGCCATCGCTCACTAGTTCTTATTACGAGAACAGTTACGATTCAACTTATTTGGTAAACCGTACTTTGAATATGCCAAATTTATTGTGGCATGAAATATCAGGATAAATATGAAAATGTTTAAGGTTTGTATTACGACCGCAGGAAATAATTGATGATGGATCCCATAAGGACCCAGTTAGAAAAAATTGCAATCGCCCTTTGAGACAGATTGTTCCAATTCTACTATATTCCTCAAAATGAATGCTGGAACAATGGACAGTATTGAAGCATTACCTCATTAGAGAAAAATTGGAAGAAAAGTGTCCTAAGAAATTAGAGAAAGTATATGTTAAAGATCCAAAATGCACTTTCAAATACCAAAGATTTATCTTAAATTTTTAGTTTATATTATCAAAAGTATGAATACCGTTAACAAAACATTCCAAAGCGAATCCTCCTAAACGTGAGTACTATGTTCGGTTTTCGAGTTGAAAATCACTTTATTTTCGCGATTACTTTTCCTGAAATAATCAAAATTATAAATGATTGAGTTATTGAGTTATTTTATCTGCTTTATATTGAACTGTTTTAGTAAAGTAACAGCGAAAATTTCAATCCGAAAATCGAACATAGTGCTTACCTTAAATTGTTTAATAATTATATTTAACAAAAATATTCTATTACAAATATACATAAATTTTGTAAGAAAGTTTGTAAAAACGTGATTTAGCAGATATGGACTATAAAAATTCTTTGTATATTAAAAACATTAAAACAATATAGATAGGTCACAAAACGACATCACAATCCGAAAGTTGTGGACAAATTTTACCATGAATTGACATAAATGACAAAAAACTGAAGAAAAGGGGGTTCCGCATTACTTAAAAACCAATGATGATATACATTATTTTGATATCGTAAATAAATTTAAAGATATAATTGAAAGGCCTGATTATTTTATAGACGCTTAAAAAATAATTTTAAATAGGATTTGTTCACCAATTTGTATGAATTCGCAAAATATATTTTAACTTGACCTCATAGCAGTATTTATTTCTTAAGTTTTTTTTGTATAAGTTAATAAAGGGTGATTCTTTTGAGGTTAGGATTTTCATGCATTAGTATTTGACAGATCACGTGGGATTTCAGACATGGTGTCAAAGAGAAAGATGCTCAGTATGCTTTGACATTTCATCATGAATAGCCGAACGATCTGCCACAACGTCGAATTTTCAGTGAATGGGCCCTAGAAAAGTTGGCAGAAAATCCGCTTTTTTATCGAAAAATTTTGTTCAGCGATGAGGCTCATTTCTGGTTGAATGACTACGTAAATAAGCAAAATTGCCGCATTTGGAGTGAAGAGCAACCAGAAGCCGTTCAAGAACTGCCCATGCATCCCGAAAAATGCACTGTTTGGTGTGGTTTGTACGCTGGTGGAATCATTGGACCGTATTTTTTCAAAGATGCTGTTGGACGCAACGTTACGGTGAATGGCGATCGCTATCGTTCGATGCTAACAAACTTTTTGTTGCCAAAAATGGAAGAACTGAACTTGGTTGACATGTGGTTTCAACAAGATGGCGCTACATGCCACACAGCTCGCGATTCTATGGCCATTTTGAGGGAAAACTTCGGAGAACAATTCATCTCAAGAAATGGACCGGTAAGTTGGCCACCAAGATCATGCGATTTGACGCCTTTAGACTATTTTTTGTGGGGCTACGTCAAGTCTAAAGTCTACAGAAATAAGCCAGCAACTATTCCAGCTTTGGAAGACAACATTTCCGAAGAAATTCGGGCTATTCCGGCCGAAATGCTCGAAAAAGTTGCCCAAAATTGGACTTTCCGAATGGACCACCTAAGACGCAGCCGCGGTCAACATTTAAATGAAATTATCTTCAAAAAGTAAATGTCATGGACCAATCAAACGTTTCAAATATAGAACCGATGAGATTTTGCAAATTTTATGCGTTTTTTTTTAAAAAAAAGTTATCAAGCTCTTAACAAATCACCCTTTAAAAAGAATGTGCCACTTTTTGTGCCACTTTTCAAAAATAATTGTGCCCCTTTTTTCGACGTTTGCCACTTTTTGAAAATTCCCAACGGTAACGCTGTATACAATGCGTCACACTGTGGAATAGGGCTTCATAAGTTAGTGTTTGGATTTACAATACGTAGAAGGAGACGAGATAGACACATGGGGTCTTTGGCAATAATGCTCAGAAGAATAATGCTTTGGAAGAAATCTGTACATATATACCTCCCATGTATATGTTATCTTTCGCCCGATATGTACCTGTATGGCTCCAGAAGCCAGAGTTTTACCCTGATTTGCTTTTGCACAAGGAGTAAAACTGATAGTGCCATAAATTGTTCCAAATTTGATTGCAATCGGCTCAGATTATCATATAATTTCCATATATATCTTTCGCCCGATTTACACTCATATAAGAACGGAGATTAATGTTGCAAACCGAATTACGTGAATCTTTGCATAGGCAACAGAATTAAAATTGTAACTATGCATGACAAATTTTGTTTAAATCGGTTCAGATTTAGATATAGCTCCAATAAATATATCTTTCGCTCGATTTACACACATATGACCACAGAGGAAAAAATTTTATTTTCGATTTACTTGAATTTTGGCACAGGGAATGGAACAAAACGTGGAAATGATTGCAATCCCATATTAATATATTTCAACCGGTTTACGCTCACATGACCACAGTGGTCAAAGTTGTGATCCTATTTACATGAAATATTTCTAATACATATTTATCGGCCGATTAATTATATATTCACTTTTGCGAAGTTGCCTAAAAATTTCTTTAGATTTAAATATTTCCCATATTTATACCCTTCATCACTACCGTAGTACAGGGTATATTCAGTTTGTGCATTTGTATTTAACGCCAAGAAGAAGCGGTCCGAGACCCAGCGTTTAGTATACCGAACGGCTTAGAAATAAATTCCGAGTCGATGTCGATGTCCGTCTGTCTGTCTATATAATTTTGTGTGAAAAGTACAGCTCGCAATATAAGTCCCATCATCTTTGAAAAAAATTGGTTCAGATTTAGATATAGCTGTCATATATATTTATCATCGACTTGTTCAAAATTGACATATTTATGAACCGATCTTCTACAAATTTCGTATATCTGAATGTTTTTGCAAGTCCCGTAAAAATTTCAAAATATCCTTTAAATCGGTTCAGATTTAGATATAGCTACCATATATATCTTTCGCCCGATATGCATTTATTTGCCAGTATATTTTCAATTTGTGGCAAATCGGATAAAAACTACAATTTCTAGAAACCCTAGGAGTTAAATCGGGTGTTCTGTGTAATGGGGGCTATACCAAAACATGGAAGAATACACACAGTATTCAGCACATTTAATTGTAGTTATAGAATCTAGACCCCAAATCGGAGGGCCGGTTTATAAGGGGGCTATATCAAAAACTGTACCGATACTCAATATATTCGGTACACCCCTTTATGGTCCTAGATTACCTCTAGATTTCCAATTTCAGGCAAATTGGATAAAAACTACGGATTCTAGAAGCCCAAGAAGTAAAATCGAGAGATCGGTCTATATTGGGGCTATAACAAAACATTGACCGATACTCATCATTTTCAGCACACGTCCTAGAATACCGCTAGATTTAAAATTTCAGGTAAATTGGTTAAAAACTACGGATTCTAGAAGCCCAAGAAGTAAAATCGGGAGATCGGTCTATATGTGGGCTATATCAAAACACTGACCGATACTCACCATTTTCGGCACACGTCTTTACGGTATTAGAATACCTCTAGATTTCCGATTTGAGGCAAATCGGATAGAAAATACACTTTCTAGACGCCGAAGAAGCAAAATTGGGAAATCGGTCCATATGGGGGCTATATCAAAACAAGGACCGACAGGCACAATTTTCGGTACACTTTTTGATGGTCCTAAAATACCTCTAGATTTCCAATTTCAGGCAAATTGGATAAAAACTACAGTTTTTATAAGCCCAAGACCCCAAATCGGGAGGTCGGTTTATATAGGGACTATATCAAAATATGGACCGATATAGCCCATCTTGACCTGCCTACAAACAAAAGACGAATCTGTGCCAAATTTCAGGACGATAGAGCCATTATTGAAGGCGGTAGCGTGATTACAACAGACAGACGGACATGCTTATATCGTCTTATAATTTCTCCCTGATCAAGTATATATATACTTTATATAGTCGGAAATCGATATTTCGATGTGTTACAAACGGAATGACAAACTTATTATACCCCCGTCACCATTCTATGGTGGTGGGTATAAAAACCTCCCGATTTTCAATTTCAGGCGAAGTAAACAAGAACTACGGTTTCTACAAGCCCAAAAGGTAAAATCGGGAGATTTGTCGATATGGGGGCTATACGAAATACACGCCATTTTCGGCACACGTATTTGTGGTCCTACAATACCTCTAGATTTCCAATTTCAGGCAAATTGGATAAAAACTACGGTTTTTTTAACCCCAAGACCCCAAATCGGGAGGTCGGTTTATATGGGGACTATATCAAAACGGGGACCAATCTAGCCCATCTTCGAACTTGATCTGCCTGCAAACAAAAAACGAATCTGTGCCAAATTTCAGGACGATAGCTCTAGTATTGAAGGCTGTAGCGTGATTACAACAGGCAGACGGACTGACGGACAGACGGACATGCTTATATCGTTTTAGAATTTCTCCCTGATCAAGAATATATATACTTTATATAGTCGGAAATCGATATTACAATGTGTTACAAACGGAATGACAAACTTATTATACCCCCGTCAATATTCTATGGTGGTGGGTATAAAAACCTCCAGATTTTCAATTTCAGGCGAAGTGAACAACAACTACGGTCTCTACAAGCCCAAAAAGTAAAATCGGGAGATCGGTCGATCGGTCGATATGGGGGCTATACGAAATACACGCCATTTTCGGCACACGTATTTGTGGTCCTACAGTACCTCTAGATTTCCAATTTCAGGCATTATTTCTTCATTATTGAAGACTGTAGCGTGATTACAACAGACAGACAGACAGACGGACAAACGGACATGCTTATATCGTCTTAGAATTTCTCCCTGATCAAGAATATATATACTTTATATAGTCGGAAATCGATATTTCGATGTGTTACAAACGGAATGACAAACTTATTATACCCCCGTCACCATTCTATAGTGGTGGGTATAAAAAAAACATCATTGAGTTGGTTTGCGAATTGCCTCAGCATCTTTCATAATATTTTAATCCGTCTCCTCGGCATCTGTTTCGAAGGTTTGATGGAAATGGTCGCTGTTTGATTATCAAACTCACTGAAATTTTTCGTTTTAGTCTTTAAATTTGGAAAATCCATATATTTCACTTGCTTTAATTTAAAGTCAGCCTCTCATATGAAATCGAACAGAAATATCTATACATTCAATACCACTTAATTGCCTGTTCCTTACAGATACAGGTTGCTCGAATACTCTTCGTTGTGATCGCCAGTGTGTGTCAACATAACAGTATTGGATTTTTATAATAGACAAAATGACACTCTCTATGTTGGGTTTTCCTATACTCGGCTCTTGTGGTATGTTCTCATATGTGTTTCGGTCATATGGCCACAATCAACATATAGAGTTTCACAGTATGCGTGAGCCTGTGTGAGTGGGTTAATGTGGGCGAAAGTATAGACTATTTGTAGATAGTTTTGTTGTTACTGTAGCCAATGGCGTTGATGTTTCTATTGTTGTTACCATTATTGTTATACAGTTACAACGACAAATGTTTAACGCAATTGTTACCATTAAAGACACGTACCCCATATCCATGCATTGATGTCTGTAAGTATTTTTGTTCTTTAGTACATTCCTATGTGGACATTCAAATGCATGTAACATAGCAGAAACATTTGCCAGCACGCATTACATGTACGTGCATATGTATGTATGTATGTATGCCCATAGGTAGGTGCGTACATTCTGAGTGCGTGTTTGTGGGATTTTCGAGCTAATAGAGTTTCCATTGAGACTGTAGATGGCTATTAAGTGGGAATTGTTTTTTTCAATTGTGGGGCATTTTTGTTGAAAACAACGTAGCTACAAAGCTTGTTGTTTAAAAATTTAATGGAAAATACAGTCATAGATTCATCCAAAAAATGTGGTATAATTTAGCCTTTTTTCAGGATTTTATTTACTTATATTTGTCGTATTGAAATAAAGGGTTTTCAAAAACCAAATATTATGGATTTTGGTGTTCAAGGAAAATATTATTTTTTTGAAATAAATGATCGGCTATTTATTTCATAACAAAGAGGAAGTTAAGCTATTATATTAGGTTTTTGTTTCATTGTTCGATTAGATCAAAATCACAACACAGATATTTTAGTGTTTTTATACCCACATCCTCATCTTAAGGTAGTGGTAGTATAATTTTCATTACGTTTGTAACATATCACCCTTTTGACTTCACACTATCACATGTATATATACTTGAACATATGGTATAACGATGTCCGTCTGTTTGTTGTAATAATGCTTCATGAATTATAATTTCGTATGGAAATTGGGCACAGATTCGTGTTTTGTCTGCAAGTAGATCGAGTTCGAAAATTGGCTATATCGATGCACGTTTAGCCCCTATATACACCGATCTACGAATCATTTTCATGAATTTCATACAAAAAGCTAAAATATGACCCACTGTTGGAACCAAAATATGCATAGATTTAGACATAGCTCTCAAATTTGCCAATATAACAAAAAACAAAAAAGGAAAGTCTAAAGTCGGGCAGGGCCGACTATATAATACCCTGTACCACCTTGTAGATCTAAATCGATACCACATCAGATCCGTCAAATGTGTTGGGTGCTATATATGAAGGTTTGTCCCAAATACATACATTTAAATATCACTCGATCTGGACAGAATTTGATGGAAAAAACCTATAGACTCAAAATTTAAGTCGGCTAATGCACTAGGGTGGAACACAATGTTAGTAATAAAACAAGTATATACGGCCGCAAGTTCGGCCAAGCCGAATCTTATGTACCCTCCTCCATGGATTGCGTAAAAACTTCTTCTAAACACTGTCATCCACAATCGAATTACTTAAGTTGCGGTAACGCTTGTCGATGGCAAGGTATCTTAAAACCTCCTAACACCGTCTTCCAAATTGTAAATAAGTCCATATATATCAAATCAAAAAGATCGATCAAATACTTATATAATTCAGTTTGACAAAATTTTCTATAGAAATACAATTTTAACAAAATTTTCTATAAAAGTAAAATTTTCCAAAAAAATTTCTAGAAATAAAATTTTGACAAAATTTTCTACTGGAATAAAATTTTTACAAAATTTTCTACAGAAATAAAATTTTAACAAAATTTTTTATAGGAATAAAATTTGAACAAAATTTTCTATAGAAATATAATTTTGACAAAATTTTCTATAGAAATAAAATTTTGACAAAATTTTCTATAGAAATAAAAATTTAACAAAAATTTTCTATAGCAATAAAATTTAACAAAATTTTCTATCGAAATAAAATTTTGGTAGATTATTTTTGGCTCGAGTGGCAACCATGTTTATGACCCGATATTGACCAATTTTTGTGTGATTGGAGATCGGCTATATATAACTATAGACCGATATGGACCAATTTTGGTATGGTTGTTAGCGGTACCACGTTCCAAATTTTAACCGGATCGGATGAATTTTGCTCCTCCAAGAGTCTCCGCAGGTCAAATCTGGAGAACGGTTTATATGGGGGCTATATATAATTATGGACCGTTGTGGACCAATTTTTGCATGGCTATTAGGGACCATATACCAACATCATGTACCAAATTTCAGCCGGATCGGATGAAATTTGCTTCTCTTTGAGGCTCCGCAAGCCAAATCTGGGGATCGGTTTATATGGGGGCTACGTATAATTATGGACCGATGTGGACCAATTTTTGCATGGTTATTAGAGACCATATACCAACATCGTGTACCAAATTTCAGCCGGATCGGATGAAATTTGCTTCTCTTTGAGGCTCCGCAAGCCAAATCTTGGGATCGGTTTATATGGGGGCTATATATAATTATGAACCGATGTGAACCAATTTTTGCATGGTTCTTAGAGGCTATATACCAACATCATGTACCAAATTTCAGCCGAATCGGATGAAATATTCTTCTGTTAGAGGCTCCACAAGCCAAATCTGAGGGTCCCTTTATATGGGGGCTATACGTAAAATTGGACCGATATGGCCCTTTTGCAATACCGTCCGACCTACAACAATAACAACTACTTGTGCCAAGTTTCAAGTCGATGGCTTGTTTCGTTCGGAAGTTAGCGTGATTTCAACAGACGGACGGACGGACATGCTCAGATCGACTCAGAATTTTTACCACGACCCAGAATATATACACCTTATGGGGTCTTAGAGCAATATTTCGATGTGTTACAAACGGAATGACAAAGTTAATATACCCCCATCCTATGGTGGAGGGTATAAAAATATGGGAAACATTTAAATCTGAAGCAATTTTAAGGAAACTTCGCAAAAGTTTATTTATGATTTATCGCTCGATATATATGTATAAGAAGTTTAGGAAAACTAGAGTCATTTTTTCAACTTTTCGACTAAGCATTGGCGATTTTACAAGGAAAATGTTGGTATTTTGACCATTTTTGTCGAAATCAGAAAAACATATATATGGGAGCTATATCTAAATCTGAACCGATTTCAACCAAATTTAGCACGCATAGCAACAATGCTAATTCTACTCCCTGTGCAAAATTTCAACTAAATTGGAGTTAAAAATTGGCCTCTGTGGTCATATGAGTGTAAATCGGGCGAAAGCTATATATGGGAGCTATATCTAAATCTTAACCGATTTAAACCAAATTTGGCACACATAGCTACAATACTAATTCTACTCCCTGTGCAAAATTTCAACCAAATCGGAGTTAAAAATTGGCCTCTGTGGTCATATGAGTGTAAATCGGGCGAACAATATATATGGGAGATATATCTAAATCTGAACCGATTTCAATAAAATTTGGCAAATTTGAATACACTACTAATTGTACTCCTAGTGCAAAATTTCAACCAAATTGGGGTAAAACTCTGGCTTCTGGGACCGTATTAGTCCATATAGGGCGAAAGATATATATGGGAGCTATATCTAAATCTGAACCGATTTCAATACATGGGTTTATCGACTCAGGAGCCCACCATGAGCATTTTTGCCAAAGACATCATGTGTCTATCTCGTCTCCTTCTGGGTGTTGCAAACATATGTACTAACTTATAATACCCTGTTCCACAGTGTGGCGCAGGGTTTAATTTGCATTTTTAATTTGCGCTCCCAATCGGACATTCTGTGGGTTCTCTAGAAGTATGTAATATGATCTGATATCTTTTAGTCACTAACTCTGGCATGCGAGTCTTAGTGAGCTATTAATTTTATACTTTCGGATATGTGAAAATGGTTTCTTCATTCCATTAAACAACAATTGTTAGTTACGTTTGGCATTGTTTTGTTTATTTTTGGTATTTCCTTATTTTGGGTAATTATTTCCGTTTACTCATTTTTATTATTATTACACTATAAGCAAACACCCATAGTTATATGTAACAATCATAAATGCACACATACGTAGATATAATACATAGATAATACAAAAACCCATTTTTGTACAATTTGTCTAGTGAGTAGAATTTATATTTTGGCCAATAAAAACTTGTATTGTGACTGTGTGTGTGATTGTTTATACCATAGTTGGTTTCTTAACTTGTTTCCGTTTTGTGTTAACTGTTATAGGAATACTTTGCCAACAGACAATTACAAATAACTCAAATACCAACACAATGGTACAAACGACACTCATATGCTAGCCGATATTTTTGTCCAACTAAAATGTTCAACCCCCCTCCCCTAATTGTAATGATTTTTTTACGCTTGAATTCTTTTCACACGCATGCATACGTAGGATTTTTCTATTGTCTCTACTTTTTGTTATATTTTGCTATATATTTTATTTTTATGTTTTAATTTTTGTGTCTTTTGCCAGACAGGGAGACATTTTATCTAACATTAACAAGACCACCACATTCCACAGACAATCAATTTTAGTTGTCCACAAATGTCCGCACATCACTTTACGACATCTGTGTGTTGGATAGCTTGGTATTCACTATGTGTGTTTGCCAATTGTTAAAAACATATGTTTGTATGTGAGTAAAAAGGAACATGTGTGCTATTTACTGCAACTAATTGAATCAATAAAAGTCCTAGTAGATTACAGTTTTTATATCCTCCACTATAGGATGGGGGTATATTAACTTTGTCATTCCGTTTGTAGCACATCGAAATATTGCTCTAAGACCCCATAAAGTATATATATTCTGGGTCGTGGCGAAATTCTGAGTCGATATAAGCATGTCCGTCCGTCCGTCTGTTGAAATCACGCTAACTTCCAAACGAAACAAGGTAGCGACTTGAAACTTGGCACAAGTAGTTGTTATTGATGTAGCTCGGATGGTATTGCAAATGGGCCATATCGGTTCACTTTTACATATAGCCCCCATATCAACGGTACCCCCAGATTTGGCTTGCGTAGCCGCTAAGAGAAGCAAATTTCATCCGACCCGGCTGAAATTTGGTACATGGTGTTAATATATGGTCTCTAACAACCATGCTAAAATTGGTCCATATCGGTCCACTTTTACGTATAGCCCCCATATAAACCGATCCCCAGATTTGGCTTGCGGAGCCTCTAAGAGAAGAAAATTTCATCCGATCCGGCTGAAATTTGGTACATGGTGTTAGTATATGATCTTTAAAAACCATGCAAAAATTGGTCCATATCGGTCCATAATTATATATAGCCCCCATATAAACCGATCCCCCGATTTGGCTTTCGGAGCCTCTAAAAGAAGCAAATTTCATCCGATCCGGCTGAAATTTGGTACATGGTGTTAGTATATAGTCTCTAACAACCGTGCAAAAATTGGTCCACATCGGTCCATAATTATATAGCCCCCATATAAAACGATCCCCCGATTTGGCTTGCGGAGCCTCTAAGAGAGGCAAATTTCATCCGATCCGGCTGAAATTTGGTACATGGTGTTGGTATATGTTCTCTAATGACCGTGCAAAAATTGGTCCACATCGGTCCATAATTATATATAGCCCCCATATAAGCCGATCCCCAGATTTGACCTCCGGAGCCTCTTAGAGGAGCAAAATTCATCCGATCCGGTTGAAATTTGGTACGTGGTGTTAGTATATTGTCTCTAACAACCATGCAAGAATTGGTCCATATCGGTCCACTTTTACGTATAGCCCCCATATAAACGGACTCCCCAATTTTGGCTTGCGATTGCTCTAAGAGAAGCAAATTTCATCCGATCCGGCTGAAATTTGGTACATGATATTAGTATATGGTCTCTAACAACCATGCAAAAATTGGTCCACATCGGTCTATAATTATATAGCCTCCATATAAACCGGTCCCCCGATTTGGCTTGCGGAGCCTCTAAGAGAAGCAAATTTCATCCGATCCGGCTGAAATTTGGTACATGGTGTTGGTATATGTTCTCTAATGACCATGCAAAAATTGGTCCACATCGGTCCATAATTATATATAGCCCCCATATAAGCCGATCCCCAGATTTGACCTCCGGAGCCTCTTAGAGGAGCAAAATTCATCCGATCCGGTTGAAATTTGGTACGTGGTGTTAGTATATGGTCTCTAACAACCATGAAAGAATTGGTCCATATCGATCCATAATTATATATAGCCCCCATATAAATCGATCCCCAGATTTGTCCTCTGGAGCCTCTTAGAGGAGCAAAATTCATCCGATCCGGTTGAAATTTGGAACATGGTGTTAGAATATGGTCTCTAACAAACACGCAAGAATTGGTCCATATCGGTCCATAATTATATATAGCCCCCATATAAACCGTTCCCCAGATTTGATCTCCGGAGCCTCTTGGAGGAGCAAAATTCATCCGATCCGGTTGAAATTTGCAACGTGGTGTTTGTATAAGGCCGCTAATAACCATGCCAAAATTGGTCCATACCGGTCTATAGTTATATATAGCCGATCCCCAATCACACAAAAATTGGTCCATATCGGTTCATAATCATGGTTGCCACTCTAGCCAATAATAATCTACCAACATTTTATTTTTATAGAAATCATTGTCAAAATGTTATTTATATAGGAAATTTTGTCAAAATTTTATTTCTATAGAAAATTTTGTCAAAATTTTATTTCTATAGAAAATGTTGTCAAAATTCTATTTTGTTAAAATTTTATTTCTATAAAAACTTTAAACTTAATTATATACGTATTTAATCGGCCTTTTTTAGTTTAATATATACCACGTATGGACTATGTGGTATATATTACGGTGTTAGGAAGTTTTAAGAGACCTTGCCCTCGTCTTCAGTATAAGTTTATACGCAATCCATAGTGGATGGTAAATAAGATTCAGCCTGGCCGAAATTACGGCCGTATATACTTGTTTTCTGTTATATTATATAGTGTTATTGAAAACTGAATACACCCAGAGAAGTATTGTGATTACTTCAAATATGATTGAAGAACAAAATACTATTTTTGGATGGAGAGCATGTAATATGTTTGTTGAAAACATGTTATTTTCTCCGACATTATGTTTATGATTTTTGTAAACATTTCCCCATCCAAAAATAACACTTTGCTCTCACGACATGTTTGAGGGGATCGTATTCTTTTTCCGCGTCTATGTTTTATTATACTCACCACTGAGTCAATCCGTTTTAAAAGCATCGAGATATAAGTCTCAGTCGTGAAACTCTGGGACGTCGTGAAATTCTTTATCAATCGAATGATGTCCGTCCGTCTGTTCGACCAACTGTTGAATTCACTCTACCCTCCGAACGAAACAAGCTATTGACTTGTAAATTGACACAGGTAGTTGTTATTCGTGTAGTTCGTCTAGCATAGCAAATGGGCCGTGTTGGACCATTTTTAGGTGTAGCCCTTATATAAATCGGCATCCATATTTGAAGTGCAGAGCCTCTTCGAGGAGAAAATGTCATCCAAGTGGGTTATTTTAATTTAATTTGATTCGTTGTATATGCCATCCACAATTCATGCAAAAATTTGTCCATATCGGTCCATAATTATATAGAGACCACTTATAAAATTATAACCTTTTGAAGGATTAAATTTCATCCAATACGACTAAAATTTTGAAAGTGATTTTGCTATATTTTCTCTATTAGATTGGTTCATGTCATCCCATAAAAATATATAGCCCTTCAAAAATATTCCCTATTAAAATCTTAATGTTTTTGCATGCGTTTGAACGCATTGTCGAAGAACTTTGGCTTTTGGCTGAATTGAAAAGAAGTCATTCGGTAGCAAATCAGGTCTTTAAGGCGGATGACCCATCAAATCGATGTTTTGCAGTTTGAACCGATATCTGAAACCTCGTGACCAGTGATCCGTTATCCGCGGTTGGTTTTCCTGATTTTTTGGAAGGCAACTGGCAAACAAATGATTGTGTACCACTCTATTCTGCGCTGCTTAAGTAAAACAACAGACGATCATTTGCTTGGAAGTATTTCGTGCGGGAGCAACTTTTGTAAGATTTGGCTCATCTAGAAACGCCCATACAGTGGACTTCTGTTTATTTTCGGACTCATGCGCGTAAATCCACGATTCATCAACTGTCACAAAATTATAGACGTGCTTTGTCTATATCGATCGTATGTTTGAAACATTTCTTTGGACGAATCGACGCGAACGCTTTTTTGAGCGGTCGACAAATTGTGTGGGATTGAAATCAAACAAAATTTTTGACAGCCAAATATTCATGCAAGGTTAGGTTAGGTGGCAGCCCGATGTATCAGGCTCACTTAGACTATTCAGTCCATTGTGATACCACATTCGTGAACTTCTCTCTTATCACTGAGTGCTGCCCGATTCCATGTTAAGCTCAATGACAAGGGACCTCCTTCTTATAGCCAAGTCCGAACGGCGTTCCACATTGCAGTGAAACCACTTAGTGAAGCTTTGAAATGTCACCAGAATTACTGAAGTGGGATAATCCACCGCTGAAAAACTTTTTGGTGTTTGGTCGAAGCAGGAATCGAACCCACGACCTTGTGTATGCAAGGCGGGCATGCTAACCATTGCACCACGGTGGCTCCCATATTCATGCAATATTGAATGTATAATTGTCCCACACTAACGAAAATTATCGTCTGTTTTTTTTTCGGATAAACTCTATATAAATTTTAAGTGGGACACCTATTTGTTAGCCAGAAATCAGAAGCACCAACCGTTGAAAATGGTATACAATCACAGTTGTCATTCGATCCACAAATAATCTACAATAAACAGAAAATTTTACCAAAAAACAACCAAATAAAAATTTTGGCAGTTTATAATTTCTATAGAAAATTTTGTCAAAATTTTATTTATATAGAAAATTTAGTCAAAATTTTATTTCTATAGAAAATTTTGTCAAAATTTTATTTCTATAGAAAATTGTGTCAAAATTTTATTTCTATAGAAAATTTTGTCAAAATTTTATTTCTATAGAAAATTTTGTCAAAATTTTACGTATATACTCGTAAAAAATTTTGTCAAAATTTTATTTCTATAGAAAATTTTGTCAAAATTGTATTTCTATACAAAATTTTGTCAAAATTTTATTTCTATAGAAAATTTTGTCAAAATTTTATTTTTATAGAAAATTTTGTCAAAATTTTATTTCTCTAGAATATTTTGTCAAAATTTTATTTTTATAGAAAATTTTGTCAAAATTTTATTTCTATAGAAAATTTGGCAACTTTTTATTTCTATAGAAAATTTTGTCAAAATTTTATTTCTACAGAAAATTTTGTCAAAATTTTATTTCTATAGAAATTTTTGTCAAAATTTTTCTATAGAATATTTTGTCACATTTTAAGTTTTACAGAATATTTTATCAAAATTTTATTTCTATAGAAAATTTTGTTAACATTTTATTTCTATAGAAAATTTTGTCAAAATTATACAAGATTTTGTCAACATTTTATTTCTATACAAAATTATGTCAAAATTTTATTTCTACAGAAAATTGTGTCATAATTTTATTTCTATAGAAAATTTTGTCAAAATTTTATTTCTATAGAAAATTTTGTTAAAATTTTATTACTATAGAAAATTTTGTCAACATTTTATTTCTATGGAAAATTTTGTCAAAATTTTATTTCTATAGAAAATTTTGTCAAAACTTTACTTCTATAGAAAATTTCGTCAAAATTTTATTTGTACAGAAAATTTTGTCAAAATTTTATTTCTATAGAAAATTTTGTCAAAAAAACACCAACCGTTGAAAATGGCATACAATCACAGTTGTGACTCGATCCAAAAATAATCTACCAAAAACCAGAAAATGTTACCAAAAACCAGCCAAATAAAGTGTTTGATTTCTATAGAAAATTTTGTCAACATTTTATGTCGGTAGAAAATTTTGTCAAAATTTTATTTCTATAGAAAATTTTGTCAAAATTTTATTTCTATAGAATATTTTGTCAAAATTTTATTTCTATAGAAAATTTTGTCAAAATATTTTTTCTATAGAAAATTTTATCAAACAAAACACCAACCGTTGAAAATGGTATACAATCACAGTTGTCACTCGATCCTAAAATAATCTACCAAAAACCAGAAAATGTTACCAAAAAACAGCCAAATAATTTTTTTATTTCTATAGAAAATTTTGTCAAAATTTTATGTCTATCGAAAATTTTGCCAAAATTTTATTTCTATAGAAAATTTTGTCAAAATTTTATTTCTATTGAAAATTTTGTCAAAATTTTTTTTTCTATAGAAAATTTTGTCAAACAAAACACCAACCGTTGAAAATGGTATACAACACAGTTGTCACTCGATCCCAAAAATCGAGTGACAACTGTGATTGTATACCAAAAACCAGAAAATGTTACCAAAAAAACAGCCAAATAATTTTTTTTATTTCTATAGAAAATTTTGTCAAAATTTTATGTCTATAGAAAATTTTGCCAAAATTTTTTTTCTACAGAAAATTTTGTCAAAATTTTATTTCTATAGAATGTTTTGTCAAAATTTTATTTCTATAGAAAATTTTGTCAAAAAACACCAACCGTTGAAAATGGTATACAATCACAGTTGTCACTCGATCCAAAAAAATCTACCAAAAACCAGAAAATGTTACCAATAAAAACTGCCAAATAAAGTTTTTGATTTCTATAGAAAATTTTGGCGAAATTTCATTTCTATAGAAAATTTTGTCAAAATTGTATTTCTATAGATAATTTTGTCAAAATTTTATTTCTATAGAATATTTTGTCAAAATTTTATTTCTATAGACAATTTTGTAAAAATTTTATTTCTATAGAAAATTTTATCAAAATTTTTAATTCTACAGAAAATTTTGTCAAAATTTTATTTTAATAGAAAATTTTTTGTATAGAAAATTTTGTCAAAATTTTATTTCTATAGAAAATTTTGTCATAATTTTATTTCTATAGAAAGTTTTGTCAACATTTTATTTCTATAGAAAATTTTGTCAAAATTGTATTTTTGTCAAACATTTGTTTCTTTATAAAAATTTGACAAAATTTTATTTCTATAAAAAATTTTGTCAAAATTTTATTTCTATAGCAATTTTTTTTTTTAATTTTACCAAAATTTTATTTCTATAGAAAATTTTGTCAAAATTTGATTTTTATTGAAAATTGTGGCAACATTTTATTTCTATAGAAAATTTTGTCAAAATTTTATTTCTATAGAAAATTTTGCCAAAATTTTATTTCTGTAGAAAATTTTGTCAAAATTTTATTTCTATAGAAAATTTTGTCAAAATTTTATTTCTGTAGAAAATTTTGTCAAAATTTTATTTCTATAGAAAATGTTGATAAAATTTTATTTCTATAGAATATTTTGTCAAAATTTTATTTCTATAGAATATTTTGTCAAAATTCTATTTCGATTGATTATTTTGTCAAAATTTTATTTCTATTATTTGGAGTTTCAATATAAGGCACTTTAAAAATAAGGCACTTTAAAAAATAAAAAAAAATTAGTGGAATATTACAAAATTTAATCCCTTCTTATTTGAAGAAATTACATAATTTTTATCTCACCGAAAATTAACACTTACACACACAGATTTAAGCACTGTTAATTGGGTGTAATGAAATCCAGATGTTCAATCATTTAGAATTTAAACCACATTTTCAATTACTTAAGAAAATTCATCTCACATCTGGTGGCGTTGCCAGTCATTTTATGTTGTCATTCATTAACATTTACAAATCTCTAAATGTAATGAGATTTCAATTAATGCTTAATTGGTCTTAAGTTATTTGTTGGTTTCATAGCAATTGATTACAGTCAAATTAAATTACTATAGAAGAAGAGAGCTTTCGTCCAAGTAAGGGAGGAATACATTGAACTTACCTTAGGAGAAATGGATCAACCCCAATACCGGGACAGAATAGGCCTTCAACCCATTCTCAGTTCGTGATAAAAAGTATGAAAGTGCCGTTCACTTTGACATGAATTTGTCATTGACGGAGTAAATTTACACCTTAGCCCACGACTTGGTCTTATTCCAAAAAACACATCATGGGGCAGTTTAGTAGGACCACCCCACAGAGTGGGCCCATGAAACAGTCTTGGACAATCTCTTAGAAACTTTTTTCATTTTCAGCATCTACTTTTGAACGTTAGATTATTTTTATACCCTCCACCATAGGATGGGGTTATATTTAGGTCCATTGTGATCCCTCGATGTGATTGTTCAATCTTTCTCCTTCCGATGCAGCCGCTTTGTCCCAGAAACTTTCACCTGCTCGTTCTCTTTGAAAGAAATCTCAGAATAACCAACCAGAGGCCCTGATGAATGCAAGTATGTTCCTTAAGCTGCACTCCCGCAGATCAGTGAGAGCCTGAAAGAAAAAGGAGCCCAGTATCTTGTTTCTTCTAAAGGATAATGCTGGACACTGACACAAGAAGTGGTACAAGTCCTCCGTAACTTCCGGGTCCAGGCACCATCTACAGATATCATCGTCTTTAAGTCCTATTCTTACCATGTGTTTCCCAAGTGTGTTGTGTCCTGTTATGATACCAATCAATGGCCGTAATTCCTCTCTGTTCATCGACAACAAAATTTCACAGTTCCTACGTTTCTTTTCATCCCATATCAACATGGTTTGCTCGCAACCATCCGAAGAGACTCAGAGTCTTCGCCATTGCTCATCATATTTAACCTCTATCCTGTAATGCTAAGAAGATAGTGGAGGAAAAACGTCCGGTAGGACGTTGTTCGTTCAACGAGCACCCTCCTTAGCCAGCACATCCGCTTTCTCAATTCCTATTATCCCATAGTGCCCGGGTACCCAGCACAGAGTTATATTATGCTGTTCAGTGAGATCTTTGAGTTCTCGACGACAGCGGCTGACAACCCTAGACCTTATGTCAGCACTGCACAATGCCTTCATAGCTGCCTGGCTGTCGATGAAGAAGCTGATATCGCTTCTGAATAACGGCCTCATCAACAGCGACTCGGCAGCCATTGTGATCGCAGAAATCTCAGCCTGAAAAATACTCCAATCACTATCCAGCGTGTAATACTCACTTATTCCTAGTTCACTACAATAGATTCCGCTGCCCGTCCCTTCCTCCATCTTTGATCAGTCCGTATACATGTTCAGGGTTCCGAAGGGTATCCTCCTGTCTTCCCACTCCTCCATACTGAGTATAATGTATGTCGGTTTGTGATGATTTTGATCCCTCGATGTGATTTTTCAATCTTCTTCCTCCTCGGCAGCTTTTGTGATCGCAGAAATCTCAGGCTGAAAAACACTGCTATCCAGCGTGTAAGTCTCCCTTATTCCTAGTTCATTACAATAAATTCCGCTGTCCGTTCCTTCCTCCATCTTTGAGCCGTCGGTATACATGTTCAGGGTTCCGAAGGTATCCTCCTGTCTTCCCACTCCTCCATACTAGGTATAATGTATTTCGGTTTGTGATGATAAACATGCTCCGTGGCCATATGGTCCGTCTCTCTATACTGCCCGGCCAGAATTTCAGTATGCCTGCAGGCTGTCCTTTCCAGCGTGTTCAAGCTCCTAAGTCTCAGATGTGTTAGTTCAGCCGTCTTCTTTACGTGTAAGTCGAGTGGGATAAATCCCATCAGTACCTCCACAGCGGCAGTGGCTGTGGTCTCATGGCACCTGTCATATAGATGAGTGCAGTCCTATTTACCCTATATATTCTCGATATATGGTTTTGGTATCTCACGATTGTCCACCAAACATGACAGCCATATGTGGCCGCAGGTCTTACAACCGCGGTATAAAGCCAGCCAAAAAGAGAAGGCCCATCTCTGCCCGACCAATTTTTGACACGAGTATAGTGCCGCATAGGCCCTCTTAATGCGATCGGCAGTATTCTCCATCCAGTTCAGCCTGGAGTCCAAAATAACTCCTAGGTACCTTGCTGATTTCGAGAGCGTCAACTTTATGCCCGGAATTCAGGAGACTTGTACCGGATAACCTTTCTCCTCCTGGTGAGGAGAAAGATTTCAGCTAGATCGTATGAAATATGCTTCGCTTAGAGGCTCCGCAAGCCAAATCTGGGGGTCCGCTTATATGGGGGCTATACGTAAAAGTGGCCCATTTACAATACCATCCGACCTACATCAATAGCAACTATTTATGCCAAGTTTCAAGTCGATAGCTTATTTCGTTCGGAAGTTAGCGTGATTTCAAACGGACGGACGGGCATGCTTAGATCGACTCAGAATTTGACCACGACCCAGAATATATATACTTTATGAGGTCTTAGAGCAATATTTCGATGTGTTACAAACGGAATGACAAATTTAATATACCACCATCGGCAACTGTAGAACTTTGCATGCAATCCTTGGTATAGGGTATGTAAGATTCGACCAGGCATAACTTTCGCTAAATTCCATGCAATTTTAGTCTCCAGTTTGTCTACTTATTTTCTAGTACCCTTTAGAAAATGCATCACGTGTATTGAATAATTTTCCAGAAAATTTCAGTATTTATGGAAAAATCAGATTTTTAATTTTCTGTGTATGAACGAATGAATCCATTTCTGAACTGCAATAACTCCTTGCTCCTATGCTGTTTCGCTTTATAATTAGAAGAATATATGAACATCCTTTGTGGTGTATGCATAATTTAGGTGTTACTACGAATACAAGATGTTGATCAAGTTTCCTTATACACATACTGATGAAAGTCAACTGCAAATATATACATTGAAGCGTATGTCTATATATGTATGTGTGTACATGTATATGTGTTTATTATCACCTAGGTAAAGGTAATTTGAATTGCATTTGGCTTTGACGTCTACACTTAATCATCCAAAATAGCTGCAAGATTGTACTCAAATTACACTCTTGTCTCGAATCAAAGGATTTCAGAATTCATATGTGGTTACAGTGGTTTAAGAAGTTAGCAATAGCTGAGTAGAATATGAAAATGCATGAATACTTATAGCAAATAAGAAAGCGGTAAAGTATGGTGAAGCAGGGTATATGATAGACTAAATCAGTTATACTATGTTAAGTTAGTATATATCAACCCTCCTATGTTTAAATCTCTCCCGGACTTGAGTAAGTGAATGTTGTTGCATTTCTTCATTAAGATGCCTCGGATGTGTTTTCAATGTTTCTACAAAAGTCATATACTGATTTGTATTTAGTCCATGTTAGTTCCCGCTTTTATTGTGTTAGATTGTTCTTATCCTTGACCATCGGAACATTGCCCTGATAGAGAACTTTCTATAGGAAAACCACTTACTACCTTACTTTGCTTTAAATTGATGTTTAAGACCTATATATACCGATGTCCAGATTAAATTTCTTGAGCATCCTAATTTCGAAGATGTGCTAGATCGACCTTGATCTAGGACATCTTCGAAATTCTCGAACATAATTTTTTCCGTATTGCCTAAAATCTAAGCATAATTTAGATCCACAATATATGGTCTGTATGGACAGCCATGTTTTAATATAGCTCCCATATAAACCGATTTCCCCAGTTGAGAGAGGGCATAATCCACCGCTGAAAAACCTTTTGGTGTTCGTTCGAAATTGGGGTTGAACCATCGACCACGGTTACCACAGTTGGTAGAATTCTACCAAAAATGGTAGATATTTTTACTGTTGGGTAGATAGGTAGAATTATTGATGTTTTGGTAGATTTTGCAAAATATTCCTCTCCTACTAAGATGTGAATAGAAATAGAAATCACAAAATTTTCTATAGAGATAATTTTTTTACAAAAACTAACAAAAAATTTCCTATAGAGATAAAAGTTTGCAAAAGTTTTCTATGGAGATAAACATTTTCCAGAACTTTCCTATAGGGATAAGATTTTGCATTTTCTACAGAGACAAAGTTTTGCAAAAATTTTATATAGAGATAAAATTTTGCACAAATTTTCCATAAGAATAAAATTTTACGAACATTTTTTTAGAGGTAAAATTTTGCAAAAATTTTCTATAGAGATAAAATTTTGCAAAAATTTCTTAAAGATAAAATGTGCCAAAAATTTTCTATAGAGATAAAAATTTTCATATAGAAATAACATTTCGCAAAAATTTCATATAGACTTAAATTTTACACAAATTTTCTATAGATATAAAATTTTACACAAATTTTCTATAGAGATAAAATTTGGCAAAGATTTTCTATAGAGATAAAATTTGGCAAAAATTTTCTATAGAGAATAAATTAAAAAAAAAATTCTATAGAGATAAAATTTCTATAACAGATAAAATTATGCAAAAATTTTCTATAGAGATAAAATTTTACAAAAAATTTCTATAGATATAAAATGTTGAAAACAAATTTCTATAGAAATAAAATTTTGTAAAAAAAATTATATAGAAATAAAATTTTGCAAAAATTTTCTATAGCAATAAAATTTTGCCGAAATTTTCTATAAAGGCAAAATTGGAAAAAAATCTATAGCAATAACATGTTGATAAAATTTTCTTTAGAGACAAAATTTTGCAAACATTTTTTATGGAGCTAAAATTTTGCAAACATTTTCTATAGGAATCAAATTATGCAAAAAAATTTCTCTAGAGATAAAATTTTGCAAAAATTTTCCATAGAGATAAAATTTCGCAAAAATGTTGACAAATTTTTCTATAGCAATAACATTTTGCTAAATATTTATACCCTGCGCCACACTGTGGAACAGGGTATTATAAGTTAGTGCATATGTTTGTAACACCCAGAAGGAGACGATATAGACACATGGTGTCTTTGGCAATAATGCTCAGGGTGGGTCCCTGAGTCGATATAACCATGTCCGTCTGTCCGTCCGTCCGTCCGTCTGTCTGTGAACACATTTTTGTGATCAAAGTCTAGGACGCAATTTAAGTCCAACCGCCTTCAAATTTGGCACATGTTCCTAATTTAGGTCAGAATAGAACCCTATTGATTTTGGAAGAAATCGGTTCAGATTTAGATATAGCACCCATATATATATCTTTCGCCCGATATGGACTAATATGGTCCTATAAGCCAGAGTTTTGGCCCAATTTGGTTGAAATTTTGCACAGGGAGTAGATTTAGCATTGTAGCTATGCGTGCCAAATTTGGTTGAAATCGATTCAGATTTAGATATAGCTCCCATATATATCATTCGCCCGATATGCACTTATATGGACCCAGAAGCCAGAGTTTTATCCCGATTAGCTTGAAATTTTGCAGAAGGAGTACAATTGGTAGTATAGTCATGTATGCCAAATTTGATTGAAATCCGTTCAGATTTAGATATAGCTTCAATATATAATTTTCGCCCGATATGGACTTATGTGGCCCCAGAAGCCAGAGTTTTGGACCAATGTGGTTGAAATTTTGCACTAGGAGTACAATTAGTAGTGCAGTTAAGTGTGCAAAATTTGATTGAAATCGGTTCAGATTTAGATATAGCTCCCATCTGATTTCGAGAAAAATGGTCAAAATACCAACATTTTCCTTGTTAAATCGCCACAGCTTAGTCGAAAAGTTGTAAAAATGACTCTAATTTTCCTAAACTTCTAATACATATATATCGAGCGATAAATCATAAATAAACTTTTGCGAAGTTTCTTTAAAATTGCTTCAGATTTAAATGTTTCCCATATTTATTTACTAACATTGTGTTCCACCCTAGTGAATTAGCCGACTTAAATTTTGTGTCTATAGATTTTGTAGAAGTCTATCAAATTCTGTCCAGATCGAGTGATATTTAAATGTATGTAATTGGGACAAACCTTTATATATAGCCCCCAACACATTTGACGGATGTGATATGGTATCGAAAATTTAGATCTACAAAGTGGTGCAGGGTATAATATAGTCGGCCCCGCCCGACTTTAGACTTTCCTTACTTGTTTTTTTTTTTTTTTTTTTTATTTTTATCCAATCTGTTTGTTTCAAAATGCATTCATCATTTATGATGCGCATTGGAGATTGTTGTTGTACGAAGTACATTATTGTACTCTTGTTTTTAGGATGGGTAATTTACAAGTTACTAAGGACAAATTTCTTTAAAATAATGAAATTTTAATTAAGATAAAGTTTATAATCTTTGCTTCAAAAATTTTTACACCCTCCACCATAAGATATATTAACTTTGTCATTCCGTTTGTAACACATCGAAATATTGCTCTAAGACCCCATAGAGTATATATATATTCTGGGTCGTGGTGAAATTCTGAGTCGATCTAAGCATGTCCGTCCGTCCGTCTGTTGAAATCACGCTAACTTCCGAACGAAACAAACTATCGACTTGAAACTTGGCACAAGTAGTTGGTATTGACGTATAGCCCCCATATAAAGGGACCCTCAGATTTGGCTTGCAGAGCCTTTAAGAGAAGCATATTTCATCTGATGCGGCTGAAATTTTGTACATGGTGTTGGTATATGGTCTCTAACAACCGTGCAAAAATTGGTTCACATCGGTCCATAATTATGTATAGCCCCCATATAAACCGATCCCCAGATTTGGATTGCGGAGCCTAAAAGAGAAGCAAATTTCGTCCCATCCGGCTGAAATTTGGTACATGGTGTTGGTATATGGTCTCTAACAACTACGCAAAAATTGGTTCACATCGGTCCATAATTATATATAGACCCCATATAAACCGATCCCCAGATTTGGTTTGCGGATCCTCTAAGAGAAGCAAATTTCATCCGATCCGGCTGAAATTTGGAACATGGTGTTAATATATGATCTTTAATAACCATGCAAAAATTGGTCCACATCGGTCGATAATTATATATAGCCCGAATATAAACCGATCTCCAGATTTGGCTTGCGGAGCCTCAAAGAGAAGCAATTTTCATCCGATCCGGCTGAAATTTGGTACATGGTGTTAGTATATGGTCTCTAACAACCATGCAAAAATTGGTCCATATCAGTCCATAATTATATATAGCCCCCATATAAACCGATCACCAGATTTGGCTTGCGGAGCCTCAAAGAGAAGCAAATTTCATCCGATCTTGCTGAAATGTGGTACATGATGTTGGTATATGATCTCTAACAACCATGCAAAAATTGGTCCACATCGGTCCATAATTATATATAGCCCCCATATAAACCGATCCCCAGATTAGCTTGCGGAGCCTCAAAGAGAAGCAATTTTCATCCGATCCGGCTAAAATTTGGTATATGGTGTTAGTATGTGGTCTCTAATAACTACGCAAAAATTGGTCCACTTCGGTCCATAATTATATATAGCCCCCATATAAACCGATCCCCCGATGTGGCTTGCGGAGACTCTAAGGGAAGCAAATATCATCCGTTCTTTCTGAAATGTGGTACATGATGTTGGTATATGATCTCTAACAACCATGCAAAAAATGGTCCACATCGGTCCATAATTAGCCCCCATATAAATCGATTCCCAAATTTGAATTCTCCGGAGCCTCTTGGACGAACAAAATTCTTCCGATCCGGTTGAAATTTGCAACGAGGTGTTAGTATATGGCCGCTAATAACCATGCCAAAATTGGTCCATATCGGTCTATAGTTATATATAGCCGATCCCCAATCACACAAAAATTGGTCCATATCGGTTTATAATCATGGTTGCCACTCGAGCCAAAAATAATCTAGCAAAATTTTCTTTCTATAGAAAATTTTGTCAAAATTTTATTTCTGTAGAAAATTTTATAAAAATTTTATTTGTATAGAAAATTTTGTTAAAGTTTCATTTCTATAGAAAATTTTGTCAAAACTTTATTTCTATAGAAAATTTTGTCAAAACTTTATTTCTATAGAAAATTTTGTCAAAATGTTATTTCTATAGAAAATTTTGTTAAATTTTTATTTCTATAGAAAATTTTGTCAAACTGAATTATATACATATTTATTATACCCTCCATCATAGGATGGGGGTATATTAACTTTGTCATTCCGTTTGTAACACATCGAAATATTGCTCTAAGACCCCATAAAGTATATATATTCTGGGTCGTGGTGAAATTCTGAGTCGATCTAAGCATGTCCGTCCGTCCGTCCGTCCGTCTGTTGAAATCACGCTAACTTCCGAACGAAACAAGCTATCGACTTGAAACTTGGCACAAGTAGTTGTTATCGATGTAGGTCGGACGGTATTGAAAATGCGCCATATCGGTCCACTTTTACGTATAGCCCCCATATAAAGGGACCGTCAGATTTGGCTTGTGGAGCCTCTAACAGAAGCATATTTAATCCGATCCGGCTGAAATTTGGTACATGGTGTTGGTATATGGTCTCTAACAACCATGCAAAAATTGGTTCACATCGGTCCATAATTATATATAGCCCCCATATAAACCGATCCCCAGATTTGGCTTGCGGAGCCTCAAAGAGAAGAAAATTTCATCCGATCCGGCTGAAATTTGGTACATGATGTTGGTATATGGTCTCTAACAACCATGCAAAAATTGGTCCATATCGGTCCTTAATTATATATAGCCCCCATATAAACCGATCCCCAGATTTGGCTTGTGGAGCCTCTAAGAGAAGCATATTTCATCCGATCCGGCTGAAATTTGGTACATGGTGTTGGTATATGGTCTCTTACAATCATGCTAAAATTGGTTCACATCGGTCCATAATTATATATAGCCCCCATATAAACCGATCCCCAGATTTGGGTTGCGGAGCCTCAAAGAGAAGCAAATCTCATCCGATCCGCCTGAAATTTGGTACATGATATTGGTATATGGTCTCTAACAACCATGCAAAAATTGGTCCACATCGGTTCATAATTATATGTAGCCCCCATATAAACCGATCCCCCGATTTGGCTTGCGAAGTCTCAAGAGAAGCAAATTTCATCCAATCCGGTTGTAATTTGGAACATGGTGTTAGTATATGATCTTTAACAACCGTGCCAGAATTGGTCCATATCGGTCCATAATTATATATAGCCCCCATATAAAACATTCTCCAGATTTGACCTCCGGAGCCTCTTGGAGGAACAAAATTCATCCGATCTGGTTCAAATTAGGCACGTGGTGTTAGTATATGGTCGCTAACAACCATACCAAAATTGGTCCAATCACTCAAAAATTGGTCCATATCGTTTCATAATCATGGCTGCCACTAGAGCCAAAAATAATCTACCAAAATTTTATTTCTATAGAAAATTTTGTCAAAATTTTATTTCTATAGAAAATTTTTTCAAAATTTTATTTCTAGAGAAAATTTTGTTAAAATTTTATTCGGTTCATAATCATGGTTGCCACTCGAGCCAAAAATAATCTACCAAGATTTTATTTCTATAGAAAATTTTGTTGAAATTTTATTTCTGTAGAAATTTTTGCCAAAATTTTCTTTCTATAGAAAATTTTGTCAAATTTTTATTTCTATAGAACATTTTGCGAAAATTTTATTTCTATAGAAAATTTTGTTAAAATTTTATTTCTGTAGAAAATTTTGTCAAAATTTTATGTCTACTTTGTCAAACTGAATTATATACGTATTGGATCGATCTTTTTATACCCTCCATCATAGGATGGGGGTATATTAACTTTGTCATTCCGTTTGTAACACATCGAAATATTGCTCTAAGACCCCATAAAGTATATATATTCTGGGTCGTGGTGAAATTCTGAGTCGATCTAAGCATGTCCGTCCGTCCGTCCGTCCGTCCGTCCGTCCGTCCGTCCGTCTGTTGAAATCACGCTAACTTCCGAACGAAACAAGCTATCGACTTGAAACTTGGCACAAGTAGTTGTTATCGATGTAGGTCGGATGGTATTGAAAATGGGCCACATCGGTCCACTTTTACGTATAGCCCCCATATAAAGGGACCCTCAGATTTGGATTGTGGAGCCTCTACCAGAAGCATATTTCATCCGATCCGGCTGAAATTTTGTACATGGTGTTGGTATATGGTCTCTAACAACCATGCAAAAATTGGTCCACATCGGTACATAATTATATATAGCCCCCATATAAACCGATCCCCAGATTTGGCTTGCGGAGCCTCAAAGAGAAGCGAATTTCATCCGATCCGGCTGAAATTTGGTACATGATGTTGGTATATGGTCTCTAACAACCATGCAAAAATTGGTCCACATCGGTCCATAATTATATATAGACCCCATATAAACCGATATCCAGATTTGGCGTGCGAAGCCTCAAAGAGAAGCAAATTGCATCCGATCCGGCTGAAATTTGGTACATGGTATTGGTATATGGTCTCTAACAACCGTGCAAAAATTGGTTCACATCGGTCCATAATTATATATAGCGCCCATATAAACCGATCCCCAGATTTGGGTTGCGGAGCCTCAAAGAGAAGCAAATTTCATCCGATGCGCCTGAAATTTGGTACATGATATTGGTATATGGTCTCTAACAACCATGCAAAAATTGGTCCACATCGGTTCATAATTATATATAGCCCCCATATAAACCGATCCCCAGATTTGGCTTGCGAAGTCTCCAAGAGAAGCAAATTTCATCCAATCCGGTTGTAATTTGGAACATGGTGTTAGTATATGATCTTTAACAACCGTGGCAGAATTGGTCCATATCGGTCCATAAATATATATAGCCCCCATATAAAACGTTCTCCAGATTTGACATCCGGAGCCTCTTGGAGGAGCAAAATTCATCCGATCCGGTTCAAATTAGGAACGTGGTGTTAGTATATGGTCGCTAACAACCATACCAAAATTGGTCCAATCACACAAAAATTGGTCCATATCGGTTCATAATCATGGTTGCCACTAGAGCCAAAAATAATCTACCAAAATTTTATTTCTAGAGAAAATTTTGTCAAAATTTTACTTCTAGAGAAAGTTTTGTTAAAATTTTTTTCGGTTCATAATAAAATTTTCATCATTGTCAAAATGTTATTTCTATAGAAAATTTTGTCAAAATGTTATTTCTATAGAAGATTTTGTTCAAATTTTATTCGGTTCATAATCATGGTTGCCACTCGAGCCAAAAATAATCTACCAAGATTTTATTTCTATAGAAAATTTTGTCAAAAGTTTATTTCTATAGAAAATTTTGTTAAAATTTTATTTCTGTAGAAAATTTTGTCAAAATTTTCTTTCTATAGAAAATTTTGTCAAAATTTTTATTTCTATAGAAAATTTTGTGAAAATTTTATTTCTGTAGAAAATTTTGTCAAAATTTTATGTCTACTTTGTCAAACTGAATTATATACGTATTGGATCGATCTTTTTGATTTAATATATACCACGTATGGACTTACATCAATTTAGAAGATGGTGTTAGGAGGTTTTAAGATACCTTGCCATCGGCAAGAGTTACCGCAACTTAAGTAATTCTGGATGACAGTGTTTAGAGGAAGTTTCTACGCAATCCATGATGGAGGGTACATAAGCTTCGGCCTGGCCGAACTTACGGCCGTATATACTTGTTTTTAATTTAATATATACCACGTATGGTCTTACTTATAATTTAGAAGATGGTGTTAGGAGGTTTTAAGATACATTGCCATCGGCAAGCGTTACCGTGTTTAGAAGAAGTTTCTACGCAATCCATGGTGGAGGGTACATAAGCTTCGGCCTGGCCGAACTTACGGCCGTATATACTTGTTTGTTTGGTAGAATTTTTGTACAATTTTCTACAAATGTTGGTAGATTATTTTTCGATCGATTGGCAACCGTGCCCACGACCTTACGTATGCAAGGCGGACATGCTAACCACTGCCCTACGTTTGCTTCCGATTTCCCGATTTGATTTCCTTGTATTCTAGACACCGCATGGTTTGCTTTGCATTGGAAAACTTTTTGTAATAGGTGAGGCGAATATGGTTTGTATAGGTTAAACCTATTTACTGGTAGGTGTTTTGTATAACTCTAAGGTTGAAAAATCTCCCGATTTGAATTCTTGGGCGTTTTGTCACAGAAATGTGCATCCGCCTTAGGTGAGGTTAGGTTTAAGTGGCAGCATGTTTTTTTCTAGTTTTCAGGCTCACTGCAGTCTATTGTGATACCACATTAACTAGAAATACCTATTACGTATAGGTAATTCTAGTATTTACCGCCTAAAGGCAATCGATGCGACATGACATTAAGGGAATCTGTTCCTGTATTAGTGAATGCACCTGAAATATAAAAGCCCACCATTCGCTGAACTTTATCTAAGCTTGTCGACTACTGAAGTTTTGGCCACCAGACCACAACATCAGTATCGCATTATAGATCTAACCATTGCCCTATGCAGTCAAGGGATTTTAGTCGCCCACTTTTTTTGCATTTTCCTCATTATCTCTTTGCACCAGTACAAGGCTGCTGAGACATTTCTCAGCCTTTCTCCAATATTAAACCAAAGATTCAGCCGCATGTCCAATATAACTCCGAGGGATTTTGAACACTCACCAAAGGGAATTTCAACACCATCCAAGGAAATAGGAATTTTGCATTCTTTGCAGTACATGGCTAATAATGTCTTTGCAGGATTTACTCCTAGACCATTTTCTTTGCTCATTTCTCAGTCATCCGGAGGTCTCGTTGTATATTTTTCCTCTGACTGCAAGAGCCACATCATCTGCGTATGGCATTTCTTTGAGCCTTTATTTTTGTAGTGAAATCAGAAGGTTGTTTATAACAACATTCTAAAGAAGAGATGATAGGACTTCTCCTTGGGAAGTACCTTTCTTCAAGTAGCTTTGAATGTTTGCTTGCTCTTGAGGGACTGAAATACTTCTCTTGGTTAAAAGTTTGTCTAACCGCCTAAGTATCCCTTGATCAACATTCAGAGTTACCAATCCATTTAATATCAAACTCGGATGGATATTATTGAATGTCCCTTCGATGTCTAGAAAAGCCCAAATTGTGTATTCATCGACGGATAGTAAGCTGTCAATAAAGCTGATTAGTTCATGGAATATGGTTTCAATAGACCTATCCGTCGAGTAGACATGTTTTCTATCCGCCTTACTTGAAATTGCTCTGGATTAAAGGTATTTATGGTCCATAAAAAAGTCTCCATATAGAAAGATCCCCAGATCGCTAGACTTCCCGAATGTGTTGAAGGTTTATCAATAATTCCATTCACTTTTGAAATTCATTCACTCCACGCAAAACTTAGTTAGCATCGCCTAGTAATGTCAAAAACCGATTATGATAATATGAATATAACTGTATTTAAACCCATCTACGATATTTTCCTGATATACTGTCCACGTCATGCAATTATATACTTGTCAGTAAAATGTGAAATTTTGTACTTTATTATTATTGGCATGTGTGACAATGCGTCACTCATTGTGCAAAGTTCGTGTTCTAGAGTAAGAAGGCTAATCGGACCTGGGCTAATTGGAAAGAGCCCAGAGCAATTGAGAGACACATCGTCTTCCTAAGCAAATTTGGGTAAATGGATTCTATGGTAATGATACAATAGAACACTAAGCAGTTAATGATAGCAAAGAGCATAAGTGAAGACAAGACTTGCAATAGGAGGATATATCGTAGTTGCAATATTCCATTAAAGATTTGATGTTGTTTAATACACTTCAATACAATGTTTTTTTTTGGTAAAGAGCATTTCATCCATTAAACGAAGTATATTCAGGTGAAAGTTCCAAACCAGGCCAAATCTTGTGTACACTACGACCATGGATTTAAAGTTCTACTAAAGACTTTCATCCACAACCGAATGGAAAGGTATCTTAAAATTGCTTAACATTGCCTTTCAGGTTGTACTCCTAAGTTGGTGCATATGGAGTATATGTTAGACGAAACAAGTACATATAGTAGTAAGTTCGTCCGGGCCGAATCTTAAATACCCACCACCATGAATCAAATATAATAGATTCCTTTAAAAACTCTTCGCCGTAGCGGAGGAAGACTAGATCAGATTCTGGATTTATAAGAAACAATTTTGTTTGAGTTTTAGAGAAATCATAAACATACCTTGTAAATCTGTAGATTTATACCGTTATTATTTAAATGATTACGAGGAGTAAAATCAGGCAATTTTACTTTCAGTTTCAAACAATTTTTATGATCAGTGCGCCTGCTATACACTCAAGAAGTGAAATCGGTCTATATCGATGCCTTACATAATGGACCCGTAAAAATAAATGCGATACAGATTTTTGAGGGTCTAAAATACCAGTATATTTACATTTTCGGGCAAATCGGATAAAAACCACGGTTCCTAGAAGCCCAAGGAGTTAAATCGGGTGATCGGTCTATATGGGGGCTATACTAAAACATGGCTCGATACACACCATATTTGGTTGACATATTTGTGGTCCTAAAATACATAGGTTTCGAATTTCAGGCAAAGTGGATAATACCAAAACATGGACCAATTTTCATCATTTTCGACACACCCCTTAAATACGTCCTCAAATACGTCTAGAATTCAAATTTCAGACAAACTGGGTAAAAACTACAAATTCTACAAGCCCAAGAAGTAAAATCGGGAGATCAGTCTATATGAGGGCTATACAAAAACACGGACCGATACGGACCATATTCGACACATCTCTTTATGGTCCTAAAATACCTCTAGATTTCTAATTTTTGGCAAATTGGATAAAAACTACGGATTCTAGAAGCCAAAGAAATAAAATCGGGAAATCGGTCTATATGGGGGCTACACCAAAATATGGACCGATACACCCCATTTTCAACACACCAAATTGTGGTCCTAAAATACCTCTTGATTTTCAATTTCAGGCGAATCGGATAGAAAATACACTTTCTACACGCCCAAGAAGCAAAATCGGGAAATCGGTCCATATGGGGGCTATACCAAAACATGGCTCGATACACACCATATTTGGTTAACATATTTGTGGTCCTAAAATACCTAGGTTTCCAATTTCAGGCAAAGTGGATAATACCAAAACATGGACAAATTGGGTAAAAACTACGAATTCTACAAGTCCAAGAAATAAAATCGGGAGATCAGTCTATATGGGGGCTATACCAAAACATAGTCCGATTCGGACCATTTTCGACACATCTCTTTATGGTTCTAAAATACCTCTAGATTTCTAATTTTTGGCAAATTGGATAAAAACTACGGATTCTAGAAGCCAAAGAAATAAAATCGGGAAATCGGTCTATATGGGGGCTACGCCAAAATGTGGACCGATACACCCCATTTTCAACACACCAATTTGCGGTCCTAAAATACCTCTTGATTTTCAATTTCAGGCGAATCCGATAGAAAATACACTTTCTAGACGCCAAAGAAACAAAATCAGGAAATCGGTCCATATGGGGGCTATACCAAAACATGGCTCGATACACACCATACACTGGTAGAAAAATGTTTCGTATTATTAACGAACGGGCTTCGTTGATTATTTTTCGTTAATATTACGAAATTTTTCGTTATAAGAACGAAAGTGATCGTTAATACAACGAAATCAATCGTTAAAAGACAATTTTTTGTGTTTTGGTTTTTCGTTATATTAATGAAACACGTTTCGTTAATATTACGAATATTAACTTTGTAATTTTTTCAAGAATTAGAATAAAAAAATTTTCCAAGATGAAATTATTATAATCATTTGCACATAGAGAGTAACTTTTGGAAACTTTTAAACTAAACAGTCGTTTTATATACTCTGAAACTGGAATTGAAAATTTCATTTATAAAACGAAATCGATCGTTAATATAATGATATGGCTCGTTAAAAAATAAATTTTAAATTGTTATATTTCGTCATATTAATGAAATATGTTCATTAATAATACGAATGGGAGTTTGAGTATTTCTGCCTCTCCTTACTCTCTCTCTCTCTCTCTCTCTCTCTAAAACGTCTCTTCATACTCTCTCTAGCGTGTATGTAATTGGTACATACACATCTTAGTATGGCAATAAGCACATGTGTGCGTCTTGAAAAACAAACGGTAAAAAGTTCAACAGAAAACTTGTCTGATGGGCAAACATTAACAACATTTACGTTCTTTTCGCTGAAGAGTGCACACGCTCATTACAGTTTCGTTGTGAATAATAAACATAGATGGGTGAGGTGAGTTAAATTGGTGTTTTTTGTATATTCGCAAGAAATATAGTGTACATTTTTAATCTTTAGTGAAAATGCCCCGGGGAAGTGAACTTTCAGATGAGGAAGGCGGAACAATTACGGTGATGAACCTTGGTTGCACAAAAATTGGATAAATGGACACGGTGATACGATTATCATTTTTTGATCTTAGAAATAAGAGGCTTTTTTTTCTTAAGTGAAAGTCACAATATATGTTTATTATATTACTTAATTTATCATTATATATTATTTCTTACTGTATATAAACCATATTTCAAAGATCTTAACAAAAAATAATACACTACCAATTACTACACTCAAATGCGCTAATTGGTTGGGTTTCATTAATATAACGTTTGTGTTCATTTATACAACGTTCGCCTTTCATTCATACAATGAATAATTTTCATTCATACAACGTATAAGCTGCACCCATACAACGAATAAATTTCATTCATACAACGAATAATATTCGTTAATACAACGAAAAGGCTACGTAATAGCAACGTAATTATTCGTTAATACTACGAAAAGTATTCCACAAAGTGCTTCGTAAATATAACGTAAAATTACGTTGTTATAACGAAATGCTACGTTGGCTGACTTTTAATGAAGAATTTCGTTAATACAACGTAGAAATTCATCGTATTAACGAAACTTTTTCTACCAGTGTACTTGGTTAACATATTTGTGGTCATAAAATACCTAGGTTTCCAATTTCAGGCAAAGTGGATAATACCAAAACATGGACAAATTGGGTAAAAACTACGAATTCTACAAGCCCAAGAAGTAAGATCGGGAGATCAGTCTATATGGTGGCTATACAAAAACATGGACCGATAGGGACCATTTTCGACACATACCTTTATGGTCCTAAAATACCTCTAGATTTCTAATTTTTGGAAAATTGGATAAAAACTACGGATTCTAGAAGCCCAAGAAATAAAATCGGGAAATCGGTCCATATGGGGGCTATACCAGAACATGGACCGATACTGACCATTTTTGACACACCTCTTTATGGTCCCAAAATACCTCTAGATTTCTAATTTCAGGCAAATCGGATTGTAAATACAGTTTCTATACGCCCAAGAAGGAAAATTGGGAGATCGGTCTATATGGGGGCTATACCAAAAGATGGACCGATACACCCCATTTTCGACACACCAATTTGTGGTCTTAAAATACCTCTAGATTTTCAATTTCAGGCAAATCGGATAGAAAATACACTTTCTAGACGCCCAAGAAGCAAAATCTTGAAATCGGTCCATATGGGGGCTATACCAAAACATTGACCGATACTCACCATTTTCGGTACACTTTTTGATGATCCTAAAATACCTCTAGGTTTCCAATTTCAGGCAAATTAGATAAAAACAAGTATATACGGCCGTAAGTTCGGCCAGGCCGAAGCTTATGTACCCTCCACCATGGATTGCGTAGAAACTTCTACGAAAGACTGTCATCCACAAATTTCAACTAACATGGTTGTTAAATATCATATGCTACCACCACGTACCAAATTTCAAATAGATCGGATGAATTTTGCTTCTCCAAAGGCACCGGAGGTCAAATCTGGGGATCGGTGTATATGGGAGCTATATATTATTATGGACTGATAGGAACCAATTCCTGCATGGTTGTTGGATACCCTATACTAACATCACGTACCAAATTTCAACCGAATGGGAAGAATTTTGCTCTACCAAGGTGCTCCGGAGGTCAATCTGGGGATCGGTTTATATGGAGCCTATATATAATTATGGACCGATATCGGCCAATTTTTGCATGGGTGTTTGAGGCCATATATTAACATCACGTACCAAATTTCAACTGAATCAGATGAATTTTGGTCTTATTAGAGGCTCCGGAGGTCAAATCTGGTGATCGGTTTATATGGAGGCTATATATAATTATGGACCGATGTGAACCAATTTTTGCATGGTTGTTAGAGACCATATACTAACACCATGTACCAAATTTCAGCCGGATCGGATGAAATTTGCTTCTCTTAGAGGCTCCGCAAGCCAAATCGGGGGATCGGTTTATATGGGGGCTATATATAATTATGGACCGATGTGGACCAATTTTTGCATGGTTGTTAGAGACCATATACTTACACCATGTACCAAATTTCAGCCGGATGGGATGAAATTTGCTTCTCTTAGAGGCCTCGCAAGCCAAATTTGGGGGTCCGTTTATATGGGGGCTATACGTAAAAGTGGACCGATATGGCCCATTTGCAATACCATCCGACCTACATCAATAACAACTACTTGTGCCAAGTTTCAAGTCGATAGCTTGTTTCGTTCGGAGGTTAGCGTGATTTCAACAGACGGACGGACGGACGGACATGCTCAGATCGACTCAGAATTTCACCACGACCCAGAATATATGTACTCTATGGGGTCTTAGAGCAATATTTCCATGTGTTACAAACGGAATGACAAAGTTAATATACCCCCCATCCTATGGTGGAGGGTATAACAACGGTTTTTATAAGCCCAAGATCCCAAATCGGGAGTTCGGTTTATATGGGGACTATATCAAAACTTGGACCAATATAGGCCATCTTCGAACTTGACCTGCCTGCGAACAAAAAACGAATCTGTGCCAAATTTCAGGACGATAGCGCCATTATTGAAGGCTGTAGCGTGATTACAACAGACAGACAGACGGACAGAAGGACATGCTTATATCGTCTCAGAATTTCTCCCTGATCAAGATTATATATAATTTATATAGTCGGAAATCGGTAGTTCGACGTAATACAAACGGAATGACAAACTCCCGTCACAATTCTATATGGTGGTGGGTATAAAAAGTGAGATTAAATACTTATATAAGCCAATTTAGTTCGTGATGGGACCAATTTTCGTACGATAATTAGAGAGCCAAATTTTAAGTAGATCGGATGAAATTTGGTCCTACACGATTAACCAAAAAAAAATTTGACGGTGAGCTTCTATGGGGACTATATACACAGAAAAATATTTATTTGTCTTCAATCACATTCAAGGTCAATTAAAAAGTTAATTGATCCAATGAAAAATTTAATTGATACTATTAAAATTTGTTTTAATTAAATAATTTGTTAAACAAAGTAAATTTTTAATTAAATAATTTTTGAAAATTCAATTAAAATTTTAATTGGAAATATTTTGCAGAAAATTTTTTTCTGTATGTGGTCTATATATGTTAGCTATGAATTGATACGGACAAATTTTTGCATGAAAGCATTTCACGTACCAAATTTAAAAAGAATCGCATAGAATTTGCGTTTCCAAAAGGCTCAAGAAGTATAATCTGTGGATGGCTTTATATGGGGGCTATATATAATTATGGACCGATACGCACCAATTTGTGCATGTTGATATGAGGTCATAAATTAACATCATGTACAAAATTTAAATAGGATCGGATGAAAGGATCAAATCAAATCTGGGGATCGATTTATATGGAGGCTACACGCAGAGAAGCAATATGATTATCCCAATCATGTTCCAAGAACATAATGTTACTTTTTCACGGAAAACATGTAGAATGTTTGTCGAAACCATGTTATTTTCTCGGAGATTATCTATCTAATTTCGGAAAGCATGTTATGTTTGACGAGAAAAGAATATTCTTGCGACAAAAATGCTACATGGTCGCTGTGAAAGGTAACATAGTGCTCTTGAAACAGGTTTGAGGTGATCATATTCCTTCTCTGGGTGTATATACCCTGCAAAAAAGCATCGGCAAAAATGTTGTGAAAATGTTCTTTTTGCATCCGGAAGTGGCGCAGAATTGGCGCAGAAGCGATAAATTTAATATGGGCTTGCCATAGAACGGATGTCCGCCATTTCAACAGCCGTTGCACTGAATTTGCATCACTTCTTAAGGTGTGATCCGAATTCAGTATTTCGGATGTGAATTAAAAAAATTCTTAGTTCGCCAAATAAATAATTTTTATATTTTTTTATGATTTTTAATGCAACGCTTGGACCACAATATTTTCAAAAATTCTATAATTTAATTTTTCTAGAACATATTTAGCATTTTTTTTCGACAGAATTTAAATAATTTGTACCATATTATAAATTCTTACTCTATTTTTAACCTATTTGAAACAGAGAAGAATGATAATTACTTATTGAAAATATGAAAAAAGCTAGTTATAAAAAAATAAATTAATAGAACTTTCTGTGTAGTCAAAATAAATCACATCTTTGCGTGAACATTTTTGGAAGTGCTTTCAAAGTTGAGCCTTTAGGAACTTCCAAATTGTTTTGCCGGGTAATTATAGACCGATATGGACACATTTATGCATAGTTACTGGAGGCCATATACCAACATCATATACTAAATTTAACTGGATTGAGTAAAACTTACTCCTTCAAGAGGCCCCTAATCCGTGGGTCGGTTTATATCGGGGCTATACGAAAAAGTGGTCTGATATTACCTATTTGCACAACCGTCTGACCTACATCAATAACAACTACTTGTGCTAAGCTTCAAGTCGATAGATTGTTTCGTTCAAAGATTTCAACAGACGAACGGACGGACATCACTAGATTTCTAGAATTTCACCATACCCCGAATTTACATACTTTATGGGGTCTGAGAACGGTTGCCACTGGTGCTAAAAATAATTTACCAAAAATTGTACCAAAAATCAACCAAATTAAAAAAAAAAACTTGTTTTGTTTTTTTTTTTTTTTGTTTGAAAATAATTTTAAAAATATTATTGTTCTAGAAAAATTTGTTGAAACCTTATTTCTATAGAAAAGTTTGTCAAAATTTAATTTCTATAGAAAATTTTGTCAAAATTTTATCAAAATTTTATTCCAATAGAAAATTTTGTCAAAATTTTATTCCAATAGAAAATTTTGTCAAAATTTTATTCCAATAGAAAATTTTACTCCAATAAAAATTTTTGTCAAAATTTTATTTCTATAGAAAATTTTGTCAAAATTTTATTCTATAGAAAATTTTGTCAAAATTTTGTTTCTATAGAAAATTTTATTTCTATAGAAAGCATGTCAAAATTTTATTTCTATAGAAAAGTTTGTCAAAATTTTATTTCTATAGAAAATTTTGTCAAAATTTTATTCCAATAGAAAATTTTGTCAAAATTTTATTCCAATAGAAAATTTTGTCAAATTGTATTCCAATAGAAATTTTGTCAAAATTTTATTCCAATAGAAAATTTTGTCAAAATTTTATTCCAATAGAAAATTTTGTGAAAATTTTACTCCAATAAAAAATTTTGTCAAAATTTTATTTCTATAGAAAATTTTGTCAAAATTTTATTTCTATAGAAAATTTTGTCAAAATTTTATTTCTATAGAAAATTTTGTCAAAATTTTATTTCTATAGAAAATTTTGTCAAAATTTTATTTCAGTAGAAAATTTTGTCATCATTTTATTTCTATAGATAATTTTGTCAACATTTTATTTCTATTGAAAATTTTGTCAAAATTTTATTTCTATAGAAAATAAAATCTTTATTGTCTATAGAAAATAAAAATTTTCTATAGAAAATTTTGTCAAAATTTTGTTTCTATAGAAAATTTTATTTCTATAGAAAGCTTGTCAAAATTGTATTTCTATAGAAAATTTTGTCAAAATTTTATTCCAATAGACCATTTTGTCAAAGTTTTATTCCAAAAAATTTTGTAAAAAAAAAATTTTTGTCAAAACTTTATTTCTATAGAAAATTTTATCACAATTTTATTTCTATAGAAAATTTTGTCAAAATTTCATAACTTTAGAAAATTTTGTCAACATTTTATTTCTTTAGAAAATTTTGTCAAAATTTTATTTCTATAGAAAATTTTTTCAAAATTTCACTTCTATAGAAAATTTTGTAAAAATTTTATCTGTATAGAAAATTTTGTCCAAATTTTATTTCTGTAGAAAATTTTGTCAAAATTTTATTTCTGTAGAAAATTTTGTCAAAGTTTTATTTCTATAGAAAATTTTGTCAAAATTTTATTTCTATAGAAAATTTTGTCAAAATTTTATTTCTATTGAAAATTTTATTTCTATTGAAAATTTTATGAAAATTTTATTTCTATTAAAAATTTTGTCAGCATTTTATTCTATAGAAAGTTCTGTCAACATTTTATTTCTATAGAAAAGTTTGTCAACATTTGATTTCTATAGAAAATTTTGTCAAAATATTATATCTATAGAAAATTTTGTCAACATTTTATTTCTGTTGAAAATATTATGAAAATTTTATTTCTATTGAAAATTTTATGAACATTTTATTTCTATTGAAAATTTTGTCAATATTTTATTTCTATAGACAATTTTGTCAAAATTTTATCTCTACAGAAAACTTTGTCAGAATTTTATTCCAATAGAAAATTTTGTCAAAATGTTATTTCCAAGTAAAATTTTGCATAAATTTTATTTCTATAAAAAATATTGTCAAAATTGTATCTCTGTATAGAAAATTTTGTCAAAATTTTATTTCTATAGAAAATTTTGGCAACATTTTATTTCTATAGAAAACTTTGTCAAAATTTTATTCCAATAGAAAATTTTATCAAAATTTTATTTCTATAGAAAATTTTATCAAAACTTTTTGTCTATAAAAATGTTGTCAAAATTTTATTTCTATAGAAAATTTCGTCAACATTTTATTTCTGTTGTTGTTGTTGTTTTTATTGCAGCTTAAAACCATACATTGACTAAACTACAAATGTAGCTTAACCAACAGAGGAAAATAATGTTTGTCAAATTTATTTGGGCATAGGGCTGCAAGATGGTTGGTTGGATGGACGCACGTTTCGGAATTACCACATTCCTCATCAGCATCCTCTACTTGCAGAAAAACTATCAACCAATTATCAGAATAAATTCAGGCAGTTCATTAAACCCAACAATGAACCACACTTGAACCTCCCGAAAAAAGGTTTTGTATGATAGCCGGCTTATGCCGAAATAAATTCAAAACAAACATATATCTTTTCCTATGCCACTGTCAAATCATCGATTTGAATTGAGTTGGCTGGGTTTATTTTGAGCGTGCCTCCTCTTCTTTTTCCATTCTTTTTGTTTTGTTATTATTGGTTTTGTTCTTTAAGCATTGTTGTTGTTTTTATTGCAGCTTAAAACCATACATTGACTAAACTACAAGTGTAGCTTAACCAACAAAGGAAAAGAATGTTTGTCAAATTTATTTTTTATTTCTATAGAAAATTTTGTCAAATTTTTATTTCTACAGAAAATTTTTCAAAATATTATTTCCAAGAAAAATTTTGCCTAAATTTTATTTCTATAGAAAATGTTGTCAATAGAAAATTTTGTCAAAATTTTATCTCTATAGAAAATTTTGCCAAAATTTTATTTCTATCGAAAATTTTGGCAACATTTTATTTCTATAGAAAACTTTGTCAAAATTTTATTCCAATAGAAAATGTTGTCAAAATTTTCTTTCTATAAAAAAATTTTGTCAAAATTTTATTTCTATTGAAAATTTTGTCAAAATTTTCTATAGAAACTTTTTTAAAAATTTTATTTCTATAGAAACATTTGCCAAAATTTTATTTCGATAGAAAATTTTGTCAAAATTTTATTTCCATAGAAAATTTTGTCAAAATTTTATTTCCATAGAAAAATTTTGTTAAAATTTTATTTCCATAGAAAAATTTTGTCAAAACTTTATTTCTATAGAAAATTTTATCAAAATTTTATTTCTATAGAAAATTTTGTCAAAATTTCATTTCTTTAGAAAATTTTGTCAAAATTTTATTTCTATAGAAAATTTTGTCAAAATTTTATTTCTATAGAAAATTTTGTAAAAATTTTATTTCTATAGAAAATTTTGTAAAAATTTTATCTCTATAGAAAATTTTGTCAAAATTTTATTTCTATTGAAAATTTTGTCAAAATTTTATTTCTATTGAAAATTTTATGAAAATTTTATTTCTATTGAAAATTTTATGAAAATTTTATTTCTATTAAAAATTTTGTCAGCATTTTATTTCTATAGAAAATTCTGTTAACATTTTATTTCTATAGAAAATTTGTCAACATTTGATTTCTATAGAAAATTTTGTCAAAATATTATTTCTATAGAAAATTTTGTCAAAATATTATTTCTATAGAAAATTTTGTCAACATTTTATTTCTGTTGAAAATATTATGAAAATTTTATTTCTATTGAAAATTTTATTTCTATTGAAAATTTTATGAAAATTTTATTTCTATTGAAAATTTTGTCAAAATTTTATTTCCATAGAAAATTTTGTCAAAATTTTATTTTCATAGAAAAATTTTGTCAAAACTTTATTTCTATAGAAAGTTTTATCAAAATTTTATTTCTACACTAAAAAACAGTGAACCCTTTTCCATTGCAAAATTAACTAAACTGTAGTAATATTGACCATGATTTAGCCCTTAAGATTTTTTTCAACTTGTCTAGCTTATAATTCTCTTAAATTTTAGTTCATCTATAACATTGTATTTTAGTTCATTTTTACAACACCATAAGATTTATATACCCCTACCAAGTTGAAAAGTCAGTATTATTTTGGTTTACTTGCTTATTTTTTGGTTAACAGTCTCTTTAAAATGTCGACGACTAAACTATTTTTAAATCAATCATTCCACAGTACAGAGAAATTAAATAATTAAAGGAACAACAAACCGTTTTACTATTATGAAAATGTTCATACATTAAAATTAAACTTTCGTTAAGCAAAAGTACTTTATTATAAAAACTTATGATGAAAGTTTTTAACACAATGTTTTTTGTGAATAAAAATTATGACCACGTGGAACAGAGAGTAGTTCATTTGAACTCGCTGTATGGACATTTTGACTTATCCTTTTTTTTATTCATCGTAGGTAATTTTTTCACATATCTTGCTGGAAAAAAATGGAAGCAACAATGAAAATTGTTAAAAATTAACACCAAGTAATGAAATATAATTTTTTAATTCATCATTTTAGCTTGTAACTTACCATACTTGGGGTCATTTTATGAAATGGTGTATGGAATTCAACTTTTCTTTGGAAAACGTATCTCATAAAATTTGTACCTGAAACAATTAGAGAAATAATGAAGTATTCTATATAAACTCATAAAACTGTGTTGTTATCGATGTGAATGATATAATAAAATAAATATTCTAGTTGAAAGACAGCCAAAGTTTTAATGTAAAACTTACCAATTCTCTATTAAATTGTACGCTTAGGGGAAATATAAAAAGTTGTCCAAATTTACTTGGATTACTCTGAAATTAAATATTTATTTTTTACATTATATAAAATTATTAAATAGGTTTCAAATGAAAAAAATAATAATAAAATAAGAAAATAAATTCAAGTTTCGCTCACGATGAAAATTATAGCGTCGTGAAATGAGCCGTAGTCAAAATGACGAAGGATGACGTTAATGTACAAAAACTAAGGATGGCTGTCCAGGGTTAAAAGAAAGTTAAAGAATCCTTACCAATTCACTATTAAATTACAAGCAAAGGAGTACTAAAAATGTTTCCAAATTTTTAAGGAGTTATTCTGAAATTAAATGTTTGTTTTTTACATTAAAAATATTACATTCGTTTCCAAAAAAATTTTATTAAAGAAATACTAAAATAAGGTATTAAAAACCTGTAATTTTGATGGTAAAAAGGTAAATATTCTAGTTGAAAGAAAGCCAATTTGTAAAAGAAAACTTACTAATTCTCTATTTTTTAAATTTGTTCGAATCCATCTGGAGTTGCTCTGAAATTAAATATTGCTTTTACAATAAAGAAAAATATTAAACTGGTATCCATAAAAATTAATTAATAATAATATACATAAAAAACATTATTTTTAAAAGAAAGCCATATTAAAAAAATACTTACCAATTTATGACTAAACAATACGCTGAGATATAACAAAAAATTTCCAAATTCATCTGGAATTGAATATTAATTTTTTACATTGAATAATAAACATTTCAATACACTTTCAATTTCAACATATTTTCCTAAATATTCTTAATAACTTTTTTCTAAACTACCGATAATATATTAATAACTTTCATTTAAAAGGTTTAATAAACAAACACCAAAAATCCAAAATATTCCATGCCTTTATATTCCCTTGTTGCATACCTGCTTAAAAGATGCAACAACCCACGCCAACGCCAACTATACAACTGAAGCATGCCAAACAAAACCAAGCAAAGCCAAAACATTCCTACAACAACAAAAACGCATGTGCCTTTATTGAAAACAACACCTCATCCAGCCAAATAAACCATCCGCGTATAAGAAACACACACACAAACCACTAAATGAACAAAAATAAAAACAACCTCACGCTCATGTAAACATAACATACCAGCTCTCGCTACCATTTCTCATTAATGCATTACTCTCACTCAAACAAAACTCAAGTAACATCATCTTTACATTAATCACATTCCACTATGCCGATAAAGATCTCTGTACTATGCATTAGTTCATCGCATCTGATGACAATTTACTCTAAAAATAATATTCGTAAAGGCACACCAGTTTATGAACGATGAAACGTTTAATTTAAAATTTGCAAAATCTTCATGAAATGTTATCTACCATTTTTGACGAAAATGTCTATAAATTTAATTACATGTGAACTATAAATATTTCATTGGGTAATTTTTTACCAACAATTATTAACTATAGGAATTGTCAGTACGAAATTGCTATCCACTTTCAAGTTCATTTTTCGTAAAAAAATATTTTCTCATACAAAAAAATCTTATAGTAAATTGCACTTATTATTTAGAAAATACTTTACATTTCACAAGTAGTTTTATAGCATGACAAACGAATTTTTAACTACCAGTTAAGAAATTTTTTAAGGAAATTTCCATCGTATTTTGTAGGCCATGAACTAAACGATTGCTACTTAGAATTTGTAAAATTTCCTTTCGAGTAGTTAATTTTCGTTGAAGATACGAAAAATGAACTAAAATTCTGGAAAATTCTTGTAATAAATTATTGTAAAAATCTTCTTAAATTTACGAGACACTTTTTTTTCTGTGTATAGAAAATTTTGTCAAAATTTCATTTCTTCAGAAAATTTTGTCAAAATTTTATTTCTGTAGAAAATTTTGTCAAAATTTTATTTCAATAGAAAATTTTGTAATAATTTCATTTCTATAGAAAATTTTGTAAAAATTTTATCTCTATAGAAAATTTTGTCAAAATTTTATTTCTATTGAACATTTTGTCAAAATTTTATTTCTATTGAAAATTTTGTCAAAATTTTATTTCTATAGAAAATTTTGTCAAAATTTTATTTCTATTGAAAATTTTAAGAAAATTTTATTTCTATTGAAAATTTTATGAAAATTTTATTTCTATTGAAAATTTTATTTCTATTAAAAATTTTGTCAGCATTTTATTTCTATAGAAAATTCTGTCAACATTTTATTTCTATAGAAAATTTGTCAACATTTGATTTCTATAGAAAATTTTGTCAAAATATTATTTCTATAGAAAATGTTGTCAAAATTTTATTTCCATAGAAAATTTTGTCAAAATTTTATTTCCATAGAAAAATTTTGTCAAAACTTTATTTCTATACAAAATTTTATCAAAATTTTATTTCTATAGAAAATTTTGTCAAAATTCCATTTCTTTAGAAAATTTTATTTCTATTGAAAATTTTATGAAAATTTTATTTCTATTGAAAATTTTGTCAGTATTTTATTTCTATAGACAATTTTGTCAAAATTTTATCTCTATAGAAAATTTTGTCAAAAATTTATCTCTATAGAAAATTTTGTCAAAATTTTATCTCTATAGAAAATTTTGTCAAAATTTTATCTCTATAGAAAATTTTGTCAAAATTTTATCTCTATAGAAAATTTTGTCAAAATTTTATCTCTATAGAAAATTTTGTCAAAATTTTATTTCTATAGAAAATTTTGTCAAAATTTTATCTCTATAGAAAATTTTGTCAAAATTTTATCTCTATTGAAAATTTTGTCAACATTTTATCTCTGTAGAAAATTTTGTCAAAATTTTATGTCTCTAGAAAATTTTGTCAAAATTTTATCTCTATAGAAAATTTTGTAATTTTTTTATTTCTATAGAAAATTTTGTCAAAATTTTATCTCTCTAGAAAATTTTGTCAACTTTTTATTTCTATTGAACATATTCTCAAAGAAAGAAATAGAAAATTTTATCAAAATTCTATTTTCATCGAAATTTAGTCAAAATTTTATTTTCATTGAAATTTTTTTTTTCTACAGAAGATTTTGCCAAAATTTTATTTCCGTAGACGATTTTTGTCGAAATTTTATTTCCATAGAAAATGTTGTCAAAATATTTTTTGTTTTATTTGACTAACTTACGCACAAGAATTAAGTCTTGTATTAAGCACGGTTAATGCATTTTCAAGTTAGATATTGAACATGGGTTACTTTAGAAAATTTTGCCAAGATTGTATTTCTATTAAGTGTCTTCTTTGTCAAAATTTTATTTTTGTAGATTTTTTTTTGCTAAAAATTTGTTTCTATAAAAAAAATATCCTCTCTAAGTAAGGAGAAGATTTTTTTAAAATCTACCAAAAACATCAAGAATTCTACCAATTTACCCAATATTAAAAAATCTACCATTTTTGGTAGAATTCTACCAGCTGTGGCAATCGTGGGTTTGAGTCCAATATTTTGATGGGTTGGAAACGGAATGACATATTTAATAGCACGAAAATGTTCACGATTTAATTCCATTTTTTGGGCGAGATGAATCTTTTAAGTGGGTGTAAACAAAACCAATAGCCCTCATATGTCAAAACGTCTTGAGTACGTATAATCTTAAAAATATCAAGATTTACGTTATAGCTGTCAGTTAGCAGATTGCAACACTAGGTTTTCCTAATTCCGAAATATAAATGGGAACCCTCTTATTTCTCATTTCAATTCAGTGACTTTTTTACTATAAAGGGTGATTTGTTAAGAGCTTGATAACTTTTTTTTTTTAAAAAACGCATAACATTTGCAAAATCTCATCGGTTCTTTATTTGAAACGTTAGATTGGTCCATGACATTTACTTTTTGAAGATAATTTCATTTAAATGTTGACCGCGGCTGCGTCTTAGGTGGTCCATTCGGAAAGTCCAATTTTGGGCAACTTTTTCGAGCATTTCGGCCGGAATAGCCCGAATTTCTTCGGAAATGTTGTCTTCCAAAGCTGGAATAGTTGCTGGCTTATTTCTGTAGACTTTAGACTTGACGTAGCCCCACAAAAAATAGTCTAAAGGCGTCAAATCGCATGATCTTGGTGGCCAACTTACCGGTCCATTTCTTAAGATGAATTGTTCTCCGAAGTTTTCCCTCAAAATGGCCATAGAATCGCGAGCTGTGTGGCATGTAGCGCCATCTTGTTGAAACCACATGTCAACCAAGTTCAGTTCTTCCATTTTTGGCAACAAAAAGTTTGTTAGCATCGAACGATAGCGATCGCCATTCACCGTAACGTTGCGTCCAACAGCATCTTTGAAAAAATACGGTCCAATGATTCCACCAGCGTACAAACCACACCAAACAGTGCATTTTTCGGGATGCATGGGCAGTTCTTGAACGGCTTCTGGTTGCTCTTCACTCCAAATGCGGCAATTTTGCTTATTTACGTAGCCATTCAACCAGAAATGAGCCTCATCGCTGAACAAAATTTGTCGATAAAAAAGCGGATTTTCTGCCACTGATTTTGGTAATAAAATTCAATGATTTGCAAGCGTTGCTCGTTAGTAAGTCTATTCATGATGAAATGTCAAAGCATACTGAGCATCTTTCTCGTTGACACCATGTCTGAAATCCCACGTGATCTGTCAAATACTAATGCATGAAAATCCTAACCTCAAAAGAATCACCCTTTATACTGGGGTCATTCGAAAACATGGACCGATATAAACCAAACTGAACACAAGTACTTGAGGTCCTAAAATACCTATAGATTTTGGTCTATATGCAATGTTGTATCGGGTCTAAAAAGTGGAGGGCTACAATAACAGAAATGATCCCAAAAGTGTAGGCCAAATTTGATCAAAATCTTCGCGGCATTAGAAAAGAATTTCTTCGCGCGCTAGAACGGACACAACACATGATGAAAAACAAGTAAGGAAAGTATAAAGTCGGGCGGGGCCGACTATATTATACCCTGCACCACTTTGTAGATCTAAATTTTCGATACCATATCACATCCCTCAAATGTGTTGGGGGCTATATATAAAGGTTTGTCCCAAATACATACATTTAAATATCACTCAACCTAGACAGAATTTGATAGACTTCTACAAAATCTATAGACTCAAAATTTAAGCCGGCTAATGCACTAGGGTGGAACACAATGTTATTAAAAAATATGGGAAACGTTTAAATCTGAAGCAATTTTAAGGAAACTTCGAAAAAGTTTATTTATGATTTATCGCTCGATATATATGTATTAGAAGTTTAGGAAAAATAGATTCATTTTTACAACCTTTCGACTAAGCAGTGGCGATTTTACAAGGAAAATGTTGGTTTTGTCGAAATCAGAAAATCAGGATATCTAAATCTGAACCGATTTCAACCAAATTTGGCACGCATAGCAACAATGCTTATTCTCCTCCCTGTGCAAAATTTCAACTAAATCGGAGTTAAAAATTGGCCTCTGTGGTCATATGAGTGTAAATCGGGCGAAAGCTATATATGGGAGATATATCTAAATCTGAACCGATTTCAACCAAATTTGGCACGCATAGCTACAATGCTAATTCTACTCCCTGTGCAAAATTTCAACTAAATCGGAGTTAAAAATTGGCCTCTGTGGTCATATGAGTGTAAATCGGGCGAAAGCTATATATGGGAGATATATCCAAATCTGAACCGATTTGCACCAAATTTGGCACGCATAGTAACAATGCTAGTTCTACTCCCTGTACAAAGTTTCAACTAAATCGGAGTTAAAAATTGGCCTCTGCGGTCATATGAGTGTAAATCGGGCGAAAGCTATATATGGGAGATATATCCAAATCTGAACCGATTTCAACCAAATTTGGCACGCATAGTTACAATGCTAATTCTACTCCCTATGCATAATTTCAACTAAATCGGAGCAAAAAATTGGCCTCTGTGGGCAAATGAGTGTAAATCGGGCGAAAGCTATATATGGGAGATATATCTAAATCTGAACCGATTTCGCTGATATTTTGCAAGTTTTTCGAGACCCATAAATTTTTCGGATGTACGGAATTTGAGGAAGATCGGTTGATATACACGCCAATTATGACCAGATCGGTGAAAAATATATATGACAGCTATATCTAAAACTGAACCGATTTTTTCCAAAATCAATAGGGATCATCTATGAGCCGAAATAGGACCCTATACCAAATTTTAGGACAATCGGACTAAAACTGCGAGCTGTACTTTGCACACAAAAATACATCAACAGACAGACAGACGGACAGACAGACAGACAGACGGACATCGCTAAATCGACTCAGAATTTAATTCTAAGCCGATCCGTATACTAAAAGGTGGGTCTGTGATTACTCCTTCTTGGCGTTACATACAAATGCACAAACTTATTATACCCTGTACCACAGTAGTGGTGAAGGGTATAATGAGCTTGGACTAAAATTGAGGTTGCAACAAGTATATAAAGCACTATGTTCGGCCGGGCCGAATCTTAAATACCCAAAACCATCAATTATAATAGTTTCCTTTGAAAACTCTTCGTCGTAGCGGGTTACTTGATAATATATAGAATTTTAGGAGGTCTTGATGATTCTCCCAAATACATTAGTTCCCGAAGATAAATTTATAGATTCTACCTGGAAACGTTACTTTCAGTTTCAAGCAACTTTCATGATCAGTGCGCCTGCTATACCCGAAGAAATGAAAGCGGTCTATATGGAGGTCTTACCAAATGCACCGATCAAAGTAAATCCGATACAGGGTTTTGAGGGTCTAAAATACCAGTAAATTTACAATTGCCTGAAATTGTCGGATAAAAACTACAGTTTCTAGAAGCCGGAGGATTTAAATCGGGAGATCGATTTATGGGGGCTATGCAAAAAAAACATGGATCGATGAAAACCATTTTCGGCACACCTTTTTATAGTTCTAAACTACCTCCAATTTCAGGCAAATTGGATGCATCAGGTTCACTTGGACTATTCAGTCCATTGTGATTCCACATTGGTAAACTTCTCTCTTATCACTGAGTGCTGCCCGATTCATTGTTAAGCTCAATGACAACGAACCTCTTTCGAACGGCGTTCCACAATGCAGTGAAACCACTTATAGATGCTTTGAAATACTCAGAAATGTCACCAGCATTACTGATATGGACCAATGCATTGTTGTAAGAGACCATATACTAGGTTAGGTTAGGTTAGGTTATGTGGCAGCCCGATGTATCAGGCTCACTTAGACTATTCAGTCCATTGTGATACCACAGTGGTGAACTTCTCTCTTATCTTAAAAATCTTAAATCTTAAAATCGTGATGAAAAAATTTTCTTTTTTTTTTGTTTTTTTGTTGACCATTTCAAATTATTCCATTTTCGCTTCAACACTTCATGTTTAATCCTTCTTACAAGTGACTAGCTACTGGTCTCTTGCATTTAATACAAAAATCCTTTGAACAAACACAAACGAACACACACACACATGTACTTATGCTACTGCTGCAAACCACCACTTCAAGCAATTTAGTTATTTTATTTTCTCTTAATTGTTCACATTTTTTGGCCAACAAAATGTTACAAAGAATGACATTTAAGTATGTTCCATTGCATTTGGGTACTCGGTCGAGAATGGCATGGCTTACAAACGTAAGTGGGGCAAATTTTTATGTTATGTATTATTGTAGTATTTTGTTGAGAAATGTTCCATTCTGCGAGTGGCCCGAGTAATTGGCCACATACTCGTAAGCCAGATATGACCCACTCAAAATGCCATGCGGTTGTCCTTTAAGCTAACAAATGAAGAGAGAATATATTTTATGAAGATGTATGGGATTGCTTTTTAAATTTATTTTAAGAATGGTGAATTACGGTCGTGAAGAATATAAATTGATATAAAAAGAATATCGGTGAAAAAAAGAGCTGGACAGCTTGATGGATCGTGAGTATCATAAAAGTTTATAGAAGTTACATACAATAATAAAATGTGATACCAAATTCGTGAACGGACAGTAACGAAATGAAGCAGAAGCGTTCACAATAATCTGGGCGGAGAAATCACGGATTCGTTCACAATATCATGACCGGAGTTCGGAGTTAACAGTTTATCAATTGAAGTAATCGATAAACCGTTAACTCCTTAGGGGCAGACAAACAAGTTCGAGTCACGGTAGCGGAAACAATAAATCCGGCGGACATATTTGTGGTCCTAAAATACCTCTAGGTTTCCAATTTTAGACGAAGTGGATAAAAATTACAGATTCTAGCAGCCCAAGAAATTCGGGAGATAGGTCAATATGAAGGCTATGCGAAAACATGGACCAATACTCACCATTTGCGACACACTTCTTAATGGTCCTCAAATACCTCTAGAATTCCAATTTCAGACAAATTAGGTAAAAACTACGAATTTTAGAAGCCCAAGAAGTAAAATCGGGAGATCAATCTATATGGGGGCTATACCAAAACATGGACCGATACGGAGCATTTTCGACACACCTTTCTATGGTCCCAAAATAGCCCCAGATTTCCAATTTCAGGCAAATCGGATTGTAAATAGAGTTTCTAGACGTCCAAGAAATAAAACCGGGAGATCGGTCTATATGGCGGCTATATCAAAACATGGGCCGATAGGCACCATATTCGGCATACCAAAACATGGACCGATACAGACCATTTGCGACACACCTCTTTATGGTCCTAAAATACCTCCAGATTTCCAATTTCAGGCAAGTCGGATTGTAAATACGCCCAAGAATTAAAATCGGGAGATATGGGGGCTATACCAAAACATGGATCGATACACCCCATTTTCGGCACAACTCTTTTTGGTCATAAAATATCTCTAGATTTCAAATTTCAGACAAATCGATAGTAAATAAAGTTTCTAGACGCCCAAGAAGTAAAATCGTGAGATCTGTCTATATGGGGGCTATATCAAAACATGGACCAATACAGACCATTTTCGACACACTTCTTTATGGTCCCAATATAATTCCAGATTTCCAATTTCAGGCAAATTGGATAGAAAATACAGTTTCTAGACGCCAAAGAAGTAAAATCGGGAGATCGGTCTATATGGGGGCTATACCAAAACATGGATCGATACACCCCATTTTCGCCACACCAATTTGTAGTCCTAAAACACCTCTAGACTTTCAATTTCAAGCAAATCGAATGGAGAATACAATTTCTAGACGTCAAATCGGGAAATCGGTCTATATGGGGGCTATATCAAAACATGGACCGATAGACACCATTTTCAGCACACCTTTTGACCGTCCAACAATACCTCTAGATTTCCAATTTCAGGCAAATTGGATACAAATTACAGTTTTTATACCCTCCACCATAGGATGGGGGGTATATTAACTTTGTCATTCCGTTTGTAACACATCGAAATATTGCTCCAAGACCCCATAAAGTATATATATTCTGGATCGTGGTAAAATTCTGAGTAGATCTGAGCATGTCCGCCCATCCGTCTGTTGAAATCACGTTAACTTCCGAACGAAACAAGGTATCGATTTGAAACTTGGCACAAGTAGATGTTATTGATGTAGGTCGGATGGTATTGCAAATGGGCCATATCGGTCCATTTTTACGTATAGCCCCCATATAAACCGACCCCCAAATTTGGCTTTCAGAGCCTATAAGAGAAGCATATTTCATCCGATTTGGCTAAAATTTGGTACAGGGTGTTAGTATATGGTATCTAATACCCAAGCAAAAATTGGTCCATATCGGTCAATAACTATATATAGCCCCCATATAAACCGATCCCCTGATTTGGCTTGTTGAGCCTCAAAGAGAAGCAAATTTATCCGATCCGCCTGAAATTTGGCACATGGTGTTGGTATATGGTCCTTAACAACCTTGCAAAAATTGATCCACTAAAATTGATTGATCCACAATTGCCACTCGAGCCAAAAATATTCTAGCAAAATTTTATTTCTATAGAAAATTTTGTCAAAATTTTTCTATAGAAAATTTTGGCAAAATTTTTGTTTTATAGAAAATGTTGTCAAAATTTTAAATCTTTTGAAAATTTTGTCAAAATTTTATTTCTGTAGAAAATTTTGTCAAAATGTTATTTCTATAGAAAATTTTGCTAAAATTGTAATTCTATAAAAAATTTTGTCCAAATTTTACTTCTATAGAAAATTTATTTCTTATATTACATGTTAGCCTGATACCGAAACAGGCAATTGACGTCCAAATGCATTATATCTAATTATACAATTATTTTTCGAGCTTTATGGACAGATATAGATTAAGGAACATGGTTAATAGAGCCATTGAAAAGAAAACGCCAGATACAAATCTATACACGCCTGGACTGTACATGTTTCGGTTCGGGCGAATGAACCTTTCCACAGCCTTTAGTATAGATCTGGCTGGGAGAGATGACTCAATTTTGGGCCCTTTATGCTGTTAGCCTTCTAAAAATAAATTTCGTGTTGTTGCATTACTATGTAACAAAACGAAATAAAAATAAGATTAAGGGACTTGTAAGTTATATGAAAAGATGATGTACAGTGGGAGAAAAGATGATTCAATTTGTAAGAGGAAATTTCGCAAATGTTTTCTCCATAAGAAGTTAGCATAAAGGGCCCAAAATTGAGTTATCTCTCCCAGCCAGATCTATACTAAAGGCTGTGGAAAGGTTCATTCGCCCGAACCGAAACATGTACAGTTCAGGCGTGTATAGATTTGTATCTGGCGTTTTCTTTTCAATGGCTCTATTAACCATGTTCCTTAATCTATATCTGTCCATAAAGCTCGAAAAATAATTGTATAATTAGAAAATTTATTTCTATAGAAAATTTTGTCAAACTTAATTATATACGTATTTAATCGGCCTTTTTAAGTTTAATATATACCACGTATGCACTACGTGGTATATATTACGGTATTAGGAAGTTTTAAGATACCTTGCCATCGGCAAGTGTTACCGCAACCCAAGTAAACCGATTGTCGATGACAGTCTTCAGTAGAAGTTTCTACGCAATCCATGGTGGAGGGTACATAAGCTTCGGCCTGCCGAACTTACGGCCGTATATACGTGTTATAAGCTGATGACGCCAAATCGGGAGGTCGGTTTATATGGGGACTATATCAAGACTTGAACCGATATAGCCCATCTTCGAACTTGAGCTGCCTGCAAATTAGAAGCGAATCTCTGCCAAATTTCAGGACGATAGCGTCATTATTGAAGGCTGTAGCGTGATTACAACAGACAGACAGACAGACGGACATGCGTATATCGTCTTAGAATTGCTCCCTGATCGAGAATATATATGTACTTTATATAGTCGGAAATCGATATTTCTATGTGTTACAAACGGAATGACAAACTTATTATACCCCCATCACAATCCCCCATGAACAGACAGACGGACGGACATAGCTAAATCGACTCAGAATTTAATGCTAAGACGATCAGTATACTAAGCGTATTATATGTACAATTATTATACCCTGTACCACAGTAGTGGTGAAAAAAATGTTCTCCAGCCCGAAGAACTTGTCTTTATTCCCAGTATGTCTCAAAAATATGAGGACGATCGGGCTTAAACTGCGATTAATTCTAAGGGGACTAAACGATGGGTGTCTGACTTGTCCTTCTTGGCGTTACGTGGCGTCTTGGCGTCACCACACCACAGTAGTGGTGAAGTGTATAAAGATATGCGCTTGAAACTTGACACAGAATTTCTTATTGGATATTTAAGGTATAACAGTGGGACCAGAAACGAATGCAGGATTTTGTTTCGGGGCCCAAATTTACAGTTTGCTTTTTTCGTTTACGTATTCATCATTTCTGGTGGAACTCGGTTCGCAAGTTGTCCCATCCTACGCATATATTCCTTATTTTGACTATATATCCCGAAATATCGGTATGATATAAGGAGTTCATATATAGGTAGCGTCTCTATATTGATGGATCACCCAATTTTATTATTTTGATTTCCCATTCTCACTTTTCGAGCGCATAGAAACTGATTTGTTTGAAGAAAGAATTTCAAGTCTCTTTATAACCATAAATTAACATTCTAATGTTAAAGTGACGAAAACTTGCATGACAAAATCTTTGTCAAATTTAAAACAAGTAAGGAAAGTCTAAAGTCGGGCGGGGCCGACTATATTATACCCTGCACCACTTTGTAGATCTAAATTTTCGATACCATATCACATCTGTCAAATGTGTTGGGGGCTATATATAAAGGTTTGTCCCAAATACATAAATGTATGTAAAATATCACTCGATCTGGACAGAATTTGATAGACTCTACAAAATCTATAGACTTAAAATTTAAGTCGGCTAATGCACGAGGGTGGAACACAATGTTAGTAAAAAATATGGGAAACATATAAATCCGAAGCAATTTTAAGGAAATTTCGCAAAAGTTTATTTATGATTTATCGCTCGATATATATGTATTAGAAGCTTAAGAAAATTAGGGTAATTTTTTCAACTATTCGACTAAGCAGTGGCGATTTTACAAGGAAAATTTTGGTATTTTGACAATTTTTGTCGAAATCAGAAAAACATATATATGGGAGCTATATCTAAATCTGAACCGATTTCAACCAAATTTGGCACGCGTAGCAACAATGCTAATTCTACTCCCTGTGCAAAATTTCAACTAAATCGGACCAAAAAATTAGCCTCTGTGGTCATATGAGTGTAAATCGGGCGAAAGCTATATATGGGAGCTATATCTAAATCTGAACCGATTTCAACCAAATTTGGCACGCTTAGCTACAATGCTCATTCTACTCCCTGTGCAAAATTTCAATTAAATCGGAGTAAAAGATTGGCCTCTGTGGTCATAGGAGTGTAAATCGGGCGAAAGCTATATATGGGAGCTATATCTAAATCTGAACCGATTTCCACCAAATTTGACACGCATAGCTATAATGCTAATTCTACTCCCTGTGCAAAATTTCAACTAAATCGGAGCAAAAAATTGGCCTCTGTGGACAAAGGAGTGTAAATCGGGCGAAAGCTATATATGGGAGCTATATCTAAATCTGAACCGATTTGGATGGTATTTTGCAAGTTATTCGAGACTCATAAAATATTGAAATGTACGGAATTTAAGGAAGATCGGTTGATATACACGCCAATTATGACCAGATCGGTGAAAAATATATATGACAGCTATATCTAAATCTGAACCGATTTTTTCCCAAATCAATAGGGATCGTCTTTGAGCCGAAACAGGACCCCATACCAAATTTTAGGACAATCGGACTAAAACTGCGAGCTGTACTTTGCACACAAAAATACATCAACAGACAGACGGACAGACAGACAGACAGACAGACAGACAGACAGACAGACAGACAGACAGACAGACGGACATCGCTAAATCGACTCAGAATTTAATTCTAAGACGATCGGTATACTAAACGATGGGTCTCAGACTTTTCCTTCTTGGCGTTACATACAAATGCACAAACTTATTATACCCTGTACCACAGTAGTGGTGAAGGGTATAAATATGGGAAAGATTTAAATCTGAAGCAATTTTAAGGAAACTTCGCAAAAGTTTATTTATGATTTATCACTCGATATATATGTATTAGAAGTCTAGGAAAATTAGAGTCATTTTTACAACTTTTCGACTAAGCAGTGGCGATTTTATAAGGAAAATGTTGTTATTTTGACCATTTTTGTCGAAATCAGAAAAACATATATATGGAAGCTATATCTAAATCGGAACCGATTTCAACCAAATTTGGCACGCATAGCTACAATGCTAATTCTACTCCCTGTACAAAATTTCAACTAAATCGGAACAAAAAATTGGCCTCTGTGGTCATATGAGTGTAAATCGGGCGAAAGCTATATATGGGAGCTATATCTAAATCTGAACCGATTTCAACCAAATTTGGAACGCATAGCTACAATGCTAATTCTACTCTCTGTGCAAAATTTCAATTAAATCGGAGTAAAAGATGGGCCACTGTGGTCATATGAGTGTAAATCGGGCGAACGGTATATATGGGAGCTATATCTAAATCTGAACCGATTTGGCACACTTGACTATAGTACTAATTGTTCTTCTTGTGCAAAATTTTAAGCAAATTAGGGTAAAACTCTGGCTTCTGTGGCCATTTAAGTCCATATCGGGCGAATGATATATATTGGAGCTATATCTAGGTAAGGTTAGGTTAGGTTAGGTTATGTGGCAGCCCGATGTATCAGGCTCACTTAGACTATTCAGTCCATTGTGATACCACATTGGTGAACTTCTCTCTTATCACTGAGTGCTGCCCAATTCCATGTTAAGCTCAATGACAAGGGACCTCCTTTTTATTGCCGAGTCCGAACGGCGTTCCACATTGCAGTGAAACCACTTAGAGGAGCTTTGAAACCCTCAGAAATGTCACCAGCATTACTGAGGTGGAATAATCCAACGCTGAAAAACTTTTTGGTCTTCGGTCGAAGCAGGAATCGAACCCACGACCTTGTGTATGCAAGGCGGGCATACTAACCATTGCACCACGGTGGCTCCTGAGCTATATCTAAATCTGAACCGATTTCTTCCAAAATCAATAGGGTTCTATTCTGAGTCAAAACACATACTTGTGCCAAATTTGGCGATGGGGCTTAAACTGTGACCTAGACTTTCATTACAAAAATGTGTTCACGGACAGACGGACATGGCTATATCGGCTCAGGAGCCCACCCTGAGCATTTTTGCCAAAGACACCATGTGTCTATCTCGTCTCCTTGTGGGTGTTTCAAAATATGCACTAACTTATAATACCCTGTTCCACAGTGTGGTGCAGGGTATAATTATTAGGCTTATTAAAACCGTAGTTTTTATCTAATTTGCCTGAAATTGGAAATCTAGAGGTATTTTAGGATCATTAAAAAGTGTACCGCAAATGATGCCTATCGGTCCATGTTTTGGTGTAGCCCCCATATTGACCGGTTTCCCGATTTTGCTGCTTGGGCGTCTAGAAAGTGTATTTGCTATCCGATTTGCCTGAAATTGACAATCTAGAGGTATTTTAAGACCACAAATTGGTGTGTCGAGAATGGGGGGATCGGTCCATGTGTTGGTATAGCCCCCATATGGACCGATTTCCCGATTTTGCTTCTTGGGCGTCTGGAAAGTGCATTTTCTATCCGATTTGCCTGAAATTAGAAATCTAGAGGTATTTTGGGAACCATAAAGAGGTGTGTCATAAATGGTCTGTATCGGTCCATGTTTTGATATAGCCCCCATATAGACTGATCTCCCGATTTTACTTCTTGGGCGTCTAGAAAGTGCATTTTCTATCCGATTCGCCTGAAATTGGAAATCTAGAGGTATTTTAAGACCACAAATTGGTGTATCGAAAATGAGGTGTATCGGTCCATGTTTCGGTATAGCCCCCATATCCGATCTCCCGATTTTACTTCTTGGGCGTCTATAAACCGTATTTGCAATCCGATTTGCCTGAGATTAGAAATCTAGAGGTATTTTGAGACCATAAAGAGGTGTGTCAAAAATGGTCCGTATCGGCCCATGTTTTGATATAGCCCCCATATGGACCGATTTTCCGGCCCATGTTTTGATATAGCCCCCATATGGACCGATTTTTCGATTTCTTGGTCGTCTAGAAAGTGTATTTTCGATCCGATTTGCCTAAAATTGAAAATCAAGAGGTATTTTAGGACCACAAATTGGTGTGTTGAAAATGGGGTGTATCGGTCCATATTGTGGTGTAGCCCCCATATAAACCGATTTCCAGATTTTATTTCTTGGGCTTCTAGAATCCGTAGTTTTTATCCAATTTGCCAAAAATTAGAAATCTAGAGGTATTTTAGGACCATAAAGAGATGTGTCGAAAATGGTCCGTATCGGTCCATGTTGTGGTATAGCCCTCATATAGACTGATCTACCGATTTTACTTTTTGGGTTTGTAGAATTCGTAGTTTTTACTCAATTTGTCTGAAATTTGAATTCTAGAGGTATTTGAGGACCTTTAAGAGGTGTGTCGAAAATGGTGAGAATTGGTCAATGTTTTGGTATTATCCACTTTGCCTGAAATTGGAAACCTAGGTATTTTAGGACCACAAATATGTCAACCAAATATGGTGTGTATCGAGCCATGTTTTAGTATAGCCCCCATATAGACCGATCTCCCGATTTAACTCCTTGGGCTTCTAGAAACCGTGGTTTTTATCCGATTTGCCCGAAAATGTAAATATACTGGTATTTTAGACCCTCAAAAATCTGTATCGCATTTATTTTTACCGGTCCATTATGTAAGGCATCGATATAGACCGATTTCACTTTTTGAGGGTATAGCACTGATCATAACAATTGCTTGAAACTGAAAGTAAAATTTTCAGATTTTTCTCCTCGTAATCATTTAAATAATAGGGGTAAAAATCTACAGATTTACAAGATAACAGATTGACTGATAAGTCCCCGGTCTGACACATAGATGGCGTTGCTAGTATTAAATGCATATTATTATACCCTTCACCACTACTGTGGTACAGGGTATAATAAGTTTGTGCATTTGTATGTAACGCCAAGAAGGAAAAGTCTGAGACCCATCGTTTAGTATACCGATCGTCTTAGAATTAAATTCTGAGACGATTTAGCGATGTCCGTCTGTCTGTCTGTCTGTCTGTCCGTCTGTCTGTTGATGTATTTTTGTGTGCAAAGTACAGCTCGCAGTTTTAGTCCGATTGTCCTAAAATTTGGTATAGGGTCCTGTTTCGGCTCAAAGACGATCCCTATTGATTTTGGAAAAAATCGGTTCAGATTTAGATATAGCTGCCATATATATTTTTCACCGATCTGGTCATAATTGGCGTGTATATCAACCGATCTTCCTCAAATTCCGTACATCCGAATATTTTATGAGTCTCGAAAAACTTGCAAAATATCAGCCAAATCGGTTCAGATTTAGATACAGCTCCCATATATAGCTTTCGCCCGATTTACACTCATTTGCCCACAGAGGCCAATTTTTTGCTCCGATTTAGTTGAAATTTTGCACAGGGAGTAGAATTAGCATTATAGCTATGCGTATCAAATTTGGTGGAAATCGGTTCAGATTTAGATATAGCTCCCATATATAGCTTTCGCCCGATTTACACTCAAATGACCACAGAGGCCAATTTTTTGCTCCGATTTAGTTGAAATTTTGCACAGGGAGTAGAATTAGCATTGTAGCTATGCGTGCCAAATTTGGTTGAAATCGGTTCAGATTTAGATATATCTCCCATATATAGCTTTCGCCCGATTTACACTCATATGACCGTAGAGGCCAATTTTTAACTCCGATTTAGTTGAAATTTTACACAGGGAGTAGAATTAGCATTGTTGCTATGCGTGCCAAATTTGGTTGAAATCGGTTCAGATTTAGATATAGCTCCCATATATATGTTTTTCTGATTTCGACAAAAATGGTCAAAATACCAACATTTTCCTTGTAAAATCGCCACTGCTTAGTCGAAAAGTTGTAAAAATGACTCTAATTTTCCTAAACTTCTAATGCATATGTATCGAGCGATAAATCATAAATAAACTTTTGCGAAGTTTTCTTAAAATTGCTCCAGATTTAAATGTTTCCCATATTTTTTACTAACATTGTGTTCCACCCTAGTGCATTAGCCGAATTAAATTTTGAGTCTATAGATTTTGTAGAAGTCTATCAAATTCTGTCCAGATCGAGTGATATTTAAATGTATGTATTTGGGACAAACCTTTATATATGGCCCCCAACACATTTGACGGATGTGATATGGTATCGAAAATTTAGATCTACAAAGTGGTGCAGGGTATAATATAGTCGGCCCCGCCCGACTTTAGACTTTCCTTACTTGTTTTTATATAGGTCCAACCTTCAAATGATTCGTGTCAAAATTTGACGTCTGTAAGACAATTAGTTTTTGACATAAAGCGTCTTTTGTGAAGCAACTTTTGTTATTGTAAAAAATGGAAAAAAAGGAATTTCGCGTTTTGATAAAATACTGTTTTCTGAAGGGAAAAGATATGGTGGAATCAAAAACTTGGCTTGATAATGAGTTTCCGGACTCTGTCCCAGGGAAATCAACAATAATTGATTGGTATGCAAAATTCAAGCGTGGTGAAATGAGCACGGAGGACGGTGAACGCAGTGGACGCCCGAAAGAGGTGGTTACCGACGAAAACATCAAAAAAATCCACAAAATGATTTTGAATGACCATAAAATGAAGTTGATCGAGATAGCAGAGGCCTTAAAGATATCAAAGGAATGTATTGGTCATATCATTCATCAATATTTGGATATGCGGAAGCTCTGTGCAAAATGGGTGCCGCGCGAGCTCACATTTGACCAAAAACAACAACGTGTTGATGATTCTGAGCGGTGTTTGCAGCTGTTAACTCGTAATACACCCGAGTTTTTCCGTCGATATGTGACAATGGATGAAACATGGCTCCATCACTACACTCCTGAGTCCAATCGACAGTCGGCTGAGTGGACAGCGACCGGTGAACCGTCTCCGAAGCGTGGAAAGACTCAAAAGTCAGCTGGCAAAGTAATGGCCTCTGTTTTTTGGAGTGCGCATGGAATAATTTTTATCGATTATCTTGAGAAGGGAAAAACCATCAACACTGACTATTATTATATGGCGTTATTGGAGCGTTTGAAGGCAAAACGGCCCCATATGAAGAAGAAAAAAGTGTTGTTCCACCAAGACAACGTACCGTGCCACAAGTCATTGAGAACTATGGCAACAATTCATGAATTGGGCTTCGAATTGCTTCCCCACCCACCGTATTCTCCAGATCTGGCCCCCAGCGGCTTTTTCTTGTTCTCAGACCTCAAAAACATGCACGCAGGTAAAAAATTTGGCTGCAATGAAGAGGTGATCGCCGAAACTGAGGCCTATTTTGGAGGCAAAACCGAAGGAGTACTACCAAAATGGTAAAAATTGGAAGGTCGTTATAATCGTTGTATCGCTCTTGAGGAGAACTATGTTGAATAATAAAAACGATTTTGACAAAAAAAATGTGTTTTTCTTCGTTAGACCGGGGACTTATCAGCCAACCTGTTATTGTTTGAGAATTTATTCCGAAATCAATTGTAACAGACTGAACAAACGAAATATTGTCCGTCGCTAGCCACTTCTTTTTCCCATATTTCTAGCAGCATACGAATATCGCCATATAGACTGATCTATAGTTTGTGTTAAAGTGTTAACTTTTTTAGATTGCTTATAGTAGTTTTTTCTTGTCGATTCTGTTTCATCTGTTCAGTCTATAATTTTCATTTGGTTTCCCTGAATTTGGAGGCTCTAGGCAATACATAAGTTAAATGTGTTTTTGAAGTTTTTAAATTTTAAACTCATATTGAATACAGACAATGATCACACAATTCTCTTCATGCCACACGGAAAAATGTTGAATGTATGCTTTGTCCCAAAAAAAGAAAAACAAGTATACACGGCCGTAATTTCGGCCAGGCCGAAGCTTATGTACCCTCCACCATGGATTGCGTAAAAAGTTCTACTGAAGACTGTCATCCACAATCGAATTACTTGGGTTGCGGTAACACTTGCCGATGGCAAAGTATCTTAAAACTTCCTAACAACGTAATATATACCACATAGTCCATACGTGGTATATATTAAACAAAAAAAGGCCGATTAAATACGTATATAATTAAGTTTAAAGTTTCTATAGAAATAATATTTTGACAACATTTTCTATAGAAGTAAAATTTGGAAAAAAAAATTCTATAACAAAATTTTCTATAGAAATAAAATTTTGACAAAATTTTCTATAGAAATCAAATTTTGACAAAATTTTGTATAAAAAAAACAGTTTGGCAAAATTTTCTATAAAAATTTAGTTTTGGTAGATTATTTTTGGTCCGAGTGGCAATCATGATTATGAACCGATACAGACCAATTTTTGTGTGATTGGGGATCGGCTATATATAACTATAGACAGATATGGACCAATTTTGGCATGGTTATTAGCGGCCTTATACTAATTCAACCAAATTTCAGCCGGATCGGATGAATTTTGCTTCTCCAAGAGGCTCCGGAGGACAAATCTGGGGATCGATTTATATGGGGCTACATATATTTATGGACCGATATAGACCAATTCTTGTATGGTTGTTAAAGACCATATACTAGCACAATGTACCAAATTTCAACTCACTCGCATGAAATTTGCTCCTCTAAGAGGCTCCAAAACCAAATCTCGGGATCGGTTTTCATATACAATCATCACGTACCAAATTTCAAGCAGATCGGATGAATTTTGCTTCTCCAAAAGGCACCGGAGGTCAAATCTGGGGATCGGTTTATATGGGAGCTATATTATTAATTTTACCAATAATGCGTCCATCATGAACTTCGTATGGCACTAAAGACATTTTGCAATTTTGAACTCCAATTTTTTCCTTCAAACTACGAAATTTTCTTTAATAAGTGAAAAATAATAATTTTGCCTGATAAATCTTCTCAAATTTGTCGAAAATTGTTTACTTGTTTTTGCGAAATCGGAGCGACATCTGCGTTTATAATACTGTTTAGTTAAAATTTTCTACAATTAATCAAATTTTTCAACAATTAACTAAAATTTTCTTTCCTGGTGGGTTCACTGTTTTTTCGGTGTAACATCACGTACCAAATTTCAACCGAATGGGAAGAATTTTGCTCTTCCAAGGGGCTCTGGAGGTCAAATCTGGGGATCGGTTTATAAGGGGCCTATATATAATTATGGACCGATACCGACCAATTTTTGCATGGGAGTTTGAGGCCATATATTAACACCACGTACCAAATCAATGAATATGAATCAGATGAATTTCAGCCGGATCGGATGAAATTTGCTTCTCTTAGAGGCCTCGCAAGCCAAATTTGGGGGTCCGTTTATATGGGGGCTATACGTAAAAGTGGACCGATATGGCCCATTTGCAATACCATCCGACCTACATCAATAACAACTACTTGTGCCAAGTTTCAAGTCGATAGCTTGTTTCGTTCGGAAGTTAGCGTGATTTCAACAGACGGACGGACATGCTCAGATCGACTCAGAATTTCACCACGACCTAGAATATATATACTTTATGGGGTCTTAGAGCAATATTTCGATGTGTTACAAACGGAATGACAAAGTTAATATACCCCCCATCCTATGGTGGAGGGTATAAAAACGAGAAATAAATCTGAGTTGGTGTATACAAGGGGGTCTCCACTGCTATGAGTAAGGGAAAAAGCATATTTTATATATGCCCTCGGGGATTAATCGTGTTTTGTAGAAAAAAAAATCCAAGTGCCACCAAGCATTGATCTGTTGGCACACAATTTTTTTCCCCAAATTTACTTTTTTGTGTGTTTCAACTGAATATGGGAGATTGTTTTAAAACCTACTTACTTACTGTTTTTATTCTTTTGTTGAGGTTAATGGCAAAAGTTTGTTGCAATATATTTTTGGAATTGTTTTGAGGCAGCTATGAAGACATAAAAACAAAAACTTCGCTAAAACAGGACTCTGGAGACAATCACCAATGGGAATAACATGCAATAAGGCAAATACATCGATAAGCTGACAAAATCAATGCCTTTTTGGGAAATGGCCCCCTAAGCATGAAAGCACAAGAGCACACAAGCCAATAAAAAGTTTTCCCCATACATACATATATAATGTGATTTTAATTTTTTATAATTCATGACATTGCTCTTCGCTCATTATTATTTTATCATGACAAGAGAGGGAAAGGTCCCATCCCATTAAAGAGATATTTAATAAGTTAGAGTATATACTAAAGTATAGATTAACGTGAGGACTATAGAAAAAATCTTAAAAAAAAAAAAACAAGTAAGGAAAGTCTAAAGTCGGGCGGGGCCGACTGTATTATACCCTGCACCACTTCGTAGATCTAAATTTTCGATATTGGGGGCTATATAAAAAGGTTTGTCCCAAATACATACATTTCAATATCACTTGACCTGGACAGAATTTGATAGAGTTTTATAAAATCTACCCAGCAAAAAAAGCGTCGCCAAAAAAGTAATGAAAATGTTCTTTTTGGATCCGGAAGTGGTGCAAAATTGACGTAGAAGCGATGAATTTAACATGGGCTTGTCATAGGACGGAAGTCCTCCATTTCAACCGCCATTGCACTGAATTTGCATCACTTCTTTAGGTGAGATCCGAATTCAATATTTGGATGTAAATTAAAAAAATTCTGTGATATTTTGTCAAATAAATAATTTTTAGAATGTTTTTTATAATTTTTAATGGATTCTTTCGCTTGTCGGAAACGTTGGACCTCAAATATTTTCAAAAATTCAAAATTTTTTCAGATTGGATTTAGCAATTTTTTCGACAAAATTTAAATGATTTGTACCATTTTATGAATTCTTACTGTTTTTAACCTCTTTGAAACAAAAAAAGTTAAAATTACCCATTAAAAGTATGAAAAAAGTTATAAAAATTTTAATTAAAAGAGCTTCCTGAGTAGTTAAAATAAAGAACATCATTGGGAGTGCATTTTCTGGAAGTGCTTTTAAAGTTGTGCCTTTGGAAGAACTTCCAAATTTTTTTGCTGGGTATAGACTCAAAATTTAAGTTGGCTAATGCACTAGGGTGGGACACAATTTTAGTAAAAAACAAGTAAGAAAGTCTAAAGTCGGGCGGGGCCGACTATATTATACCCTGCACCACTTTGTAAATCTAAACTTTCGATACCATATCACATCCGTCAAATGTGTTGGGGGTTATATATAAAGATTTGTCCCAAATCACTCGATCTGGACAGAATTTTATAGACTTCTACAAAATCTATAGACTCAAAATTTATGTCGGCTAATGCACTAGGGTGGAACACAATGTTAGTAAAAAAATAGGGGAACGTTTAAATCTGAAGCAATTTTAAGGAAACTTCGCAAAAGTTTATTTATGGTTTATCGCTCGATATATATGTATTAGAAGTTTAGGAAAATTAGAGTCATTTTTACAACATTTCGACTAAGCAGTGGCGATTTAACAAGGAAAATGTTGGTATTTTGACCGTTTTTGTCGAAATCAGAAAAACATATATATGGGAGCTATATCTAAATCTCAACCGATTTCAACCAAATTTGGCACATATAGCTACAATGCTAATTCTACTCCCTGTGCGAAATTTCAACTAAATAGGAGTTAAAACTTGGCCTCTGTGGTCATATGAGTGTAAATCGGGCGAAAGCTATATATGGGAGCTATATCTAAATCTGAACCGATTTCAACCAAATTTGGCACGCATAGCAACAATGCTAATTCTACTCCCTGTGCAAAAGTTCAACTAAATCGGAGCAAAAAATTTGCCTCTGTGGTCATATGAGTGTAAATCGGCCGAAAGCTATATATTGGAGCTATATCTAAATCTGAACCGATTTCAACCAAATTTGGCACGCATAGCTACAATACTAATTCTACTACCTGTGCAAAATTTCAACTAAATCGGAGTTAAAAATTGGCCTCTGTGGTCATATGAGTGTAAATCGGGTGAAAGCTATATATGGGAGATATATCTAAATCTGAACCGATTTCAACCAAATTTGGCACGCATAGCTACAATGCTAATTTTACTCCTTGTGCAAAATATCAACTAAATCGGAGCAAAAAATTGGCCTCTGTGGTCATATATGTGTAAATCGGGCGAAAGCTATATATGGGAGCTATATATAAATCTGAACCGATTTCAACCAAATTTGGCACGCATAGCTACAATGCTAATTCTACTTCCTGTGCAAAATTTCAAATAAATCGGACCAAAAAATTGGTCTCTGTGGTCATATGAGTGTAAATCGGGCGAAAGCTATATATGGGAGCTATATCTAAATCTGAACCGATTTCAACCAAATTTGGCACGCATAGCTACAATGCTAATCCTACTCCCTGTGCAAAATTTCAACTAAATCGGAGCAAAAAATTGGCCTCTGTGGTCATATGAGTGTAAATCGGGCGAAAGATATATATGGGAGCTATATCTAAATCTGAACCGATCTCAATAAAATTTGGCACACTAGACTACACCACTAATTGAACTCCTAGTGCAAAATTTCAACCAAATTGGGGTAAAACTCTGGCTCCTGGGACCGTATTAGTCCATATCGGGCGAAAGATATATATGGGAGCTATATCTAAATCTGAACCGATTCCTTCCAAAATCAATAGGTATCTATTCTGAGCCAAAACACATACTTTTGCCAAATTTGAAGTCGATTGGACTTAAACTGCGACCTAGACTTTGATTACAAAAATGTGTTCACGGACAGACGGACAGACGGACAGACGGACATGGCTATATCGACTCAGGAGGTCACCCTGAGCATTTTTGCCAAAGACACCATGTGTCTATCTCGTCTCCTTCTGGGTGTTGCAAACATATGCACTAACTTATAATACCCTGTTCCACAGTGTGGAGCAGGGTATCAATATGGGAAACATTTAAATCTGAAGCAATTTTAAGGGAACTTCGCAAAAGTTTATTTATGATTTATCGCTCGATATGTATGTATTAGAAGTTTAGGAAAATTAGAGTCATTTTTACAACTTTTCGACTAAAAATTGGCCTCTGTGATCATATGAGTGTAAATCGGGCGAAAGCTATATATGGGAGCTATATCTAAATCTGAACCGATTTGGCTGATATTTTGCAAGTTTTTCGAGACTCATAAAATATTCGGATGTACGGAATTTGAGGAAGATCGGTTGATATACACGCCAATTATGACCAGATCGGTGAAAAATATATATGGCAGCTATATCTAAATCTGAACCGACTTTTTCCAAAATCAATAGGTATCGTCTTTGAGCCGAAACAGGACCCTATACCAAATTTAAGAACAATCGGACTAAAACTGCGAGCTGTACTTTGCACACAAAAATACACCAACAGACAGACAGACGGACAGACAGACGGACAGACAGACGGACAGACAGACAGACAGACGGACATCGCTAAATCGTCTCAGAATTTAATTCTAAGACGATCGGTATACTAAACGATGGGTCTCCGACTTTTCCTTCTTGACGTTACATACAAATGCACAAACTTATTATACCCTGTACCACATTAGTGGTGAAGGGTATAAATATAAACGTTCAAATTGAAAGGAAATACGTAAAACTAACGCAGTTTACTCGTATTGTAGACATTTTCAACCCTTGTTTTTATACCCTCCACCATAGGATGGGGGGTATATTAACTTTGTCATTCCGTTTGTAACACATCGAAATATTGCTCTAAGATCCCATAACGTATATATATTCTGGGTCGTGGTGAAATTCTGAATCTATTTAAGCATTTCCGTCCGTCAGCCTGTTGAAATCACGCTAACTTCCGTACGAAACAAGCTATCGACTTGAAACTTGGCACAAGTAGTTGTTATTGGTTTAGGTCAGATGGAATTGTAAATGGGCCATATAGGTTCACTTTTACATATAGCCCCAATATAAACGGACCTCCAGATTTGGCTTGCGGAGTCTCAAAGAGATGCACATTTCATCCGATCCGGCTGATATTTGGTACATAGTGTTGATATATGCTCTCTAACAACCATGTAAAAATTGGTCCACTGCGGTCCATAATTATATATAGTTCCCATATAAACCGATCCCAGATTTGGCTTGTGGAGCCTCAAAGAGAAGCAAATTTCATCCGATCCGGCCAAGATGTTTGTATACGGTCTCCAACAACCATGCAAAAATTGGTCCAAAACGGTACATAATTATACATAGCCCCCATATAAACCAATCCCCAGATTTGGCTTGCGTGAACAATAAGAGAAGCAAGTTTCACCCCAATACGTTGAAATTTGGTACGTGGTGATAGTATATGGTATCTAACAACCATGCCATAATTATATATAGCCCTTATATAAACCGATCCCCAGATTTTACCTCCGGAGCCTCTTGAACGAGCAAAATTCATCCTATCCGCTTGAAATTTGATACATTTCGCTAGTGTATGGCCGATAAAAACCATGCCAAAATTGGTCCGTATCGATCTATATTATATATAGCCCCCAAATAAACCGATCCCCTATAACAGAAAAATCATGATTGCCACTCGAGCCAAAAATAATCTACCAAAATTTTATTGCCATAGAAAATTTTGTACCAGTTTTATATTTCTGTAGAAAATAATGTCAAAATTTTATTTCTATAGACAATTTTGTGAAAATATAATTTCTATACAAAATTTTGTCAAAAATGTATTATACCCTCCATGATAGGATGGCGCACACAAAAAAAATTTTTTCTGATTCAATCACGAAATTAATTGATCCAATTAATTTTTTAATTGAAATGTCTTCAATCACGAAAATGATAGTATCAATCACAGTTTAAATTGGGCATAGAAACAATTCTTGATTAAAAAATTAATTGATTTCATTACCAAATTTCAATTAATTTTTTAATTGATTCAATTAAAAATTTAATTGATATTGATTGCAAATCTCAATTAATTTAGTAATTAAAAAAAGGTAACTATTTTCAATTACATTCTGAATTGGCTTAGAAATTTTATTTGGATTAACAATTGATTGTTTGAAAAAAATTTTAATTAAAAATTTAAAAAAAATGTTCATCACTTTTTTAATTGACTTAGTCTTCCGAATTTGATTAAAAGTTAATTGTATCAATTAACTTTTTAATTAAAAATTTTAAAATTTTCAATCATTGGCTTAATTAACTTAATGTTTCTATCTTGATTAAAAAGTGAATTGTACCAATTAATTTATTAATTGAACAAAATTTCAACTTCAATTAACTTTTTAATTGGAAATATGTTGGTGATATTTTTTTCTGTGCGGGTATTTTAACTTTGTCATTCCGTTTGTAACACATCGAAATATTGCTCTAAGACCCCATAAAGTATATCTATTCTGGGTCGTGGTGTAATTCTGAGTCGATCAAAGCATGTCCGTCCGTCCGTCTGTCTGTTGAAATCACGCTAACTTCCGAACGAAAGAAGCCATCGACTTGAAACTTGGTACAAGTTTTTGTTATTGAGTTAGGTCAGATGGAATTGCAAATGGGCCATATAGGTTCACTTTTACATATAGCCCCCATATAAACGGACCCCCAGATTTGGCTTGAGGACCCTCAAACAACCATGCAAAAATTGGTCCACATTGGTCCATAATTATATATAGTTCCCATATAAACCGAATCCAGATTTGGCTTGCGGAGCTCCAAAGAGAAGGACATTTCATCCGATCCGGCTGAAATTTGGTACATGGTGTTGGTATATGCTCTCTAACTATCATGTAAAAATTGGTCCACATCGATCCATAATTATATATAGACCCCATATAAACCAATCCCCACATTTGGCTTGCGGGGCATATAAGAGAAGTAAATTTCACCCGAATACGTTGAAATTTGGTACGTGGTGATAGTATATTGTATCTAATAACCATGCCCGAATTGGTCCATATCGGTCCATAAATATATATATGCCTTATATAAACCGATCCCCAGATTTGACCTCCGGAGCCTCTTGAACGAGCAAAATTCAACTGATTCGGTTGAAATTTGATACATTTCGCTAGTGTATAGCCGATAAAAACCATGCCAAATTTGGTCCGTATCGATCTATATTATATATAGCCCCAAATAAACCGATCCTCAATCACAGAAAAATCACGATTGCCACTCGAGCCAAAAATAATCTACCAACATTTTATTGCCATAGAAAATTTTGTCAAAATTTTATATTTCTATAGAAAATGTTGTCAAAATTTTATTTCTATATAAAATTTTGTTAAAATTTTATTCTTATAGAAAATTTTGTCAAAATTTATTACTATAGAACATTTTGCCAAATTATTTATTTCTATAGAAAATGTTGTCAAAATTTTAATTCTATAGAGAATGTTGTCAACATTTTAATTCTATTGAAAATTTGGTCAAAATTTTATTTCTATAGAAAATTTTGTCCAAATTTTACTTCTATAGAAAATGTTGTCAAAATTTTATTTCTAACTATATATCCAGTATTTAATCGACCTTTCTTTTGTCTACTACACATCTCGCATGGACTAACTTACAATTTAGAAGATGATATTAAGAAGTTTTAAGATGCCTTGCCATCGGCCGCAACCCAAGTAATTTAATTGTGGATGACCGTCTTTGGTAGAAATTTCTACGCAATCCATGGTGGAGGATACATAAGATTCGGCTTGGCCGAACTTACGGCCGTATATACTTGTTCATCCTTTGACTATTTTTGGGAACAAGTTCTACAGCTATATTTAAAGAAGTTAATTTCGCCAAACTCACCATAGTCGAAAAGTTGTCACTTCTAAAAATGAAATGTCGCAAAAGGCGAAAGTCGATTTCTAACTTTTTCTTACTCAGAAAATATAGGTTTCCAACGAGAACTTTCCATCCCTCTGATGGAATCAAGCTAATATAGTATCAGGTCACATTTAGGTATTGCCCCCATACAAGCCGATCCCCAGATTTAAATGTTGGAATCTCTTCGTGCAGCAAATTGTATCCGGTCGAGTTGGAATTCGGTACGTGATTATTATGATGAAATTATGCAAAATTGATCCATATCGGTCCATAATTACATACAGGCCCCATGTCACATTTAGAAGAAATTCGTTGTAGAAGGTTAGGTTAGGTTAGGTTATGTGGCAGCCCGATGTATCAGGCTCACTTAGACTATTCAGTCCATTGTGATACCACAGTGGTGAACTTCTCTCTTATCACTGAGTGCTGCCCGATTCCATGTTAAGATCAATGACAAGTGAAACCACTTAGAGAAGCTTTGAAACCCTCAGAAATGTCACCAGCATTACTGAGGTGGGATAATCCACCGCTGAAAAACTTTTTGGTGTTCGGTCGTAGCAGGAATCGAACCCACGACCTTGTGTATGCAAGGCGGGCATGCTAACCATTGCACCACGGTGGCTCCCTAAAGTAGAAATTCTAAAACCTTAAAGAAGGACTATTACACACCAACTCCCATCCACATGGATAACTTTGTGCTTTCAGCGATATCGTTTCTTTTATTGTGTAAATTTTCTAATGGCAAAAAGTTGTGAAATATTGACAAACTCAATACTGTCTAGCTGCGTGGCTTAGTTGATTGTTTGCTCCTTTCTCCAAATGCTTGAGTGATATAATATTGAGTCGATGATATTATCTTAACTGCATTGACGTTTTTATTATATTCTCTTCTCAATATCTACATTGAATTTCAATGGTTTTACTTCATTTTATCTTTTGTCAGTTCCTTGAAACTTTGAATATCAATGTGTTTATGACCTTTTTGTTCTGTTTTGTGTCATTATATCCTGGCATGGGTGTCAAAAGCCAAACACTCTCTAATGGTTTGAATTCAGCTCATATTTCATTGTAACGTTTGAAAATAATGCTATGGAAAGTATTTAATGGAAATTTATTTCAACGAGAGAAGTGATGTCATTTATATATCACGATGGTGTTCAGTTACACAAAGTAGAAGTAAACTTATAACTTCTTTATAATGATTTCTTTTATATAGAGTTTACTTCGGGGATATTGTGATTTGATTAATGCTTTGAAAAGGAAAGATTCACGTGTGGAAACTTTCCATCAATGGAAGCGTGGTTTAAGAACTTAGTCAATAGATTTATAAAATATTAGAATATATGTTTTGAAACATGTAAAGTAGCGAAATTAATAATCGGGTTACGATTCTCTTAGTATGAACAAGTATATAAAGCAGTAAGTTCGGCCGGGTAGAATCTTAAATAGCCACCACCATGAATCAAATATAATACTTTACTTAGGGAGCCACCGTGGTGCAATGGTTAGCATGCCTGCCTTGCATACATAAGGTCGTGGGTTCGATTCCTGCTACGACCAAACACCAAAAAGTTTTTCAGCGGTGGATTATCCCACCTCAGTAATGCTGGTGACGTTTCTGAGGGTTTCAAAGCTTCTCTAAGTGGTTTCACTGCAATGTGGAACGCCGTTCGGACTCGGCTATAAAAAGGAGGTCCCTTGTCATTGAGCTTAACATGGAATCCGGCAGCACTCAGTGATAAGTGAGAAGTTCACCAATGTGGTATAACAATGGACTGAATAGTCTAAGTGAGCCTGATACATCGGGCTGCCACCTAACCTAACCTAACTTTGGAAACTCTTCGTCGTAGCGGGTTATTTGATAATGTATAGCACTTTGGGGGTTTGATGACAAATCAACTCCCAAGCAAATCAGTTCAACCAGTACGCTTCCCGAAGAAAAAATTTAAAAATTCTACCTATGAAGACCAGATCAGATTCTGGATTTATGAGAACCAATTTTGTTTGAGTTTTAGAGAAATCATAAACATCTCGTGTATGATGAATGTTTATGATTGAAATAACGCCTTGATTTGAAATCTTAAAACTGTAGATTTTTTCCGCCATTATTTAAATGAATACGATGAATAAAATCTGGAAATTTTACTTTCAGTTTCAAGCAATTTTCGTGATCAGTGCGCCTGCTATACACTAACAGAATTGTTTTCTTTTCTGAGGAACGAAATTTTGGACAAACAAAGTTTTCTTTTGACACAAATTTTAGAGACAATTGTTGAATTGCTTGTCAAAAATTCGGATTAGTTGATCTAAACGAAAATACATTATAGGAAAAGGGAATTTCGTTTGTCTAAAATTTCATTTTTTCTTTGGGTGCAGCCTCAAGAAGTTAATTCGGTCTATATCGATGCCTTGCCAAATGGACCGGTAAAAAGAATGCGATATAGATTTTTGAGGGTCTAAAATTCCAGTATATTTAAATTTTTGTTCAAATCGGATAAAAACTACGGTTTCTACGGTTTCACCATATTCGGCTGACCTATTTGTGGTCAGCCGGATTCCAGAAGTCCTAGAAATAAATTCGGTAGTTAGGTCTATATATGGGCTATACCAGAACATGGACCAATACTCACCACCTTTTAATGTTCTTCAAATACCTCTAGAATTCCACTTTCAGATGAATTGGGTGAAAACTAAGAATTCTAGAAGCCCAACAAGAACAAGAAGAACAAGTATACACGGCCGTAAGTTCGGCCAGGCCGAAGCTTATGTACCCTCCACCATGGATTGCATAGAAACTTCTTCTAAACGTACCAAGAGGCTGCAAAACCAAATCTCGGGATCGGTTTATATGGGAGCTATATATGATTATGGACTGATATGGACCACTTTTGGCATGGTTTTTAAATATCATATATTACCACCACGTACCAAATTTCAACCAGATCGGATGAATTTTGGTTCTCCAAAAGGCACCGAGGGTCAAATCTGGGGATCGGTTTATATGGGGGTTATATATAATTATGGACTGATATGAACCAATTCCTGCATGGTTGTTGGATACCATATACTAACATTACGTACCAAATATCAACCGAATCGGATGAATTTTGCTCTTCCAAGGGGCTCTGGACGTCAAATTTGGGGATCGGTTTATATAGGGGCTATATGGACCGATTTCGACCAATTTTTGCATGGGTATTTGAGGCCATATATTAACACCACGTACCAAATATCAACTGAATCAGATGAATTTTGGTCTTCCAAGAGGCTCCGGAGGTCAAATCTGGTGATTGGTTTATATGGGGGCTATATATAATTATGCACCGATGAGGACCAATTTTTGCATGGTTATTAGAGACCATATACTAACACCATGTACAAAATTTCAGGCGGATCGGATGAAATTTGTTTCTCTTGCAGGCTCCGCAAGCCAAATCGGGGGATCGGTTTATATGGGGGCTATATATATAATTATTGACCGATGTGGACCATTTTTTGCATGGTTGTTGGAGACCATATATTAACACCATGTACTAAATTTCAGCAGAATCGGATGAAATTTTCTTCTCTTAGAAGTTCCGCAAGCCAAATCTGGGGATCGGTTTCTATGGGGGCTATATATAATTTGCATGGCTGTTAAAGACCATATACTAACATCACATACCAAATTTCAGCCGGATCGAATGAAGTTTGCTTCTCTTAGAGGCTCCGCAAGCCAAATCTGGGGATCGGTTTATATGGGGGCTATACATAATTATGGTCCGATGTGGACCAATTTTTACATGGTTGTTAGAGGCCATATATTAACACCATGTACTAAATTTCAGCCGGATCGGATGAAATTTTCTTCTTTTAGAGGCTCCGCAAGCCAAATATGGGGGTTCATTTATATGGGGGCTATACGTAAAAATGGACCGGTATGGCCCATTTGCAATACCATCCGACCTACGTCAATAACAACTACTTGTGCCAAGTTTCAAGTCGATAGCTTGTTTTGTTCGGAAGTTAGCGTGATTTCAACAGGCGGACGGACGGACATGCTCAGATCGACTCAGAATTTCACCACGACCCAGAATATATATACTGTATGGGGTCTTAGAGCAATATTTCGAAGTGTTACAAATGGAATGACAAAGTTAATATACCCCCATCCTATGGTGGAGGGACCGATACGGACCATGGACCGATACGGACCATTTTCGACACACCTCTTTATGGTCCTAAGATACGTCTATATTTCTTATTTCCGGTAAATTGGAGAAGAACTACGGATTCTAGAAGCCAAAAAATGGGCCGATACACCTCAATTTCAGCACACAGATTTGGGGTCCCATAATACCTCTAGAATTCCAATTTTAGGCAAATCGGTTAATAAAGACAGTTTATAGAAGCCCAAGAATAAAAATTGGGAGATCGGTCTATATGGCGGCTATACCTAAACATGGACCGATACGGACCATTTTCGACACACCTCTTTATGGTCCTAAAGTACCTCTAGATTTTCAATTTCAGACAAATCGGAAAGCAAATACAGTTGCTAGACGCCCAAGAAGCAAAATCGGGAGATTGGTCTATATGGGGGCTATACCAAAACATGGACCGATACGGATCAGCACACCTTTTTATGGTCCTCAAGTACCTCTAGATTTTTAATTTCAGGCAAATTGGATAATTGGATTTCCCAAATCGGGAAATCGGTTTATATGGGGACTATATTTATGGGGACTTCGAACTTGACCTGACTGCAAACAAAAAACGAATCTGTGCCAATTTTCAGGACGATAGCGCCATTATTGAAGGCTGTAACGTGATTACAACAGACATACAGAGAGACGGACATGTTTATATCGTCTGAGAATTTCTCCTTGATCAAGAATATATACTTTATATAGTCGGAAGTCAATATTTCGATGTGTTACACACGGAATGACAAACTTATTATACCCCCATCACCATTCTATGGTGGTCTGTATAAAAATAACCATTCTTCAAGAAACATAATCCCTCAAGAAAATCAGTTGAAATGCATTGGGAACCCAAACTAAAAAGGAGAGATTTTTTCAATATGTTTCTCAGAATGTATTCGAAAAAGAACACTCATAGAAAAAATCATGAACGGCGTGCTCATTTCAAAGCGATCCGTTCATGAAAGTGAATCAACACACATGTGGTGTCAAATGGAGAACAGGCGATGTCAATCTGACAACGACTAAATGACACCATGCGTTATCAAAACAACAATCAGCGTTCATAACGTAATGGTTACGAATTTATAAACAAAATTTTGAAAAAGATTTCCGCTGTCGTGACTCGAACCTGTGTTGTCTGCACCATACGCGTTAACAGTCGCCTTAGGTGAGGTTAGGTTGCAGCCCGATGTATCAGGCTCACTTAGACTATTCAGTTCCACTGTGATAGCACATTGGTGAACTTCTCTCTTATCACTGAGTGCTGCCCGATTCCATGGTAAGCTCAATTACAAGGAACCTCCTTTTTGTAGCCGAGTCCGAACGGCGTTCCACATTGCAGTGAAACCACTTAGAGAAGCTTTGAAACCCTCAGAAACGTCACCAGCATTACTGAGGTGGGATAATCCACCGCTGAAAAACCCACGACCTTATGTATGCATGGCGGGCATTCTAACCATTGCACCACGGTGGCTCCCTAAGTAAAGTATTATATTTGATTCATGGTGGTGGCTATTTAAGATTCTACCCTGTATGGATACTGCGACGAAAAAATTACTCGTCTTTTAACTCAGTCCAAGAATTGGTAAGAAATCAGTAGAATGTCTGGGTTGTACCCAGGGTTGGCCTGTCTCAAACGGTGACTTTTGAGACATACGTTTACGATGGTAGGGCTCGAATCCAGATCATGAGTAATACTCTGTTCTACATGGTATTACTCATGGTCAGGGAAAAAAATCGAGTTTTGCAACAGAAAGCATTCCTTGAGACTAAGTCATTACCACATCACAGAAGGAATTGCTAGATGTAATGGAAATACAGCTTTTTGTGTACGATGGTAACCTTTTTATAACCTCCACCATAGGATGGAGGGTAAATTGACTTTGTCACTCCATTTGTAACACATCGAAATATTGATCCTAGACCCCATAAGGTATATATATTCTGGGTCGTGACGAAATTCTGAATCGGTCTAGCGATGTCCATCCGTCCGCCTGTGTACATCACGCTAACTTCCGAACGAAACAAATTATCGAAGTGAAACTTGGTACATGTAGTTGTTATTGATGTAGGTCGTATGGTATTGCAAATGGGCCATACCGGACCGTTTAGGTATAGCCCCCGTGTAATCCGACTCCCAGGGTTGGCTTACGGATCCTTTTGGAGGAGCAAATTTCATCCCATCCGGTTGAAATTTGGTACATAATGTTAGTGGAAAAAGTGGTCCATATCGGCCAATAACTCTGTATAGCCTCCATAAAGACCGATCCCCAGATGTGGATTGCAGAGCCTCAGGGAAGAGCAAATTTTATCCGATGTGTTTGAAATTTGAGCCCTTTCGGACGTATACGTTACGCTTTCCCCCAAAAATACCAGAGTTTTAAGTAAATCACTCGTTGTTTTTGTCACTGCGATAACGCTTTGTCTCACAATAATATCGATTTCAGTGAACATTTGGCTAAAAACAACGGTAATACTATTCATCACCTGTCTCCCTGAGACAAAACCTCTCTCCGAACCGCATTTCAACGGTACACGATAATCGAATGCGAAAATATTTCGGGGATCGGATCAAGCGGCGGTGGTAGTCGGTGGGGAGTATTTTGAAGGCGACATTGATGTATAATCTTGTGCTTTTAAATTCTTAAATCTTTGAATTTCGGGATCTATTTCGTCCCGTTGTAGTTTCACAATATTATAATATTTTCATAAGAAACTCCAACCCTAACTCTGATTGTATAGCCTTAGGTCTGGTTTAAGAACTTCCCAAGTTCAATAACATATTTTGTTTTTATTATTTAATTATTTTTTTTAGTAAAATAATTCATATCCTGTGTACCTTTATCAATAGGAAGTATTTATATGCCTATAAGAGAAAGCATATCAAGTATACAGAGAATTAAATTAAATTTAAGCATATTTCAAAAGACCATTGAATTTTCGATCATAATTTAATAGAATTTATTGAATCTGTTTTATTGATTTTGGCAAATGTGCATGTACATGGGTGTGTGTGTGTGAGGGTTTTTATTTTGTACCATTTTTGGCATATTGGCCAACTCCTACCGACCATTCTACAAATTCAGTATGGCGTTAAAATATCGATGACAGAATCAGATTGGTTTGTTCTAAGTATTCCTAGTTGGAGTCTTTGCCAAATATTTATATTGGAGTGCTTTGAAACGTTTGCTATGTCTTTCTGTTTGTATTTCAAACGGATTCAATTTGATTTAAAATTTATATGGTAAGGCATAAGGAAATATTTAGAGCACTGAAATTCCAATATAATAAAATTTGAAAATTTAATTTTGTAGAGCAATGACCTTTATGAACAGCATTGGAAGCATAATGGTAGGAATGTTTAATTGTAGAATACCACAATGGATATACAGTGATACCTCTCTGCAGTGCACACCCACGGCCGAGAAAATTTTATTCATATTTGGTAGAAGTCCAATTATGAAGTGCTAATTTTATTATGATAATACAGCGAATGCCCCAAGCCAAATAATCTTTTTTGAGAGATGTCCGGGTTTCAAATTTCAAAAGTTTCAAAATTTTCTATAGAAATAAAATTTTGACAAAATTTTCTATAGAAATAAAATTTTGACAAAATTTTCTATAGAAATAAAATTTTGACAAAATTTTCTATAGAAATAAAATTTTGACAAAATTTTCTATTGAAAACATTTTTTGAAAAAGTTTTCTATAGAAATCAATTTTTGAAAAATTTTTCTATAGAAATAAAATTTTGACAAAATTTTCTATCGAAATAAATTTGTGACAAAATTTTCTATAGAAATAAAATTTTGACAAAATTTCTATAGAAATAAAATTTTGACAAAATTTTCTATAGAAATACAATTTTGACAAAATTTTCTATAGAAATAAAATTTTGACAAAATTTTCTATAAAAATTAAATTTTGACAAAATTTTCTATAGAACTAAAAATTTGACAAAATTTGCTATAGAAATAAAAAGTTGACAACATTTTCTGTAGAAATAAAATTTTGATTTTCTATAGAAGTAAAATTTTGACAAATTTTCTATAGAAATAAAATTTTGACAAAATTTTCTATAGAAATAAAATTTTGAAAAAATGCTCTATGGAAGTACAATTTTGATAAAATGTGCTGCAGAAATAAAATTTTGTATAGAAATAAAATTCTCATAATTTTGGTAGACTATTTGTGGCTCGATTCCTGTGTCGATTTAGCCCTTGGTGTCCGTCTGAGTCCTTGTTCGTCCGTCTTTAAATGTATTTCTTGTATGCAGGATTTCGGTCGCAATTATAAACCGATTTTGATGAAATTTGTTACAGAGTGTTCTTTTAGTACAAGGACGAGTACTATTGAATTTGTAAAATATCTGAGCAAATTTGGATATTGCTCTCATGTACATGTATTGCCCGATTTCTACAAATGTGGTCATAAAGTAATAAAATTTTCTATCGAAATAAAATTTTGACATAATTATTTATAGAAATAACATTTTGACAAAATTTTCTATAGAAATACAATTTTGACAACATTTTCTATAGAAATAAAATTTTGACAAAATTTTCTATAGAAATAAAATTTTGACAAAATTTTCTATAGAAATAAAATTTTGACAAAATTTTCTAGAAATAATAGTTTGACAAAATTTGCTATAGAAATAAAAAGTTGACAACATTTTCTATAAAAATAAAACTTTGACAACGTTTTGTATACAAATAAAATTTTGATAAAATTTTCTATAGAAATAAAATTTTGACAAAATTTTCTATAGAAATACAATTTTGACAAAATTTTCTTTAGAAATAAAATTTTGACATCATGTGCTACAGAAATAAACTTGTGTATAGAAATAAAATTTTTGCAACATTTTCCATGTAAATAAAATTTGGGAAAAAAGATTTTCTTTGTTTGGTAGTTTGTTTGGTTCTCATAATTTTGGTAGATTATTTTTGGCTCGACTGGCAACCATGCTCCTGTGTCGATTTAGCTCTTGGTGTCCGTCTTAGTCCTTGTCCGTCCGTCTTTCCATGTGTTTTTTTGTTTGCAGGATTTCGGTCGCAATTATAAACCGATTTTGATGAAATTTGTTACAGAGTGTTCTTTTAGTACATGGACGAGTGCTATAGAATTTGGCAAATATCTGATCAAATTTGGATATTGCTCCCATGTACATGTATCGCCCAATTTCTACAAATGTGGTCATTAAATAATAAAATTTTCTATCGAAATAAAATTTTGACAAAATTTTCTATTTCACTCTTGTTTTATTTAATTACCTGGCCCTGATGAAGATTGACGATGTCAAATCGAAATATTGGCTTCAATAAAGTAAAACTCGAATAAAAAACATCTGGAGTTTTTTCATTAATGACCTTGAGCTGGACTAAAACCAAAAATATATGAAATACAATTTTGAAAAAATTTTCTATAGAAATATAATTTTGACAAAATGTTCTATAGAAATAAAATTTTGACAAAATTTTCTATAGAAATAAAATTTTGACACAATTTTCTATAGAAATAACATTTTGTTAAAATTTTCTATAGAAATAAAATATTGACAAAATTTTCTTTCGAAAAAAAAAATTTGTGAAAAATTTTTCTATAGAAATAAATTTTTGACAAAATTTTCTACCGAAATAAATTTGTGATAAAATTTTCTTTAGAAATAAAATTTTGACATTTGCTATAGAAATAAAATTTTGACAAATTTTTCTAGAAATAAAAGTTTGACAAAATTTTCAATAGAAATAAAAATTTGACAAAATTTGCTATAGAAATAAAAAGTTGACAACATTTTCTATAAAAATAAAACTTTTACAACGTTTTCCATATAAGTAAATTTTGATAAAATTTTCTATAGAAATAAAATTTTGACAAAATTTTATTTAAAAATAAAATTTTGACAACATGTGTTACAGAAATAAAATTTATGTAGAAATAGAATTTTTCTTTGTTTGGTCGTTGTTTGGTTCTCATAATTTTGGTAGACTATTTGTGGCTCGACTCCTGTGTCGATTTAGCCCTTGGTGTCCGTCTTAATCCTTGTCCGTCCGTCTTTCCATGTATTTCTTGTTTGCAGGATTTCGGTCGCAATTATATACCGATTTTGATGAAATTTGTTACAGAGTGTTCTTTTAGTACAAGGACGAGTGCTATTGAAATATCTGATCAAATTTGGATATTACTCTCATGTACATGTATCGCCCAGTTACTACAAATGTGGCCATAAAATAATAAAATTTCCTATAGAAATAAAATTTTGAAAAAATTTTCTATAGAATTAAAAAGTTGAAAACATTTTCTATAGATAAAGTTTTGACAAAAGTTTCTGTAGAAAAAAAATTTTGACAAAATTCTCTATAGAAATAAAATGTTGACAAAATTTTCTATAGAAATAAAATTTGGACAAAATTTTCTATAGAAATAATATTTTGACGAAGTTTTCTATAGAAATAAAATTTTGTCAAAATTTTCTATAGAAATAAAATTTTGTTAAAATTTTCTATAGAAATAAAAATTTGACAAAATTTTCTATAGAAATAAAAATTTGACAAAATTTTCTATAGGAATAAAATTTTGACAAAATTTTCTATAGAAATAAAATTTTGACAAAATTTTTTATAGAAATAAAATTTTGACAAAATTTTCTATAGAATTAAAATCTATACACGCCTGGACTGTACATGTTTCGGTTCGGGCGAATGAACCTTTCCACAGCCTTTAGTATAGATCTGGCTGGGAGAGATAACTCAATTTTGGGCCCTTTATGCTAACTCCTTATGGAGAAAACATTTGGGAATTTTCCTCTTACAAATTTTTATTTTTTTTGCGGTTTGAAAGGAGTATTTTTTAAAATCCTTTGATTTTTGATTTTCAATAGCGAATTCTGCTGGTACTTCAACCTATTAAAACTGTTCCTTAGATATTAGACCAAGTAGACTATGTGCAATTTCGTTTTCATTTGCCATTGTAAAATAACTGCTTGAAGAGCAGTGACTCACCTGCATGTTAAATAAATTCTGGTACAATTGTATACTCCCCAACACGTATTCAACCATTTCGTCCTCTGAGAATACCAATCGAATATGCGTTGATATATTTAAACGCATAAATCTATCATTGGAAGAATTTTCCAAGATCTATAGTGAGCAACAAAACAAAAGAAACTAACACAGGCACAAAGACAAAACCACCAACTTGACCCAGGTATATGTAAGAGGTAAGAGGGGATATTGAACTCACTACCAATGCATCGTTTTACGAAGAACAACAAATAAAAAACTTTTGCAAATTAAAATGATAGGATCAGATGACGCACAAAACTTCACGCTGCAGGACTTCACATAGCCATAGACAACAGTCCAGGAGAACAAATGTAATCAAAGATAAATACTAGCAATGCAAAGACTGGAAATCTAGGCCTATGAAATCCCTGTCAGAGCAAATAAGAAAGAAACTCCATTCTCATCCGTTAGGAATGTAATAAACCATAGTGAAAGAAATGGTAAAAATGCATAAAAGAATGATTGGCTAGTATAGGCAAAAATAGAAATGAAAGAAGAAAATGGAAAGAAACGTAAAATTGTCCTCATGGTGAGCTCTGATGTAATTTAAGGCCACAGAGAATTGTATATCACTAATAAATCCAACAGTAAAAAACCAACAGCGACAATAGTAATAAAATGCACCAACAGTCCAAGGACGAAATATGAGAAGTAGGAATAAATGAATTATCTTAACCGATTTCCATAGATACGAGTAGGGGTATAATGCTACCGATATTTATTTGGCTGCAATTGCAATCATAAACCAATGTATTGGTTCTTGTGGCCTGATAAGTTACGTATAGTGGCACCCGGAGATTTTTAGGCTCATGTAGTATATTCAGTCCATTGTAATACTACAGGTGGTGAACTTCTCTCTTATCGATGAGTGCTGCCCGATTCTATTAAGTTCATTTACAAGGGACGGCCGAGTCCGAACGACTTGAAGAAGCATTGATATAATCAGAATTGTCACCAGCATTACTGACAGGGGATAATCCATGGATGAAAAGTTTTTGGTGTTTGGTCGGAACTGGGGTTGAGCTATGTGAAGAGGTCAGGTTACAATGACATGGTGCAACGTGCAAACTTTCCTCAAAGGAATTATAACTTACCTTATTCAGTCACCATACTTATATCATAAAACCAGAAGAGCAAATTTTAACCATCAACAAACAGGCAGTCGAACCGTCCCGTACCCAATAATCAGCCCTACTGATAGTTGGAACAACGTTAGGTGATTGTGCTTTACCTCATACCAAAATGATCTTCAACGATGCAGAAAATTGGCACAAAGAGAATTAATTCTCAAACAGTTCATCGACTGGTTGCTACTTATGGTTTATATTTTAAAAGGAGAGCCCCAAAAATTAGACAGATATACCTTGGCCCATAAAAGCATGCAGAAAGGTGATATAATTTCTAAATGAAGGTCATTCCATATCGTTCTGTCAGCAGTTCGGTTCTTTTTATACCCTACACCATAGGATGGGGGTGGGAGCCACCGTGGTGCAATGGTTAGCATGTCAGCCTTGCATACACAAGATCGTGGGTTCGATTCCTGCTACGACCGAACACCAAAAAGTTTTTAGATTATTTAGAAGATTATCCCACCTCAGTAATGCTGGTGACATTTCTGAGGGTTTCAAAGCTTCTCTAAGTGGTTTCACTGGAATGTGGAACGCCGTTCGGACTCGGGTATAAAAAGGAGGACCTCCTGAGCTTAACATGGAATCGGGCAGCACTCAGTGATAAGAGAGAAGTTCACCACTGTGGTTTCACAATGGACTGAATAGTCTAAGTGAGCCTGATACATCGGGATGCCACATAACCTAACCTAACATATAGGATGGGGGGTATATTAACTTTGTCATTCCGATTGTAAAACATCGAAATATTGCCCTAAGACCCCATAAAGTATATATATTCTGGGTCGTGGTGAAATTCAGCATGTCCGTCTGTTGAAATCACGCTAACTTCCGAACAAAACAAGCTATCGACTTGAAACTTGGCACAAGTAGTTGCTATTGACGTAGGTCGGACGGTATTGTAAATGGGCCATATCGGTTCACTTTTACGTATAGCCCCCATATAAACGGACCCCAAATTTGGCTTGCGATTGCTCTAAGAGAAGTAAATTTCATCCGATCCAGCTGAAATTTCGTACATGGTGTTAGTATATGGTCTCTAACAACCATGCAAAAGTTGGTCCCCATCGGTCCATAATTATATATAGCCCCCATAAAAACCGATCCCCGGATTTGGCTTGCGGAGCCTCTAAGAGAAGAAAATTTCATGCGATCCGGCTGAAATGTGGTACATGGTGTTAGCATATGGTCTCGAACAACTATGCAGGAATTGGTCTACATCGGTCCATAATTATATATAGCCCCATATAAACCGATCCCCGGATTTGGCTTGGGGAGCCTCTAAGAGAAGAAAATTTCATCCGATCCGGATGTAATTTGGTACATGGTGTAAGTATATGGTATCTAACAACCATGCAAAAATTGGTCCACATCGGTCCATAATTATATATAGCCCCCATATAAACCGATCCCCGCATTTAGCTTGCAGAACATTTAAGAGAAGCAAATTTCATTCGATCCGGCTGAAATTTGGAACGTGATGTTAGTATATGCTCTCAAACAACTATTCAGGAATTGGTCGATATCGTTCCATAATTATATATAGCACCCATATAAACCGATCCCCAGATTTGACCTCCGATGCCTTTTTGAGAAGCAAAATTCGTCCGAACTGATTGAAATTTAGTACGTGGTGTTAGTATATGGTATATAACAACCATGCAGGAATTGGTTCATATAAGTCCATAATTATATGAAGCCCCCGGTGCTTTTTGGAGAAGTAGAATTCATCCGATCTGGTTGAAATTTGGTACGTGGTGTTAGTATATGATATTTAAGAAGCATGTCAAAAGTGGTCAATATCAGTCCATAATAATATATAGCCCCCTTATAAACCGATCCCGAGATTTGGTTTTCGAGCCTCTTGGAAGAGCAAAATTTCATTCGAGTCAGTTGAAATTCGGTACATTGAGCTAGTATATGGCCGTTAACAACCATGCCTTACTAGGTCCATATCGGTATATAGTTAATATAGCCCTCAGATAAATCGATCCCCAATCACACAAAAATTGGTCCATATCAAGTTCATAATTGTATATAGCCCCCATATAAGCGACCCCCATATTTCAATTCTGGCTCTCTACGTACCGTGGACCCCAAGTAATTCGATTGTAGATGACAGTCTTTCGTAGAAGTTTCTACGCAATCCATGGTGGAGGGTACAGATGATTCGGCCTGGCCGAACTTACGGCCGTATATACTTGTTTTAACAGGTTGGCTGATAAGTTCCCGGTCTGACACATAGATGGCATCGCTAGTATTAATTGCATATTATTTGTATATAGTACCAACCTTCAAATGATTCGTGTCAAAATTTGACGTCTGTATATCAATTAGTTTGTGAGATAGAGCGTCTTTTGTGAAGCAGCTTTTGTTATTGTGAAAAAAATGGAAAAAAATCAATTTCGTGTTTTGATAAAATACTGTTTTCTGAAGGGGAAAAAATACGGTGGAAGCAAAAACTTGGCTTGATAATGAGTTTCCGGACTCTGCCCAAGGGAAATCAACAATAATTGATTGGTATGCAAAATTCAAGCGTGGTGAAATGAGCACGGAGGACGGTGAACGCAGTGGACGCCCGAAAGAGGTGGTTACCGATGAAAAAAAAAAATGAAGTTGATCGAGATAGCAGAGGCCTTAAAGATATCAAAGGAACGTATTGGTCATATCATTCATCAATATTTGGATATGCGGAAGCTCTGTGCAAAATGGGTGCCGCGCGAGCTCACATTTGACCAAAAACAACAACGTGTTGATGATTCTGAGCGGTGTTTGCAGCTGTTAATTCGTAATACACCTCTGTTTTTTGGGATGCGCATGGAATAATTTTTATCGATTATCTTGAGAAGGGAAAAACCATCAATAGTGACTATTATATGGCGTTATTGGAGCGTTTGAAGGTCGAAATCGCGGCCCCATATGAAGAAGGAAAAAGTGTTGTTCCACCAAGACAACGCACCGTGCCACAAGTCATTGAGAACGATGCAAAAATTCATGAATTGGGCTTCGAATTGCTTCCCCACCCACCGTATTCTCCAGATCTGGTCCCCAGCGAAAAAATTTGGCTGCAATGAAGAGGTGATCGCCGAAACTGAGACCTATTTTGAGGCAAAACCGAAGGATTACTACCAAAATTGTATCAAAGAATTGGAAGGTCGTTATAATCGTTGTATCGCTCTTGAAGGGAACTATGTTGAATAATAAAAACGAATTTTGACAAAAAAATGTGTTTTTCTTTGTTAGACCGGGGACTTATCAGCCAACCTGTTAGACTATTAATGAATATATTCCTGGGCGCCTAACATATAGAACCTATGTTATGAATCCCTCATACCTTTTGTTGTACTACTGAGATCTTAGGACCTACATTTCCACCATCCACTTCGGAACGAGAGTGGCATTATTGAGACCTTCAGAAATATAGAGTTTCACCACACAGATCTTAGACTTTGTGGCGTATGCCTTCACCAATTAGTTACTGGGATCAGCCACTGAGAATTTAGAGTTGCATCGCTGAGGCCTTCGGACTTCAATTAGACCTTCAGGCCTGCAATTGCTTCGTCGATATCTGTGCATCTACATTTCTATCACTGTGACCTTCGGAATGGAAGTTGAACCTCTGAGGCTTTCGTGTCTATAGGTGACCCAATTAGACCATCAGACATACAGTTCCCCCACTAGAATCTTCTCAGCTTTAGTTCCACCATTGGTACCTCCAGATCTGTAGTTTCACCACTGAGATCTTCGGAGCTTAGGCTTCACCACTGAGGACACATTCCATTACTAAGATCTTCTGATCTATAGTTGCACCACTGAGATTAACGGATTTAGAGTTCCACCAGTAAGATATATGGAATTAGATTTGCGTTGCTGAGGCCCTTGGGCCTATAGATACCCCAATTAGACCAACAATTGCTCCACTGAAATATTCGCCGCATCTACAGTTTCATCACTGAGCCTACATTCCATTGATGAGACCTTCGGATTTACAGTTCCATCACCGGATCTAAATTCCATCGATGTGATCTTCTGATTTTCAGTTCCAACACCGAGACAAGATTCCATTACTGAGACCTTCGGATATACAGTTCTGGCACTGAGGTCTTCGGAGCTAAAGTTTCACCAGTAAAATCTTCTGATGTAGAGTTGCATCGCTGAGGCCTTTAGATACCCCCATTTAGACCATCAAGCCTACAATTGCTTCATTTTCGCATCTACATTTTCATCACCGAGCCTACGTTCCATTGCTGAGACATTCGGATTTACAGAGCCATCACTAAGATTACATCCCATTGATAAGATCGTCGGATTTTCTGTCCCACCACCGAGACTAGATTCCTTTATTGGGACTTTCGGAGTTATAGTTCTGTCTTTGGAGCCAGAGTTCCACCACTGAGACCTTCGGATTTAGAGTTGCACCGCTGAAGACTTTGGGCCTGTAGATACGCCAATTAGACTTTCAGGCCTACAAGTACTGCAGTGAAATCTTTACAACTTTAGTTCTACCACTGATACCTTCGGGTCTGCAGTTCGACCACTGACATCTTTGAAGCTACGGTTCAACCAATACTCATAGGTTAAACCGTAATAACCATTCCATTAATGAGATCTTCGGATCTATAGTGTCACCACTGACATTTGCGTATTTGAGTTCCACCAGTTAGACCTTCGGATTTAGAGTTGCAGCGCTGAGGCCATCTGGCTTATAGATAGGCCAATGAGGCCTTCAGGCCACTGAAGCCTAATTCGTATTTTTACCTTCGAGATTTTCGAATCTAGAATGCCACCACCTACGGGTTTATACTTTCATCGCCGATGACTTGGGTCTACAGAAATCCCAATTAGGCTATAGTTCCACAAAATATAAATAGCTTCGAGGCTACAGTTCCACCATCGAGACCTTGGTATTTACAGGGCTCCAGTTCCAGCATCGAGACATTGGTATTTACAGATCTAGGTTAGGTTAGGTGACAGCCCGATGTATAACGCTCACTTAGATTATTCAGTCCATTGTGATACCACATTGGTGAACTTCTCTCTTATCACTGAGTGCTGTCCGATTCCATGTTAAGCTCACCTCCTTTTTATAGCCGAGTCCGAACGGCGTTCCACATTGCAGTGAAACCACTTAGATTTGAAACCCTCAGAAATGTCACCAGCATTACTGAGGTGGGGTAATCCACCGCTGAAAAACTTTTTGATGTTCGGTCGAAGTAGGAATCGAACCCACGACCTTGTGTATGCAAGGCGGGCATGCTAACAGATCTACCACTGAGACATCCCTGTCGAGAATTTTACGGCTTGGATCTTCGGATCTAGATCTAGGTAGTAAGTAGTTTTCAGTGGAAGTCGTCAGTATGTTATTACTAGAATCCAAATTCCTACTGATGCGGAGCTATTACCGAAGAGATGAGAAGTCCACCAAATTACTATCTTTCATTCACAAACACACAAGTTACCGACCAAATACAAATCGTAGGCAATCGCAATGGCTTTTCAGTTATCCCCTCTTAGTAATGCTGATGACACTTCTGAATATTTTTAAGCTACTTATTAAAAAAGAAATCCACCATATGATGGGGGTATATTAACTTTGTCATTCCGTTTGTAACACATTGAAATATTGCTCTAAGACCCCATAAAGTATATATATTCTGGGTCGTGGTGAAATTCTGAGTCGATCTGAGCATGTCCGTCCGTCCGTCTGTTGAAATCACGCTAACTTCCGAACGAAACAAGCTATAGACTTGAAACTTGGCACAAGTAGTTGTTATTGATGTAGGTCGGATGGTATTGCAAATGGGCCATATCGGTCCACTTTTACGTATAGCCCCCATATAAGCGGACCCCCAAATTTGGCTTGCGATTGCTCTAAGAGAAGCAAATTTTATCCGATCCGGCTGAAATTTGGTACATGGTGTAAGTATACGGTCTCTAACAACCTCGCAAAAACTGGTCCATATCGGTCCATTTTTACGTATAGCCCCCATATAAACGGACCCCTAAATTTGGCTTGCGATCGCTCTAAGAGAAGCAAATTTCATCCGATCCGGCTGAAATTTGGTACGTGGTGTTAGTATACGGTCTCCAGCAATCATGAAAAAAGTGGTCCACATCGGTCCATAATTATATATAGCCCCCATACAAACCGATCCCCCGATTTGGCTTGAGGAGCCTCTAAGAAAAGCAAATTTCATCCGATCCGGCTGAAATTTGGTACATGGTATTGGTATATGTTCTCTAATGACCGTGCAAAACTTGGTCCACATCGGTCCATAATTATATATAGCCCCCGTATAAACCGATCCCCCGATTTGGCTTGCGGAGCCTCTAAGAAACGAAAATTTCATCCGATCCGGCTGAAATTTGGTACATGGTGTTGGTATATGTTCTCTAATGACCATACAAAAATTGGTCCATATCGGGCCATAATTATATATAGCCCCCATATAAATCGATTCCCAGATTTGTCCTCCAGAGCCTCATGGAGGAGCAAAATTCATCCGATCCGGTTGAAATTTGGAACATGTTAGAATGTGGTCTCTAACAAACACGCAAGAATTGGTCCATATCGGTCCATAATTATATATAGGCCCCATATAAACCGTTCCCCAGATTTGATCTCCGGAGCTTCTTGGAGGAGCAAAATTCATCCGATCCGGTTGAAATTTGCAACGTGGTGTTAGTATAAGGCCGCTAATATTCATGCCAAAATTGGTCCATATCGGTCTATAGTTATATATAGCCGATCCCCAATCACACAAAAATTGGTTCATATTCATATTCATGGTTGCCACTCGAGCCAAAAATAATCTACCAAAATTTTATTTTTATAGAAAACATTGTCAAAATTTTATTTCTATAGAAAATTTTGTCAAAATTTTATTTCTATAGAAAATTTTGTAAAAATTTGATTTCTATAGAAAATTTTGTCAAAATTTTATTTCTATAGAAAAATTTTTCCAAATTTTATTTCTATAGAAAATTTTTTCCAAATTTTATTTCTATAGAAAATTTTTTTCCAAATTTTACTTCTATAGAAAATGTTGTCAAAATTTTATTTTGTCAAAATTTTATTTCTATACAAACTTTAAACTTAATTATATTCGTATTTAATCGGCCTTTTTATACCCTGCGCCACACTGTGGAACAGGGTATTATAAGTTAGTGCATATGTTTGTAACACCCAGAAGGAGACGAGATAGACACATGGTGTCTTTGGCAATAATGCTCAGGGTGGGTCCCTGAGTCGATATAACCATGTCCGTCTGTCCGTCTGTCCGTCTGTCTGTCTGTGAACACATTTTTGTGATCAAAGTCTAGGTCGCAATTTAAGTCCAATCGCCTTCAAATTTGGCACCCATGTTGGGTCAGAATAGAACCCTATTGATTTTGGAAGAAATCGGTTCAGATTTAGATATAGCTCCCATATATATCTTTCGCCCGATCTGCACTAATATGGACCCAGCAGCCAGAGTTTTATACCGATTTGCTTGAAATTTTGTACAAACATAACACTTAGTCGTATAGTCAAGTGTGCAAAATTTGATTGAAATCGGATCAGATTTAGATATAGCTCCCATATATATCTTTCGCCCGATATAGATTTATATGGCCCCAGAAGCCAGATTTTTGGCCGAATTTGGTTGAAATTTTGCACTAGTAGTACAATTAGTAGTATAGTCAAGTATGCAAAATTTGGTTGAAATCGATTCAGATTTAGATATAGCTCCCATATATATCTTTCGCCCGATATGAACTAATATGGTCCTAAAAGCCAGAGTTTTGGCCCAATTTGGTTGAAATTTTGCACAGGGAGTAGATTTAGCATTGTAGCTTTGCGTGCCAAATTTGGTTGAAATCGATTCAGATTTAAATATAGCTCCCATATATATCTTTCGCCCGATATGAACTAATATGGACCCAGAAGCCAGAGTTTTATCCCGATTACCTTGAAATTTTGCACAAGGAGTACAATTGGTAGTATAGTCATGTGTGCCAAATTTGATTGAAATCGGTTCAGATTTAGATATAGCTTCCATATATATGTTTCGCCCGATATGGACTTATATGGCCCCAGAAGCCAGAGCTTTTGCCCACTTTGGTTGAAATTTTGCACTAGGAGTACAATTAGTAATATAATCATGTGTGCCAAATTTGATTGAAATCGGTTCAGATTTAGATATAGCTCCCATACATATGTTTTTCTGATTTCGACAAAAATGGTCAAAGTACCAACATTTTCCTTGTAAAATCGCCACTGCTTAGTCCAAAAGTTGTAAAAATGACTCTAATTTTCCTAAACTTGTAATACATATATATCGAGCGATAAATCATAAATAAACTTTTGCAAAGTTTCCTTAAAATTGCTTCAGATTTAAATGTTTCCCATATTTATACCCTTCACCACTACTGTGGTACAGGGTATAATAAGTTTGTGCATTTGTATGTAACGCCAAGAAGGAGTAATCATAGACCAATCTTTTAGTATACGGATCGGCTTAGAATTAAATTCTGAGTCGATTTAGCGATGTCCGTCTGTCTGTCTGTCCGTCTGTCTGTCCGTCTGTCTGTCCGTCTGTCTGTCCGTCTGTCCGTCTGTCTGTCCGTCTGTCTGTCCGTCTGTCTGTCTGTCTGTCTGTTGATGTATTTTTGTGTGCAAAGTACAGCTCGCAGTTTTAGTCCGATTGTCCCTAAATTCGGTATAGGGTCCTGTTTCGGCTCAAAGACGATCCCTATTGATTTTGGAAAAAATCGGTTCAGATTTAGATATAGCTGCCATATATATTTTTCGCCGATCTGGTCATAATTGGCGTGTATATCAACCGATCTTCCTCAAATTCCGTTCATCCGAATATTTTATGGGTCTCGAAAAACTTGCAAAATATCAGCCAAATCGGTTCAGATTTAGATATAGCTCCCATATATAGTTTTCGCCCGATTTACACTCATGTGACCACAGAGGCCAATTTTTAACTCCGATTTAGTTGAAATTTTGCACAGGGAGTAGAATTAGCATTGAAACTATGCGTGCCAAATTTGGTTGAAATCGGTTCAGATTTGGATATATGTCCCATATATAGCTTTCGCCCGATTTACTCTCATATGACCACAGAGGCCAATTTTTTGCTCCGATTTAGTTGAAATTTTGCACAGGGAGTAGACTTAGCATTGTAGCTATGCGTGCCAAATTTGGTTGAAATCGGTTCAGATTTAGATATATCTCCCATATATAGCTTTCGCCCGATTTACACTCATATGACCACAGAGGCCAATTTTTAACTCTGATTTAGTTGAAATTTTGCACAGAGAGTATAATTAGCATTGTTGCTATGCGTGCCAAATTTGGTTGAAATCGGTTCAGATTTAGATATAGCTCCCATATATATGTTTTTCTGATTTCGACAAAAATGGTCAAAATACCAACAATTTCCTTGTAAAATCGCCACTGCTTAGTCGTAAAGTTGTAAAAATGACTCTAATTTTCCTAAACTTCTAATACATATATATCGAGCGATAAATCATAAATAAACTTTTGCAAAGTTTCCTTAAAATTGCTTCAGGTTTAAATGTTTCCCATATTTTTTTACTAACATTGTGTTCCACCCTAGTGCATTAGCCGACTTAAATTTTGAGTCTATAGATTTTGTAGAAGTCTATCAAATTCTTCCAGATCGAGTGATATTTAAATGTATGTATTTGGACAAACCTTTATATATAGCCCACAACACATTTGACGGATGTGATATGGTATCGAAAATTTAGATCTACAAAGTGGTGCAGGTTATAATATAGTCGGCCCAGCCCGACTTTAGACTTTCCTTACTGGTTTTTTACTAACATTGTGTTCAACCCTAGTGCATTAGCCGACTTAAATTTAGAGTCTATAGATTTGTAGAAGTCTATCTTATTCTGTCCAGATCGAGTGATATTTAAATGTATGTATTTGGGACAAACCTTTATATATAGCCCACAACACATTTGACGGATGTGATATGGTATCGAAAATTTAGATCTACAAAGTGGTGCAGGGTATAATATAGTCGGCCCCGCCCGACTTTAGACTTTCCTTACTGGTTTTTTACTAACATTGTGTTCCACCCTAGTGCATTAGCCGACTTAAATTTTGAGTCTATAGATTTTGTAGAAGTCTATCAAATTCTTCCAGATCGAGTGATATTTAAATGTATGTATTTGGGACAAACCTTTATATATAGCCCCAAACACATTTGACGGATGTGATATGGTATCGAAAATTTAGATCTACAAAGTGGTGCAGGGTATAATATAGTCGGCCCCGCCCGACTTTAGACTTTCCTTACTGGTTTTTTACTAACATTGTGTTCCACCCTAGTGCATTAGCCGCCTTAAATTTTGAGTCTATAGATTTTGTAGAAGTCTATCAAATTCTGTCCAGATCGAGTGATATTTAAATGTATGTATTTGGGACAAACCTTTATATATAGCCCCCAACACATTTCACGGATGTGATATGGTATCGAAAATTTAGATCTACAAAGTGGTGCAGGGTTTAATATAGTCGGTCCCGCCCGACTTTAGACTTTCCTTACTTGTTTAGTTTAATATATACCACGTATGGACTATGTGGTATATATTACGGTGTTAGGAAGTTTTAAGATACCTTGCCATCGGCAAGTGTTACCGCAACCCAAGTAATTCGATTGTGGATGACAGTCTTCAGTAGAAGTTTCTACGCAATCCATGGTGGAGGGTACATAAGCTTTGGCCTGGCCGAACTTATGGCCGTATATCCTTGTTATTCTTAAGAATTCAGTGGGTCCATAGTGAGAATCTGAAGTATGAATTTGAACCAAGGAACAGTTGAAACACTGCACCCGGTGAACATACTCCGAAGATGGTGAGGGATGTCCCATCAGCTAGAAATAGGGTCATACTTTTCTTGAGAATGGCAAGACCTACATTGGGACCGAATCGACTCTTAATTAAAGAAAAAAATTATCTTTCAACACGATAACGCACCATCTCACTCCCTCCCTCCATATTGTGTTACTAGTTAGCTCGCCATGCATTTCATTGTTTACTGACCTAATTTTCGAACCAAACACTGTGGCTGACATTTCAGCTATGGCGATGGTGCTACGGATGTAGCACCTGCAGTATATTGTCATAAGCCTATGATTACAATGACTAAAATCAAGGAAAAGCTAACTCAAACTGCAGAAAGAAAGTGCGTGATTCTAAAGAGAAAAAAAAAAACAACGACTCACACATACAATCAAACCTTTTTCTTTCTAGCGTACCATGTGAAAACGGAAGTAACACCAACAAATATCAGAAGCAATCGGCCAATGCACATATATTCACATAAACACATACATGCACACTCCTACCAAGTGTTACTTACTTTGGACATGGAGACAAATGAAAGGTAGTAAAACAGAATGTGAAAATTGTATAATACCGACTTGAATATACCTTAGACCTCTATCTATAGTACATTTACAAGGTTTAGACGATTATCGGACATAAAGGGGAATTCCCTTCTATTTATAAATGCTGATACAAATACAGCATTATATTATAATTGCTACGATAAGGGACTTCTTTGTCATAATCGAGATCTATACGGTGTTAATCCCTAGTATTATGGAGGGATTTTAGCACTTCTTAAAAATATCTCTATAATCTAAAGTTTTTTTCACAGACATTGCGACACACACTGCGACTATAAAAAGGGTGTAACACTTATTAATAACAATACCTAAAATGACCATATCATTTTTTGTAGTGCAGTGGTATAGCGTATAAATACGCTCATGCAGACAAAGAATCGACATAATGGAAAATAGAAGGACCCAACCAAGATTCCTTGGAAGATAAAACCATAAATTTGTCAAGGGTTTTTCCACATTTCCTCTTCGGCACAATTCTTTTGTTTTACGCCTTCTTATAATTTATTGAGGCGGAACGTAATCCAGGTGTGTGAATTTCTCTTGGTGCGTATAGGTACTCGAAAGTGATGATATATTTGTATGTGTTTGTGGGTAGTTTTTGTTAGCTGGCAAATAAGAGAAAACAAAAGAACAAGAAAGCCTGGGTCACACTCAGCAGATCCAGTGAGTTGGTGCGGGGGCACAAACTAAACAAAAACAAGTATATACCGCTGTAAGTTCGGCCAGGCCGAATCTTATGTACCCTCCACCATGGATTGAGTAGAAACTTCTACGAAATACTGTCATCCACAATCGAATTAATTGGGTTGTGGTATCTTAAAACTTCTTAACATCGTTTTCTAAATTGTTAGTTAGTCCTTACGTGGTATAAATTAGACAAAAAAGGTATGTATAGGTAAGTCGACAAATAATTACGAATCGATCGAACTTTTTGCACGATATGTAGAGAGCCAGAATTGAAATATGGGGGTCGCTTATATGTGGGCTATATACACAGAAAAAAATTTCACGAAAATTTTTCCAATTAAAATTTTAATTGAGTTTTAAAAAATATTCAATTAAAAATTTAATTGATTCAGCAAATTTTTTAATTGAAACAAAAATCAATCACTACAATTAATAGTATCAATTAATTTTTTAATTGGATCAATTAATTTTTTAATTGATACTATCATTTCTGTGATTGAAGACATTTCAATTAAAAAATTAATTGGATCAATTAATTTCATGATTGAACCAGAAAAAATTTTTTTTGTGTGTAGTTACAATTATGAACTTGATATGGACCAATTTTTGTATGATTGGGGATCGATTTATCTGAGGGCTATATATAACTATAGACCGATATGAACCTAGTTAGATATGGTTGTTAACGGCCATATACTAGCACAATGTACCAAATTTTAACTGACTCGGATGAAATTTGCTCCTCCAAGTGACTTTTAAAACCAAATCTCGGGATTGGTTTATATGGGGGCTATATATAATTATGGACCGATATGGGCCAATTTTTGCATGTTTGTTATAGATCATATTCTAACACCAGGTACCAAATTTCAACGGGATCGGATGAATTTTGCTCTTCCAAGGGGCTCCGGAGGACAAATCTGGGGATCGGTTTATATGGGGGCTATATATAATTATGGACCGATTTCGACCAATTTTTGCATGGGTGTTTGAGGCCATAGACTAACACCACGTACCAAATTTCAACCGAATCGGTTGAATTTTGCTCTTCCACGAGGCTCCGGAGGTCAAATCTGGGGATCGGTTTATATGGGGGCTATATATAATTATGGACCGATATGGGCCAATTTTTGCATGTTTGTTATAGATCATATTCTAACACAACGTACCAAATTTCAACGGGAGCGGATGAATTTTGCTTCTCCGAAAGACACCGGAGGTCAAATCTGAGGATCGGTTTATATGGGGGCTATATATAATTATGGACCGATATGGACCAATTTTTGCTTGGTTGTTAGATATTATATTCTTACACCACGTACCAAATTTCAACCGGATCGGATGAATCTTGCTTCTCCAAGAGGCTCCCGAGGTGAAATCTGGGGATCGGTTTATATGGGGGCTATATATAATTATGGACCGATATGGACCAATTTTTGCATGGTTGTTAGAGACCATATACCAATACCACGTACCAAATTTCAACCGGATCGGATGAAGTTTGCTTCTCCAAGAGGCTCCCGAGGTCAAATCTGGGGATCGGTTTATATGGGGGCTATATATAATTATGGACCGATATGGACCAATTTTTGCATTTGGCTCCGCAAGCTAAATCCAGGGGTCGGTTTATATGGGGGCTATAGGTTAGGGAAGGTTAGGTTAAAGTGGCAGCCCGATTAAGATTCAGGCTCACTTAGACTATTCAGTCCATTGTGATACCACATTAACTAATGGGGGCTATACGTAAAAGTGATCCGATATGGTCTAACAGGTTGGCCGATATGTCCCCGGTCTAACAAAGAAAAACACATTTTTTTTGTCAAAATTCGTTTTTATTATTCAACATAATTCCCTTCAAGAGCGATAAAACGATTAAATATAACGACCTTCCAATTTTTTGATACCATTTTGGTAGTAATCCTTCGGTTTTGCCTCAAAATAGGCCTCATTTTCGGCGATCTTCTCTTCATAGCAGCCAAATTTTTTCCCTGCGAGCATCCTTTTGAGGTCTGAGAACAAGAAAAAGTCGCTGGGGGCCAGATCTGGAAAATACGGTGGGTGGGGAAGCTATTTGAAGCCCAACTCATGAATTTTTGCCATCGTTCTCAATGACTTGTGGCACGGAGCTTTGTCTTGGTGAAACAACACTTTTTTCTTCTTCATATGGGGTCGTTTTGCCGCGATTTCTACCTTCAAACGCTCCAATAACGTCATATAATAGTCACTGTTGATGGTTTTTCTCTTCTCAAGATAATCGATAAAAATTATTCCATGCGCATCCCAAAAAACAGAGGCCATTAATTTGGCAGCGGATTTTTGAGTCTTTCCACGCTTCGGAGACGGTTCACCGGTCGCTGTCCACTCAGCCGACTGTCGATTGGACTCATGAGGAGAGTAGTGATGGAGCCATGTTTCCCCCATTGTCACATATCGACGGAAAAACTCCGGTGTATTACGAGTTAACAGCTGCAAACACCGCTCAGATTCATCAACACGTTGTTATTTTTGGACAAATGTGAACTCGCGCGGCAACCATTTTGCACAGAGCTTCCGCATATCCAAATATTGATGAATGATATGACCAACACGTTCCTTTGATATCCCAGCAAAAAAAAATGGAAGTCCTTCCAAAGGCACAACTTTAAAAGCACTTCCAGAAGATGCACTCCCAATGATGTTCTTTATTTTAAATACCCAGGAAGTTCTTTTAATTCAATTTTTTGTACCCTCCACCATAGGATGGGGGTATATTAACCTTGTCATTCCGTTTGTAACACATAGAAATATTGCTCTAAGACCCCATAAAGTATATATATTATGGGTCGTGGTGAAATTCTGAGTCGATCTGAGCATGTCCGTCTGTTGAAATGACGCTAACTTCCCAAAGAAACAAGCTATCGACTTGAAACTTGGCACAAGTAGTTGTTATTGATGTAGGTCGGATGGTATTGCAAATGGGCCATATCGGTCCACTTTTACGTATAGCCCCCATATAAACGGACCCCCAAATTTGTCTTGCGATTGCTCTAAGAGAAGCAAATTTCATCCGAACCGGCTGAAATTTGGTACATGGTGTTAGTATATGGTCTCTAACAACCACGAAGAAATTGGTCCATATCTGCCCTCTTTTACGTATAGCCCCCATATAAGCGGACCCCCAAATTTGGCTTGCGATTGCTCTAAGAGATGCAAATTTCATCCGATCCGGCTGAAATTTGGTACATGATGTTATTATATGGTCTCTAACAACCATGCAAAAACTGGTCCATATCGGTCCACTTTTACGTATAGCACCCATATAAACGGACCCCCAAATTTGGCTTGCGATTGCTCTAAGAGAAGCAAATTTCATCCGATCCGGCTGAAATTTGGTACATGGTGTTAGTATGTGGTCTCTAACAACCATGCAAAAATTGGTCCACATCGGTTCATAATTATATATAGCCTCCATATAAACCGATCCCCCGATTTGGCTTGCGGAGCCTCAAAGAAAAGCAAATTTCATCCGATCCAGCTGAAATTTGGTACATGGTGTTGGTATATGTTCTCTAATGACCATGCAGAAATTGGTCCACATCGGCCCATAATTATATATAGCCCCCATGTAAGCCGATCCCCAGATTTGACCTCCGGAGCCTCTTAGAGGAGCAAAATTCATCCGATCCGTTTGAAATTTGGTACGTGGTGTTAGTATATGGTATCCAACAACCATGCAGGAATTGGTCCATATCGGTCCATATTTATATATAGCCCCAATATAAATCGATCCCCAGATTTGGCATGCGGAGCCTCTAAGAGAAGCAAATTTCATCCGATCCGGTTGAAATTTGGTACATGGTGTCAGCATACGATATCGGTTCATAATCATGGTTGCCACTCGAGCCAAAAATAATATACCAAAATTTTATTTTTATAAAAAACATTGTCAAAATGTTATTTCTATAGAAAATTTTGTCAAAATTTTATTTCTATAGAAACTTTTGTCAAAATTTTATTTCTATAGAAAATTTTGGCAAAATTTTATTTCTATAGAAAATTTTGCCAAAATTTTATTTCTATAGAATTTTTTTTCACCAAATTTTACTTCTATAGAAAATGATGTCACAATTTTATTTTGTCAAAATTTTATTTCTATAGAAACTTTAAACTTAATTATATACGTATTTAATCGGCCTTTGTTTGTTTAATATATACCCCGTATGGACTAACTTACAATTTAGAAGACGGTGTTAGGAAGTTTTAAGATACCTTGCCATCGGCAAGTGTTACAGCAACCCAAGTAATTCGATTGTGGATGACAGTATTCAGTAGAAGTTTCTACGCAATCCATGGTGGAGGGTACATAAGCTTCGGCCTGGCCGAACATACGGCCGTATATAATTGTTATAACTTGGTTTTTCATACTTTTAATGGGTAATTTTACCTTTTTTGTTTCAAATAGGAAATTTTGTCGAAAAAAATGCTAAATCCAATGTGAAAAAATTGTGATTTTTTGAAAATATTTGAGGTCAAACGTTTCCGACAAGCGTTAGAATCCATTAAAAATTATAAAAAATTATAAAAATTATTTATTTGACAAATTAACACAGAATTTTTTAATTTACATCCAAAACATTGAATTCGGATCACACCTAAGGAAGTGATGCAAATTCAGTGAAACGACTGTTGAAATGGAGGACTTCCGTCCACTGACAAGCCCATGTTAAATTCATCGCTTCTGCGTCAATTTTGCACCACTTCCGGATCCAAAAAGAACATTTTCATTACTTTTTTGGCGACGCTTTTTTTTGCTGGGGTCTTTAAGGCCTCTGCTATATTGATCAACTTCATTTCATTCAAAATCATTTTGTGGATTTTTTTCACCGTCCTCCGTGCTCATTTCACCACGCTTGAATTTTGCATACCAATCAATTATTGTTGATTTCCCTGGGGCAGAGTGCGGAAACTCATTATCAAGCCAAGTTTTTGCTTCCACCGTATTTTTTCCCTTCAGAAAACAGTATTTTATCAAAAGACGAAATTCCTTTTTTCTATTTTTTTCACAATAACAAAAGATGCTTCACAAAAGACGCTCTATCTCACGAACTAATTGGTATTTACACACAAAAAAATATTTTTCTGATTCAATCACGAAATTAATTGATCCAATTATTTTTTTAATTGAAATGTCTTCAATCACAGAAATGATAGTATCAATTTAAAAATTAATTGACAGTCAATTAAAAAATTAATTGATCCAATTAAAAAATTAATTGATAATATTAATTTGTGTGATTGATTTTTATTTCAATTAAAAAATTTGTTGATTCAATTAAATTTTTAATTGAATATTTTTTAAAACTCAATTAAGATTTTAATTGGAAAAATTTTGAAATTTTTTTTGTGTACAATACCATCCGACCTACATCAATAACAACTACTTATGCTAAGACGGACGGACATGCTTTGATCGACTCAGAATTTCACCACGACCCAGAATATATATATATATATATATATATATATATATATATATATATATATATATATATATATATATATATATATATATATATATATATATATATATATATATATATATATATATATATATATATATATATATATATATATATATATATATATATATATATATATATATATATATATATATATATAAGACCCCATAAAGTATATATATTCTATATATACTTTATGGGGTCTTAGAGCAATATTTCGATGTGTTACAAAGGGTATGACAAAGTTTATATACCCCCCATCCTATGGTGGAGGGTATAAAAACAATAATAATTATAACAAAAATCGAAGCAGTCATCTATAGCACTTTTTTTTCCAATTTCCCATAATCTCTGGACATTTATGCCCGTTCCTTTTAAGTGGAACCATTCCGATTGATTGAACGATCCAATTTAAAATTTCGACGGCAGTCTTTAACGAATATGTATTACACGAAAATAAATTGCTCTGGAGATAATCTTCCATAAGCCGACGGGGTTAAGAACTTATCAAACAATTTTATTTAAACATATGCAATCAATTACTTCACAAAGCACTACCCCATTAAAGGAATTTAGTAGAAAATATTTCTAACAAAGGCGTTACCACAATGAAAAATATTTTCTTGATAACTGGATGAGTAGCTCATGGTACACGAGGAAGGATGAGACCTGGCTATCTTTTTGCTACAAGAGAAAATTCAATAACAATCCTCTGGAAATCCCTTGAGATATTGCAGATTTCAAATTTTAGTCTGTGGCCTGTTTTCTCCATCCATGACCATTTGCTATCGACATCATCTCTTTCTGCATTCATCATAAACAAATTTCTTCATCTCAGGCACATGCCTGTGATTACTGGGCGTAGATGTTATCAGTCACAAAAATCAAAATTGTTTTTTTTTTGTTACTCCTCACCATGTCCATCTTTTATGGAACATTCATTCATGTTTCCTCTGATGGAAGCATTTCCATATTTGGGCCATTAAATGACTTAATGTTCTGAAATAGATATAAAATTTTTGCTGGTATATGAAAAGGCCATATGAGGTCCTTAAGTCAAGAGTCGGAGAATACGGCGTACGTGTATGTGTGTGTGGGTGTGTGTCATATCCCTACATGCATATTCCACATATATTTATAAATGTAAAGCACTTCTGCTCCATGGGCAGTAAACATTCAATGTGGGCGTCTCAGAGGATAATCCAGTGACTTCCAATCAAATCGTAATCACTTAACAAACAAATAACATTCCTTGTTCGTTTATTTTCATTTGAGACATAGATAAGGGAATTTATTTTCAATTTCATGCACTCACTCAAAGCATCTAGAATTGGGTAATGGTTTGCATTTTTTTTATTGTTTTTGATTGTTGTGTGTCCCCGCACCCTAGGATTTTTAAGGAATATAAAGTTATATACTATACAGAGTATAATAAGTTTGTGCATTTCTATGTAACGTCAAGAAGGAGCAGTTTGAGACCCAACGTATAGTATACCGATCGTCTTACAATTAAATACTGAATAGATTTAAAGGGTGATACGGTCAAAATTTGGTCAATATAAACTTGACGTATTTCTTTCAATTTTGCATTTAAAAAACATGAACACCCCTCATTTTGAAGGTGTGTGTGTGTAGAATGTTGCTCCTGTTTTGGAATTCACTCTTCAGTTGTCAAAATGCCGTCCAAGCAAGAAGAGCAGCGTATCAAAATTTTGCTCGCGCATCGCGAAAATCCGAGCTACTCGCACGCAAAGCTGGCAAAATCGCTAAATGTTGCCAAATCAACCGTTACAAATGTAACTAAAGTGTTTGGGGAACGTTTGTCGACAGCCAGGAAGTCTGGATCGGAGGGAAATCGAAAACCGGAAGCCGCTGAGACGACAAAGAGAGTTGCCGGTAGTTTCAAGCGAAACCCTAACCTCTCTCTCCGAGATGCGACAAATAAGCTGGGTGTATCGTCTACAACCGTGCATCGAGCCAAAAAACGAGCCGGACTATCGACTTACAAGAAGATAGTGACTCCAAGTCGCGATGATAAACAAACTACGACGGCCAAAGCGCGATCCCGGAGGCTGTACACGACGATGCTGACGAAGTTTGACTGCGTGGTAATGGACGACGAAACCTACGTCAAAGCCGACCACAAGCAGCTTCCGGGACAGGAGTTTTATACGGCAAACGGAAGGGGAAATTTAGCAGATATTTTCAAGCACATAAAACTGTCAAAGTTCGCAAAGAAATATCTGGTTTGGCAAGACATCTGTACCTGTGGCTTGAAAAGCAGCATTTTCATAGCTTTTGGGACTGTCAACCAAGAAATTTACATGAAAGAGTGTTTGAATAAACGTCTGCTGCCTTTCCTGAAGAAACACGGTTGTTCCGTACTTTTTTGGCCGGATTTGGCTTGCCATTGCCATTACGGTAAAAAGGCCATGGAGTGGTACGCCGCCAACAACGTGCAGGTGGTTCCCAAGGACAATAACCCTCCCAACACGCCAGAGCTCCGCCCAATTGAGAAATACTGTGCTATTGTCAATCGGATCCTAAAGAAGACCAAAAAAACTGCTAAGGACGAGCAGCAGTTTAAGGCAAACTGGCTTTCTGCGGCGAAGAAGGTGGACATGGTGGCTGTACAAAATCTGATGGCAGATGTCAAGCGTGAGGCCCGGAAATTCGGATTTGGAAAAGCGAAAGCTGAATTTTATACTAATTGAACTTGAAAAAGAAATTTAATTAGATTTTTTAAATAAACGATTTCACCAATTTACACGCGTTTTCCCTTGACCAAATTTTGACCGTATCACCCTTTAGCAATGTCCGTCTGTATGTCTGTCTCTCTGTCCATCTGTCTGTTTATGTATTTTTGTGTGCAAAGTACAGCTCGCAGTTTAGGTCCGATGGTCCTCAAATTTGGCACAGGATCTTATTTCTGCTCAAAGACAATCGCTATTGATTTCGGAAAAAAATTGTTCGGATTAAAATATAGATGCCGTGATTTTCAACGGGTTTTCTTCGAATTCCGTAAATCCGAATATTTTATGAGTGTCGAAAAACTTTGGAAAACATCAGTCAAATAGGCCCAAATTTAGATATAGCTCCCGATAAACGCTCATGTAGTCCCAAAAGCCAAAGTTTTCCCTGATTTGCTTCCAATTCTGTACAAGGAGTACAAGTGATAATATCGTAAATTGTGGCAGATTTAGTTGGAACCCATTCATATTTAGATATAGGTATAATATATATCTTTCGACCGCGTTACACTCATATGACCCATGAGGTCAAATTTGTAATCCGATTTAAGTGAAATTTTGCACAGGGAGTAGAATTAACGTTATATCTATGTCTGCCAAATTTGGTTGACTACGATTCAGATTTAGATATAACTTCCATATATATGTTTTTCCGATTTAGCGAAAAATGGCCAAATTACCAACATTTTCCTTGAAAAATCGCTACTTTTATGTCGCAAACATGTAAAACTGGCTCCAATTTTCCTATACTTCTAATAAATGTCTATCGATCGATAAATCATATATACAATTTTGGGAAGTTGCCCCAAAATTGGTTCAGATTTAAATGTTTGCCATATTTTTTACCAACATAGTATTCCACCCCAGGCCATTAGCCGACTTTAATTTCAAGTCGATAGATTTGGTAGAAGTCTAACTAATTTTGTTCAGATTGAGTCAGATTTAAATGTATGTATTTGGGACAAAAACTTTTATATATAGAACCCAACACATTTGACGGATTTGATATGGTATTGATAATGTGAATATACAAAGTGGTGCAGGGTATAAGATAGTCGACTCCGCCCGACTTTTGACTTTCCTGATTTGTTTTATATATATTTTGTCACTTTTTATATATTTTTATATATACTTTTTTCTACAGATAATTGTATTTCTCTATTCCCACATTTGGTAGAATTCTACCAAATATGGTAGATTTTTTTTACTGTTTGGTAGATTGTTTGAATTCTTGATTTTTTAATAGATTTTTCAAAATAGTCCCCTCCAACTAAGAAGTACGTCAAAATTTTCTATAGAAGTAAAATTTTCACAAAATTTTTTATAGAAATAAAATTTTTAAAATGTTCAATAGCAATAAAATTTTAACAAAATTATCTACGGGGATAAAACTTTGACAACATTATCTATAGAACTAAAATTTTTACAAAAGTTTCTATAGAACTAAAATTTTGACAAAAATTTCTATAGAAATAAAATTTTGACAAAATTTTCTGTAGAAATAAAGTTTTGACAAAATTTTCTATAGAAATAAAATTTGGACAAAATTTTCTATAGCAATAAAATGTTGACAAAATTTTCTATAGAAATAAAACTTTGACAAAATTTTCTATAGAAATAAAATTTTGACAAAATTTTCTATAGAAATAAAATTTTGACAAAATTTTCTATAGAAATAAAATTTTGACAAAATTTTCTATAGAAATAAAATTTTGATAAAATTTTCTATAGAAATGAAATGTTGACACAATTTTCTATGAAATCAAATTTTGACAAAATTTTCTATAGAAATAAAATTTTGGTAAAATTAAAAAAAAATGCTATAGAAACAAAATTTTGACAAAATTTTTTATAGAAATAAAATTTTGTCAATTTTTTTTTAAAGAAACAAATGTTTGACAAAAATACAATTTGGACAAAATTTTCTATAGAAATAAAATTTTGTCAAAATTTTCTATAGAAATAAAATTTTGACAAAATTTTCTATAGAAATAAAATGTTGACAAAATTTTCTAAAGGAATAAAATTTTGACAAAATTATCTATAGAAATAAAATTTTGACAAAATTTTCTATAGAAATAAAATTTTGTCAAAATTTTTTATAGAAATAAAATTTGAAAAAATGTTCAATAGCAAAAAAGTTTAACAAAATTATCTATGGGGATAAAATTTTGACAAATTTTTTATAGTAATACAATTATGACAAAATTTCTTATAGAAATAAAATTTTGACATAATTTTCTATAGAAATAAAATTTTGACACAATTTCTATAGAAACAAAACTTTGACAAAATTTTCTGTGGAAGTAGAATTTTGACAAAATGTTTAGTGGAAATAAAATTTTTACAAAATTTTCGGTGGAAAAAAATTTTGATAAAGTTTCCGATAGAAAAAAAATGTTGACAAAATTTTCGATAGAAATAAAGTTTTTGACAAAATTTTCTATCAAAATAAAATTTTGACAAAATTTTCTGTGGGAATAAAATTTTGACAAACTTTTCTATAGGAATACAATTTTGACAATTTTTTCTATAGAAATAAAATTTTTGACAACATTTTCTATCAAAATAAAATTTTTGACAAAATTTTCTATCAAAATAAAATTTTGACAATAGAAATAAAATTTTGATAAAATTTGTTATAGAAATAAAATTTTGACACAATTTTCTAAAGGAATAAAATTTTGACACAATTTTCCAGAGGAATAAAATGTTTACAAAATTTTCGATTGAAAGATAATTTTGACAAAATTTTCGATGGGATTCAAATTTTGACAAAATTTTTTATAGAAATAAAATTTTGTCAAAATGTTTTTAAAGAAAAAAATGTTTGACAAAAATTTCTATAGAAATAAAATTTTGACATAATTTTCTATAGAAACAAAATTTTGACATAATTTTCTATAGAAACAAAATTTTGACAAAATTTTCGATAGAAATAAACTTTTGACAAAATTTTCTGTGGAAGTAGAATTTTGACAAAATGATTAGTGGACGTAAAATTTTTACAAAATTTTCTGTGGAAAAAAATTTTGACAAAGTTTTCAATAGGAACAAAATTTTGATAAAATTTTCCATAGGAATAAAATTTTGACACTTTTTTCTATAGAAATAAATTTTTTGACAAAATTTTCTATCAAAATAAAATATTAATAATAGAAGTAAAATTTTTACAAAATTTTCTATAGAAATAAAATTTTGACGCAATTTTCTAAAGGAATAAAATTTTGACAAAATTATCTATAGAAATAAAATTTTGACAAAAATTTCTATAGAAATAAAATTTTGACGAAATTTTCTATAGAAATAAAATTTTGACACAATTTTCTATAAAGACAAAACTTTGACAAAATTTTCTGTGGAAGTAGAATTTTGACAAAATGTTTAGTGGAAATAAAATTTTTACAAAATTTTCGGTGAAAAAAAAATTTTGACAAAGTTTCCGATAGAAATAAAATGTTGACAAAATTTTCGATGGAAATAAAATTTTTTGACAAAATTTTCTATCAAAATAAAATTTTTGACAAAATTTTCTATCTAAATAAAATTTTGACCATAGAAATAAAATTTTGACAAAATTTTCTATAGAAAGAAAATTTTGACACAATTTTCTATAGAAATAAACTTTTGACAAAATTTTCGATAGAAATAAAATGTTGACTAAATTTTGAAAATATTTTCTATAGAAATAAATTTTTGACAAAATTTTCTATAGAAATAAAATTTTGACACAATTTTCTAAAGGAATAAAATTTTGACACAATTTTCCAGAGGAATAAAATTTTTACAAAATTTTGGATTGAAAGAAAATTTTGACAAAATTTTCTATGGGATTAAAATTTTGAAAAAAAATTTGTAAAATTTTCTTCAAATGTATGTAGATTAGTTTTGGCTCGAGTAGCATCTGTGCTTTGTAGACTTGCATTTCGACATAATACAAACGGCCCTGGGATTTGGATTGAATGTTCAATACGGGCACCGCCTACCGCTTTGGTCTATGTAAGATAGATTCAAGATTAGAAGGGTTTGCAGGTTTCCATGCATGTGCTCTAGGTCTAGCTGATATGTCTTTATTCTCGACAAACTCCAGAGCGACTCTTCCCCAAACTTCACCAATTAGCACCAACGCAGCTTTAAAACAAACCATAGTCGTCTGGTTATCAAAAGCATTTAGCTCAAATCGTCTTTGAGTGTCAAAGATTTGAGCCGTGAATTTTTTTTTAGCACGTGTGAGTAGACGCCAAGCAAAACATTCTCAAGTCTCAAGAATCCAAATCAAGGGGTCAGTTTATGTGGTGCCTAGATCAAAACTTGAGTTGCTTGCATACAGAAAACGATTCTGTACCCTTTGAAAGCCCGGGATTTATCATGGCCTTAACTAGGTGGTCCATGGATTTCAGCAGGTAGGATATTTGACATTTGGATTCGAGTACGGATATTAAAGGACTGGTGGATGGTTGTATCTGAAGAAGCGAATAAAATTCGACCACTTAATATTCCATTGATTTAGTCGATGATATATTACGGTCCTTTGTTTCTCGTTTATTTCCTTATTGTTGCCCCAAATTCACTTCCATTGTAAAAACAAGGATACCATTCCATCATAGTAGAACAACTGAGACAATAGTCTGGTCATTACCACCATTGAGTTAATCTAGTTCGGAATTGTTTGCCTGTAGTTTACCTTTTAACCCAGTGGTTTTTATCCCGCTGGGTGATGATCAAGTTATAATAACCAAACAACTGTCACTGCTGTTCGTTTGCCAATCTACGAGCCATTAACAGGGAGCCACAATGAATACAATTTTAGTTTTCACATGGACCCCACATGTATACTGCGACAACAGAAAACTTTACAGGAGACAAAGGACACCGTCTATCATGAAAACAAGCAACTATTCAAACAAGTTTTTTTGTTGTTGTTTTTGTTTCATTTGTTAGAAACTCTGTGAAAAAGAAGTCAACTTGTTTTGCTGAGTTTTCAACGTAAAAGGCTGACAAACTGAAAATGATGGAAAAATACGCTGATGCAACATAACTGCAGGGAAAGTGACCGAAATTGTAAAGGGTGCGTGAACATCAACAAATGACCAGAATGCAGTGAATGAAGTCCAGAGAGAGAGAGAGAGCGACAGAAAGCTAAATGGGTTAGTGCCAACACTGTTGGCTCTTTGGCTTTTCGCTAATAGTTTGTTTTGGCCACATATGCGGGTGGTTTTGGCCAACGGGCACAACAGTTATCCGAATTTGTCATGTGAATGCATTTGTCAATTTGACATTGCTTTAGGACTGATTGTTGAGGAACTAGTGGAAAAACAGAACTAATGGCAGTGATGTTCTCAAACTTGTATGTGAGAGAACACAAAGAAAAAAAGGAAAAACCAGTGAGTGACACTTGGCGAAGGGGAAATTTCAACCGAAATAATTTCTTTGATATTTTCTTTGATAGAACTAAACAAGTATATATAGCAGTAAGTTCGGCCGGGCCGAATCTTAAATACCCACCACCATGAATAAAATATAATACTTTACTTTGAAAACTCTTCGTCGTAGCGGGTTACTTGATAAATATATAGCATATTGGGGGTTTGATGACAAATCTTCTCCCAAGCAACTCAGTTCAACCAGTACGGTTCCCGAAAAAAAAAATTAAAGATTCTACCTATGAAGACCAGATCAGATTCTGGATTTATGAGAACCAATTTTGTTTGAGTTTTAGAGAAATCATAAACATATCGTGTATATGATGAAATAACACCTTGATTTGAAATCTTAAATCTGTAAATTTTTTCCGCCATTATTTAAATGAATACAATGAGTAAAATCTGGAAATTTTACTTTAAGTTTCAAGCAATTTTCATGATCAGTGCGCCTGCTATACCCTGAAAGAAGCGTTTTTCTTTTCTGAGAAACGAAATTTTAGACAAGCAAAGTTTACTTTTGACACAAATTTTAGAGACAATCGTTGACACAAATTTTAGAGACAATCGTTGAATGGCGTATCAAAAATTCGGATTAGTTTGCTCTAAACGAAAATACTTTATACCAAAGGGGAATTTCGTTTGTCTAAAATTTCATTCCGGAGGAAAATATTTTTTCTTTGGGTGCAGCCTCAAGAAGTTAATTCGGTCTATATCGATGCCTTGCCAAATAAAAATAAATGCGATACAGATTTTTGAGGGTCTAAAATTCCAGTATGTATAAATTTTTTTGCAAATCGGATAAAAACTATGGTTTCTAGAAGCCCAAGGAGTTAAAACTAGAGATCGGTCTACGTGGAGGCTATTCTAAAACATGGGTCGACACACACCATATTCGGCTGACCTATTTGTGGTCAGCCGGATTCCAGAAGTCCTAGAAATAAATTCGGTAGTTAGGTCTATATGGAGGCTATACCAAAACACGGACCAATACTCACCACCTCTTAATGTTCCTCAAATACCTCTAGAATTCCACTTTCAGACGACTTGGGTGAAAACTACGAATTCTAGAAGCCCAAGAAGCAAAATCGTGAGGTCAGTCTATATATGGGCTATACCAAAACATGGACCGATACGGACCATTTTCGACACACCTCTTTGTGGTCCTAAGATACGTCTATATTTCTTATTTCCGGTAAATTGGATAAGAACTACGGATTCTAGAAGCCCAAGAAAAAAAGTCGATAGATCGGTATATATGGACGCAATACCAAAATATTGACCAATAGGCACCATTTGCGATACACCTATTTGTGATCTTAAAATACCTCTAGATTTTCAATTTCAAGCAAATCGGTTAGAAAATATAGTCTCTAGACGGCCAAGAAGTAAAATCGAGAGATATGTCCATATAGGGGTTATACCAAACAAGTATAGACGGCCGTAAGTTCGGCCAGGCCGAATCTTATGTACCCTCCACCATGGATTGTGTAGAAACTTCTACGAAAGACTGTCATCCACAATCGAATTATTTGGGTTGTGGTATCTTAAAACTTCTTTACGTCGTTTTCTAAATTTTGAGTTAGTACATACGTGGTATATATTAGACAAAAAGTTATGTATAGTTAAGTGTTATGTACAGTTGAAATATGGGGGTCACTTATATAGGGGCTATATACAATTATGAACTTGATATGGACCAATTTTTGTGTGATTGGGGATCGATTTATCTGAGGGCCATATATAACTATAGACCGATATGGACCTAGTTAGGCATGGTTGTGAACGACCATATACTAGCACAATGCACCAAATTTCAACTCACTCGGATGAAATTTGCTCCTCCAAGAGGCTCCAAAACCAAATCTGGGGATCGTTTTATATGGGGCTATGTATGATTATGGACTGATATGTTTCACTTTTGGCATGGTTGTTAAATATCATATACTACCACCACGTACCAAATTTCAAGCAGATCGGATGAATTTTGCTTCTCCAAACGGCACCGGAGGTCAAATCTGGGGATCGGTTTATATGGGAGCTATATATAATTATGGGCTGATAGGAACCAATTCATGCATGGTTGTTGGATACCATATACTAACATCACGTACCAAATTTCAACCGAATGGGAAGAATTTTGCTCTTCCAAGGGGCTCTGGAGGTCAAATCTGGGGATCGGTTTATATTGGGGCTATATATAATTATGGACCGATGTGGACCAATTTTTGCATGGTGGTTAGAGACCATATACTAACACCATGTACCAAATTTCAGCCGGATCGGATGAAATTTGCTTATCTTAGAGGCCTCGCAAGCCAATTCGGGGGATCGGTTTATATAGGGGCTATATATAATTATAGACCGATGTGGATCAATTTTTGCATGGTTATTAGAGACCATATATTAACACCATGTACCAAATTTCAGCCGGATCGGATGAAATTTGCTTCTCTTAGAGGCGTCGCAAGCCAAATTTGGGGGTCCGTTTATATGGGGGCTATACGTAAAAGTTGAGCGATATGGCCCATTTGCAATACCATCTGACCTACATCAATAACAACTACTTGTGCCAAGTTTCAAGTCGATAGCTTGTTTCGTTCGGAAGTTAGCGTGATTTCAACAGACGGACGGACGGACGGACGGACGGTCTTAGAGCAATATTTCGATGTGTTACAAACGGAATGACAAAGTTAATATACCCCCCATCCTATGGTGGAGGGTATAAAAATGGACCGATACACCTCAATTTCGGCACACAAATTTTGGGTAATAGAAACAGTTTATAGAAGCCCAAGAATAAAAATCGGGAGATAGGTCTATATGGCGACTATAGCTAAACATGGACCGATACTGACCATTTTCGACACAGCTCTTTATGGTCCTAAAATACCTCTATATTTTCAATTTCAGGCAAATCGGATAGAAAATACAGTTTCTAGACGCCCAAGAAGCAAATTTGGGAGATCGGTCTATATGGGGGCTATACCAAAACATGGACCGATGGGTACCATTTTCGGCGTACCTTTCTCTGGTCCCAAAATACCTCTAGATTTTCAATTTCAGGCAAACCGGATAGTAAATACAGTTTGTAGAAGCCCAAGAAGCAAAATCGGTAGATCGGTCCATATGGGGGCTATACCAAAGCATGGACCGATACGGACCATTTTCGGCACACTTTTTATGGTCCTCAAGTACCTCTAGATTTTTAATTTCAGGCAAATTCGAGAAAAACTACGTTTTTTTTATAAGTCCAAGACGCCAAATCGGGAAATCGGTTTATATGGGGACTATATCAAAACTTGGACCGATATAGCCCATCTTCGAACTTGACCTGCCTGCAAATAAAAAACGAATCTTTGCCAAATTAAAGGACGATAGTGCCATTATTGAAGGCTGAAGCATGATTACAACAGACAGACAGACAGACGGACAGACGGACATGCTTATATTGTCTTAGAATTTCTCCCTGATCAAGTATATATAATCTATATAGTCGGAAATCGATATTTTGATGTGTTACACACGGAATGACAAACTTATTATACCCCCATCACCATTGTATGGTGGTGGGTATAAAAAAGTTAAATATGGCAGTTATTGGAATTCTCAAAATTCACACTTCGCTGGCCACACTCAAAAAAAAAAGTTGACTTGGATCCAAAGATTTTGATCTTCTCTTAAGGATTTTGGTATTGATTGCGAGCCAAAGATGCGGCTTCTTTAAAATAAAGAATTTTTTAGCAACCTATCTGGACTTAAATCTAGGATCAATGAAGTTATAATTATAATTCAGATCTCATTTATTAAATTTTCATTTTCTTTTCACCAGTTTAAAAATCCAAATTATAGCGTATAACTCAAAGCAACAATGTTTTCTTAATTCCAAAAAACTTGAAACCAAAGATGCTAAAGCCTCCAAATAAGTCTAAGCCTATATTTGAAGATTTTTTATCTTAAATCTAAAGATTCAATATTTCAGTTAATTTAAGGAAGACTTCTTTAAATAAAAAAATGTGTTTCTTTATATTAAGAAAAATTTTCCTTAGTTCAAAGACATGCGACTTTAACGGAGAGACGCAAATTTACAAAATTTGTGTCCTAAATTTAATGAAAACAAGTATATACTACCGTAAGTTCGGCCAGGCCGAAGCTTATGTACCCTCCACCTTGGATTGCGTAGAAACTTCTACTGAAGACTGTCATCCACAATCGAATTACTTGGGTTGCGGTAACTTTTGCCGATGACAAGGTATCTTAAAACTTCCTAATACCGTAATATATACCACGTAGTCCATACGTGGTATATATTGAACTTAAAATGACCGTTTAAATACGTATATAAAATTTTCTATAGAAAATGACAAAATAAAATTTTGACAAAATTTTCTATAGAAGTAAAATTTAGACAAAATTTTCTATAGAAATAACATTTTGACAAAATTTTCTATAGAAATAAAATTTTTACAAAATTTTCAAAAGATTTAAAAATTTTGACAACATTCTCTATAGAATTAAAATTTTGACAACATTTTCTACAGAAATAAAATTTTGCCAAAATTTTCTATAGAAATAAAATTTGACAAAATTTTCTATAGGAATAAAATTTCGACAAAATTTTCTATAGAAATAGAATTTTGAATTTTGAAAATTTTGAAAATTTTAATTTGGAAAATAAAGTTGTCCTTAACTCGTTTTTAAAGGACTTTGATAGCATATGAAGAAAATAAGCTGGGAAAGCGAAAATTTAAAATTTGCTTCCTAGAAGCAAGTACACAAAACCCAAATTTAAAAGAGAATTGTGTCTTAAAAGTATCCTTACTTGTATTCTCCGCTTCTTTGGCTCGGAATCAATACCAAATTTTTTAAAGTAAAGACAAAATCTTTGGAACCGGGTATGATTTTTTTTTTCAGTGTATTAGCGGCCATATATTAACACCACGTTGCAAATTTCAACCGGATCGGATGAATTTTGCTCGTCCAAGTGGCTACGGAGTTCAAATCTGGGGATCGGTTTATATGATTTCATGTCTTTAAAATACGAATGCAAATTTTACTTAGCATAGAAGACGCATTTCTCTAGTATAAAGTTTTTTTCCTTGACCAGAGGTCGATAAACTTTTCAATGAAGTCGTATTGTCCTTATAATTAAGTGATTTGATTTAAAAATGGATATCATAACATGAAAGAAAAAATGTTTGGGCTAAGGTCAACTTGACTTTAATAATTCAGAAAAATTCTTTAAATTTAATGAATTTGTCTTTAGATTTGTTGCCTTTTTGCGTCTTGACTATAAAGCAAAAAATCGTTCAAATTTAGGACATGTTTTTCCAAACTTTATTTTAAAGATGTTTTTTTACTTGAAACATAGCATAATTTCTACGGGATGTCGAGTCTTAATTTGGAAAATAAAGTTGTCCTTAACTCGTTTTTAAAGGACTTTGATAGCATGTGAATAAAATAAGCTGAGAAAGCGAAAAATTAAAATTTGCTTCCTAGAAGCAAGTACACAAAACCCAAATTTAAAAGGGAATTATGTTTTAAAAGTATCCTTATTTGTATTCTCCGCTTCTTTGGCTCGGAATCAATACCAAATTTTTTAAAGTAAATACAAAATCTTTGGAACCGGGCATGCTTTTTTTCAGTGTATTAGCGGCCATATATTAACACCACGTTGCAAATTTCAACCGGATCGGATGAACTTTGCTCGTCCAAGTGGCTACGGAGTTCAAATCTGGGGATCGGTTTATATAGGGGCTATATATAATTATGAACCGATATGGACCAATTTTTGAATGGTTCTTAGAGATCATATACTAACACCATGTACCAAATTTCAGCCTGATCGGATGAAATTTCCTTCTCTTAGAGCAATCGCAAGCCAAATTTGGGGGTCCGTTTATATGGCGGCTATACGTAATAGTGGACCGATATGGACCAATTTTTGCATGGTTTTTAGAGGCCATATACTAACACCATGTACCAAATTTCAGCCGGATCGGATGAAATTTGCTTCTTTTAGAGCAATCTCAAGCCAAATTTGGGGGTCCGTTTATATGGGGGCTATACGTAAAAGTGGACCGATATGGCCCATTTGCAATACCATCTGACCTACATCAATAACAACTACTTGTGCCTAGTTTCAAGTCGATAGCTTGTTTCGTTCGGAAGTTAGTGTGATTTCAACAGACGGACGGACGGACGGACGACGGACATGTTCAGATCGACTCAGAATTTTTCCACGACCAATTTTTGCATGGTTGTTAGAGATCATATTCTAATACCATGTACCAAATTTCAGCCGTATCGGATGAAATTTGCTTCTCTTTGAGGCTCCGCAAGCCAAATCTGGGGATCGGTTTATATGGGGTCTATATATCATTATGGACTGATGTGGACCAATTTTTGCATGGTTGTTGGAAACCGTATATTAACACCATGTACCAAATTTCAGCCGGATCGGATGAAACTTGCTTCTCTTAGAGCAATCGCAAGCCAAATTTGGGGGTCCATTTATATGGGGGCTATACGTAAAAGTGGACCGATATGGACCAATTTTTGCATGGTTTGTAGAGGGAATATACTAACACCATGTACCAAATTTCAGCCGGATCGGATGAAATTTGCTTCTTTTAGAGCAATCTCAAGCCAAATTTGGGGGTCCGTTTATATGGGGGCTATACGTAAAAGTGGACCGATATGGCTCATTTGCAATACCATCTGACCTACATCAATAGCAACTACTTGTGCCTAGTTTCAAGTCGATAGCTTGTTTCGTTCGGAAGTTAGCGTGATTTCAACAGACGGACGGACGGACGACGGACATGCTCAGATCGACTCAGAATTTCACCACGACCCAGAATATATATACTTTATGGGGTCTTAGAGCAATATTTCGATGTCTTACAAACGGAATGACAAAGTTAATATACCTCCATCCTATGGTGGAGGGTATACAAATTTTTGAAGTAAAGATTATAATTTTTGTTCTAATTAAAATATCATTAATGTAAAGAAATTTGTCCTTAATATTTTGTAAATTGCGTATAGTAAAATTTAGGCTGCATAATCTTTAATATCATGTAAATATTTTTTTCAGTGCATAAAGTAAAAATGACACGTATTGCAAGCAAATTCCGGTTACTATTATATCTAAACCGCTTGTTTTCAAAGTTATTCTATGGAATTCAAGCAAGACATGTGGCTGTTCACAAATCAAATAGTCGAGTTGTTTGTTAAAGAGGTCATCTGAAAATGTTCACCTTCGATTGGCTACCAGAACTCAAGCGGAACTAAGGTAATGTTCTCTCTAATCCATATTTATTGGTGTGTTCAATAGTGAAATAATAAAATGATAATTACGCTTTATACTGGCCCATATGCGTATGACACTGTAGCGTATTATAATATTAAGCCACGTTCTCTTTAACTGTCTCCACTGCATTGTTGTTGTTGTTGTTTTTTTTAAGATTTGGCAAAACTTTCGTTCTCATTTTCACCATCACACTTAACATCATGACTGGGCACAGTATGGGTCCTATGCTGCATTGCAAAAAAAAAAGCGAACACTGCCAAACACTTGGAAGTACATACGCACACATATACACACATACACACCCGTTCTCAAATTAAAACGGAAATGAACCAAATGGCAATAGACAGTTACGTTAAAAATAACTGTATCACCATAGGCGACAATGAACAAAAAGGATGAGTGCAATAGCAACTTGTTCTCCTACCGATGACTCCATGATATTTGCCAGCTATTCATTCAGGGAATGAAAACAAACCTAAAAACTACCAAAAAAATGTGCTGATTGGCAAAGGCTTTGATCTATCCAGGGAAGCAATGAATACTAAAGGAACCAATTCGAAAAAATAAAACAAGCTAGTTTCAATATATCCTGGAGATACTGACAGGATATTTCAATCACTTCCTACCTCTCTTTCTTCATGAAGCTGTCAATATTTTGTCCACTATCGCAAAATTCAATAGATCCAAATGCTGTCAAAGTTACAAAGTCAAATTAGTATTCAATTACAAGAAGATAACCTAGTCCATTCATTGGATGATGTGTCCTGTGTTGATATGGATCGGTTAGCATGCTGTGTGGCATTAGGTATGTATTCAGAGTGGGTAAGCTATACATATGTAAAGGACATGAATGGAATCTTTTTATAAAACACACACACACACACATATATATATATACATACTGTATCAATAGATAGCCATGGAATATTGAATTAAATTGGTGTAATTATACCCTTCACCACTACTGTGGTACAGGGTATAATAGGTTTGTACATTTGTATGTAACGCCAAGAAGGAAAAGTCTGAGACCCATCGTTTAGTATACCGATCGTCTTAGAATTAAATTCTGAGTCGATTTAACGATGTCCGTCTGTCTGTCTGTCTGTCTGTTCATGTATTTTTGTGCGCAAAGTACAGGTCGCAGTTTAAGTCCGATCGTCTTCAAATTTGGCATAGGGTCGTTTTTTGGGACAAGGACAATCGCTATTGATTTTGGAAAAAATCGGTTCAGATTTAGATATAGCTGCCATATATATTTGTCCCCGATCTGGTCATAATTGGCGTGTTTATCAACCGATGATCTTCAAATTCAGTACATCCGAATATTTTATGAGTCTCGAAAAACTTGCAAAATATCAGCTAAATCGGTTCAGATTTAGATATAGCTCCCATATATATCTTTCGTCTGATTTAGACTCATATGACCACAGAGGCCACAGTTTACTACCGATTTTTGTGAAATTTTGCATAAAGAGTAGAATTGACATTCTACCAACGTTTGGTAAATTTAATTGAAATCGGTTCAGATTTAGATATAGCTCCCATATATATCTTTCCCCCGATATGGACTAATATGGTTCCAGAAGCCAGATTTTTCCCCCAATTTTGTTGAAATTTTGCACTAGGATTATAATTAGTAGTGTAGTCAATTGTGCCAAATTTTATTGAAATCGGTTCAGATTTATATACAGCTCCTATATATATCGTTCCCCCGATTTACACTCATATTACCACAGTGGCCAATCTTTTACTCCGATTTAATTGAAATTTTGCACAGGCAGTAGAATTAGCATTGTAGCTTAGCGTGCCAAATTTGGTTGAAATCGGTTCAGATTTAGATATAACTCCCATATATATGTTTTTCTGATTTCGAAAAAAATGGTCAAAATACCAACATTTTCCTTGTAAAATCGCCGTCGAAAAGTTGTAAAAATGACTCTAATTTTCCTAAACTTCTAATATATATATATATATATATATATATATATATATATATATATATATATATATATATATATATATATATATATATATATATATATATATATATATATATATATATATATATATATATATATATATATATATATATATATATATATATATATATATATATATATATATATATATATATATATATATATATATATATATATAAAGGGTGATTTGTTAAGAGCTTGATAACTTTTTTTAAAAAAAAAACGCATAAAATTTGCAAAATCTCATCGGTTCTTTATTTGAAACGTTAGATTGGTCCATGACATTTACTTTTTGAAGATAATTTCATTTAAATGTTGACCGCGGCTGCGTCTTAGGTGGTCCATTCGGAAAGTCCAATTTTGGGCAACTTTTTCGAGCATTTCGGCCGGAATAGCCCGAATTTCTTCGGAAATGTTGTCTTCCAAAGCTGGAATAGTTGCTGGCTTATTTCTGTAGACTTTAGACTTGACGTAGCCCCACAAAAAATAGTCTAAAGGCGTCAAATCGCATGATCTTGGTGGCCAACTTACCGGTCCATTTCTTGAGATGAATTGTTCTCCGAAGTTTTCCCTCAAAATGGCCATAGAATCGCGAGCTGTGTGGCATGTAGCGCCATCTTGTTGAAACCACATGTCAACCAAGTTCAGTTCTTCCATTTTTGGCAACAAAAAGTTTGTTAGCATCGAACGATAGCGATCGCCATTCACCGTAACGTTGCGTCCAACAGCATCTTTGAAAAAATACGGTCCAATGATTCCACCAGCGTACAAACCACACCAAACAGTGCATTTTTCGGGATGCATGGGCAGTTCTTGAACGGCTTCTGGTTGCTCTTCACTCCAAATGCGGCAATTTTGCTTATTTACGTAGCCATTCAACCAGAAATGAGCCTCATCGCTGAACAAAATTTGTCGATAAAAAAGCGGATTTTCTGCCAACTTTTCTAGGGCCCATTCACTGAAAATTCGACGTTGTGGCAGATCGTAAGTCTATTCATGATGAAATGTCAAAGCATACTGAGCATCTTTCTCTTTGACACCATGTCTGAAATCCCACGTGATCTGTCAAATACTAATGCATGAAAATCCTAACCTCAAAAGAATCACCCTTTATATATATATATATATATATAGATCGGATGAAATATGCTTCTCTTAGAGGCTCCACAAGCCAAATCTGGGATCGGTTTATATGGGGGCTATATACAATTATGGACCGATGTGGACCAATTTTTGCATGGTTGTTAGAGACCATATATTAACACCATGTACCAAATTTCAGCCGGATCGGATGAAATTTGCTTCTCTTTTAGGCTCCGCAAGCCAAATCTAGGGATCGGTTTATATGGGGGCTATATACAATTATGGACCGATGTGGACCAATTTTTGCATGGTTGTTAGAGACCATATACCAAATCCATGTACCAAATTTCAGCCGGATCGGATGAAATATGCTTCTGTTAGAGGCTCCACAAGCCAAATCTGAAGGTCACTTTATATGGGGGCTATACGTAAAAGTGGACCGATACGGCCCATTTTCAATACCATCCGACCTACATCGATAGCAACGACTTGTGCCAAGTTTCAAGTCTATAGCTTGTTTCGTTCGGAAGTTAGCGTGATTTCAACAGACGGACGGACGGACGGACATGCTTAGATCGACTCAGAATTTCACCATGACCCATGACAATAAATATACTTTATGGGGTCTTAGAGCAATATTTCGATGTGTTGCAAACGCAATGACAAAGTTTATATACCCCCATCCTATGATGGAGGGTATAAAAATATGGGAAACATTTAAATCTGAAGCAATTTTAAGGAAACTTCGAAAAAGTTTATTTATGATTTATATATATATATATATATATATATATATATATATATATATATATATATATATATATATATATATATATATATATATATATATATATATATATATATATATATATATATATATATATATATATATATATATATATATATATATATATACATATATATATATATATATATATATATATATATATATATATATATATATATATATATATATATATATATATATATATATATACATGGTGTTAATATATGGTCTCTAACAACCATGCAAAAATTGGTCCACATCGGTCCATAATTGTATATAGCCCCCATATAAACCGATCCCAGATTTGGCTTGTGGAGCCTCTAAGAGAAGCATATTTCATCCGATCCGGCTGAAATTTGGTACATGGTGTTGGTATATGGTCTCTAACAATCATGCAAAAATTGGTCAACTTCGGTCCATAATTATATATAGACCCCATATAAACCGATCCCAGATTTGGCTTGTGGAGCCTCTAAGAGAAGCATATTTCATCCGATCCGGCTGAAATTTGGTACATGGTGTTGGTATATGGTCTCTAACAATCATGCAAAAATTGGTCAACTTCGGTCCATAATTATATATAGACCCCATATAAACCGATCTCCAGATTTGGCTTGCGAATCAACAAAGAGAAGCAAATTGCATCCGATCCGGCTGAAATTTGGTACATGGTGTTGGTATATGGTCTCTAACAACCATGCAAAAATTGGTCCACATCGGTTCATAAGTATATATAGCCCCCATATAAACCGATCCCCAGATTTGGCTTGCGAAGTCTCCAAGAGAAGCAAATTTCATCCAATCCGGTTGTAATTTGGAACATGGTGTTAGTATATGATCTTTAACAAGCGTGCCGGAATTGGTCCATATCGGTCCATAATTGTACGTGGTGTTAGTATATGGTCGCTAACAACCATACCAAAATTGGTCCAATCACACAAAAATTGGTCCATATCGGTTCATAATCATGGTTGCCACTAGAGCCAAAAATAGTCTACCAAATGTTATTTCTATAGAAAATTTTGTCAAAATTTTATTTCTATAGAAAATTTTGTCAAAATTTTATTTCTAGAGAAAATTTTGTTAAAATTTTATTCGGTTCATAATAAAATTTTCATCATTGTCAAAATTTCATTTTTATAGAAAATTTTATTCAAATTTTATTCGGTTCACAATCATGGTTGCCACTCGAGCCAAAAATAATCTATCAAGATTTTATTTCTATAGAAAATTTTGTCAAAAGTTTATTTCTATAGAAAATATTGTGAAAATTTTATTTCTGTAGAAAATTTTGTTAAAATTTTATTTCTGTAGAAATTTTTTTCAAAATTTTATGTTTACTTTGTCAAACTGAATTACATACGTATTGGATCGATCTTTTTTGATTTAATATATACCACGTATGGACTTACATACAATTTAGAAGATGGTGTTAGGAGGTTTTAAGATACCTTGCCATCGGCAAGCGTTATCGCAACGTAAGTAATTCGATTGTGGATGGCAGTGTTTAGAAGAAGTTTCTACGCAATCCATGATGGAGGGTACATAAGCTTCGGCCTGGCCGAACTTACGGCCGTATATACTTGTTTTTACTAACAATGTGATCCACCCTAGTGCATTAGCCGACTTAAATTTTAAGTCTATAATTTTTGTAGAAGTCTATCAAATTCTGTCCAGATCGAGTGATATTTAAATGTATGCATTTGTGACAAACCTTTATATATAGCCCCCCAACACATTTGACGGATGTGATATGGTATCGAAAATTTAGATCTACAAAGTGGTGCAGGGTATAATATAGTCGGTCCCGCCCCACTTTAGACTTTCCTTACTTGTTTTTAATAGAAACTAAATAATATCCGACAAATAAGGAAAGTCTAAAGTAGGGCGATGGGGCCGACTATTTTTTACACCATCTCAAATCCTTCGAATTTTTTGAATGCTATATATAAAGGTTTATATTCCCATTTACATTTATTTAAATCTTGATTGAGTTGGACAAAATTTGTTACACTCCTACAAAATCCTTGGACAGAAAATTGTAATCGGCTAATACCCTAAAACGAAAAAAAATTAGTAAAGTAATATTGGAAATATTTAAAGCTAAAGCGATTTTTATGAAATTTCGCAACAGTGCTTTTATGATTTATCGGGCGATATGTATATGTATTAGAGGCATAGGTAACTTTCAGTAGATTTTTAAATTATTGGCTACTTATGTTAGCTGTAGCAATATGGGCTAGATTTCGCCAATTTAGGTGGTCAATTGAATTTTGGCAACATTTACATAAATCGGAGCCTTATATAAATTTTAACGAATTCTGTGGGTAGTTTGACATTAAAGTAAGTAGCAAATGTCTACAATATGGAGTGTGTGTAAAATATGACTCTAATGGCCATATTTGCCTGAATCGGTAGATCATATTTAGGGATCCCTTATCTAAGTCAGTAACAGAGAATGAAGCCGCTTAGTCGCGTCGCCAATTTCAGTTGCCGCCGCCAATTTCAGTTTTTGCCAGTCGAAGCCGCCGTCGAATATGTCGACTCATATCGACTCATATTTAGCCGCCAATTTATCAAAAATACTGGTTTAAATCAGAACAAGAATATACGGCTGTAAGTTCGGCCAGGCCGAATCTTATGTACCCTCCACCATGGATTGCGTAGAAACTTCTACGAAAGACTGTCATCCACAATCGAATTATTTGGGTTGTGGTATCTTAAAACTTCTTAACATCGTTTTCTAAATTGTCAGTTAGTCCATACGTGGTAGAGAGCCAGAATTGCAATATGGGGGTCGCTTATATGGGGGCTATATACAATTATGAACTTGATATGGACCAATTTTTGTGTGATTGGGGATCGATTTATCTGAGGGATATATATATAACTATAGACCGATATGGACCTAGTTAGGCATGGTTGTTAACGGCCATATACTAGCACAATGTACCAAATTTCAACTGACTCGGATGAAATTTACTCCTCCAAGAGGCTCCAAAACCAAATCTGGGGATCGGTTTATATGGGGGCTATATATGATTATGGACTATCATATACTACTCATGTACTACCACCACATACAAAATTTCAACCAGATCGGATGAATTTTGCTTCACCAAAAGGCACCAGAGGTCAAGTCTGGGGATCGGTTTTATGGGGGCTATATATAATTATGGACTAATATGAACCAATTCCTTCTTAATATCGTTTTCTAAATTGTGAGTTAGCCCATACGTGGTAAGTCTACAATAATTACAAATAATTACGAATGGACTGTTTGCACGATACGTAGAGAGCCACAATTGAAATGTGGGGGCTCCATACAATTAAAGGGTGATACGGTCAAAATTTGGTCAAGGGAAAACGCGTGTAAATCGGTGAAATCGTTTATTTAAAAAATCAAATTAAATTTCTTTTTCAAGTTCAATTAGTACAAAATTCAGGAAAAATATTCAGTTAGGCTTTCGCTTTTCCAAATCCGAATTGCCGGGCCTCACGCTTGACACCTGCCATCAGATTTTGTACAGCCACCTTGTCCACCTTCTTCGCCGCAAAAAGCCAGTTTGCCTTGAACTTCAGGTCGTCCTTAGCAGTTTTTTTGGTCTTCTTTAGGTTCCGCTTGACAATAACCCAGTATTTCTCAATTGGGCGGAGCTCTGGCGTGTTGGGAGGGTTCTTGTCCTTGGGAACCACCTGCACGTTGTTGGCGGCGTACCACTCCATGGCCTTTTTACCGTAATGGCAAGATGCCAAATCCGGCCAAAACAGTACAGGTACAGATGGCTTGCCAAACCAGATACTTCTTTGCGAACTTGGACAGTTTTAAGTGCTTGAAAATATCTGCTACCTTTCCCCTTCCTTTTGCCGTATAAAACTCCTGTCCCGGAAGCTGCTTGTAGTCGGCTTTGACGTAGGTTTCGTCGTCCAGTCGTGTACAGTCTCCGGGATCGCACTTTGGCCGTCGTATTTTGTTTATCATCGCGATTTAGAGTCACTACCTTCTTGTAAGTCGATAGTCCGGCTCGTTTTTTGGCTCGATGCATGGTTGTAGACGATACACCCAGCTTATTTGCGGCATCTCGGAGAGAGAGGTTAGGGTTTCGCTTGAAACTACCGGCAACTCTCTTTTTCGTCTCAGCGGCTTCCGGTTTTCGATTTCCCCCCGATCCAGACTTCCTGGCTTTCGACAAACGTTCCCCAAACACTTTAATTACAGTTGTAACGGTTATTTTGGCAACTTTTAGCGATTTAGCTTTCCGTGCGAGTAGCTCGGATTTTCGCGATGCGCGAGCAAAATTTTGATACGCTGCTCTTCTTGCTTGGACGGCATTTTGACAACTGAAGTGTGAATTCCAAAATCAAAATAAGAGCAACATTCTACACGCACACACCTTCAAAATGAGGGGTGTTCAGGTTTTTTAAATGCAAAATTGAAAGAAATACGTCATATTGACCAAATTTTGACCGTATCACCCTTTATGAACTTGATATGGACCAATTTTTGTGTGATTGGGGATCGATTTATCTGAGGGCTATATATAACTATAGACCGATATGGACCTAGTTAGGCATGGTTGTTAACGGCCATATACTAGCACAATGTACCAAATTTCAACTGACTCGGATGAAATTTGCTCCTCCAAGAGGCTCCAAAACAAAATATGGGGATCGGTTTATATGGGGGCTATATATGATTATGTACTGATATGGACCACTTTTAGCATGGTTGTTAAATATCATGTACGAAATTTCAACCTGATCGGATGAATTTTGCTTCTCCAAAAGGCACCAGAGGTCAAATCTGGGGATCGGTTTATATGGGGGCTATATATAATTATGGACTGATATGAACCAATTCCTGCATGGTGGTTGGATACCATATACTAACATCACGTAACAAATTTCAACCGAATCGGATGAATTTTGCCCTTCCAAAGGGCTTCGGAGGTCAAATCTGTGGATCGGTTTGTATGGGGGCTATATATAATTATGGACCGATTTCAACCAATTTTTGCATGGGTGTTTCAGACCATATATTAACACTATGTACCAAATTTCAACCGGATCGGATGAAATTTGCTTCTCTTAGAGGCTCAGCAAGCCAAATCGGGGGATCGGTTTATATGGGGGCTTTATATAATTATTGACCGATGAGGACCAATGCATAGTTGTTAGAGACCATAAAATTTCAGCCGGATCGGATAAAATTTGCTTCTTTTAGAGGATCGGCAAGCCAAATTTGTGGATCCGTTTATATGGGGGCTATACGTAAAAGTGGACCGATATGGCCCATTTACAATACCATCTGACCTACATTAATAACGACTACTAGTGCCAAGTTTCAAGGCGATAGCTTGTTTTGTTCGGAAGTTAGCGTGATTTCAACAGACGCACGGACGGACGGACGGACATGCTCAGATCGACTCAGTATTTCACCACGACCCAGTATATATGTACTTCATGGGGTCTTAGAGCAATATTTACAAACGGAATGAAAAAGTTAATATACCCCCATCCTATGGTGGAGGGTATAAAAATGTATTAAAAATTGTCGTATTTTTTCCAAAAATTTTGAACCTTTCACCCAAAATCAATCAATTTCCAGCTGCTATAATGATTTTGCAAAAAATTAGCTCAGAAAATTTTAATTCAATGTAAATTTGATTGTACAACTAGTCTCATTACCATTCGAATAATTTCACATTGATTTTATAAACAAGTAAGGAAAATCTAAAGTCGGGCAGGGCCGACTATATTATACCCTGCACCACTTTGTAGATCTAAATTTTCGATACCATATCACATCCGTCAAATGTGTTGTCCCAAATAAATACATTTATATATCACTCGATCTGGACAGAATTTGATAGACTTCTACAAAATCTATAGATTAAAAATTTAAGTCGGCTAATGCACTAGGGTGGAACACAATGTTAGTAAAAAACAAGTAAGGATAGTCTAAAGTCGGGCGGGGCCGGCTACATTATACCCTGCACCACTTTGTGGATCTAAATTTTCGATACCATATCACATCCGTCAAATGTGTTGGGGGCTATATATGAAGGTTTGTCCCAAATACATACATTTACATATCACTCGATCTGTAGCGAATTTGATAGACTTCTACAAAATCTGTGGACTCAAAATTTAAGTTGGCTAATGCACTAGGGTGGAACACAATGTTAGTAAAAAAATATGGGAAACATTTAAATCTGAAGCAATTTTAAGAAAACTTAGCAAAAATTTATTTATGATTTATCGCTCGATATATATGTATTAGAAGTTTAGGAAAATTAGAGTCATTTTTACAACTTTTCGACTAAGCAGTGGCGATGTAACTAGGAAAATGTTGGTATTTTGACCATTTATGTCGAAATCAGAAAAACATCTATATGAGAGCTATATCTATCTAAATCTGAACCGATTTCAATCAAATTTGGCACACATGACTATATTACTAATTGTACTCCTAGTGCAAAATTTCAATCAAATTGGGCAAAAACTCTGGCTTCTGGGGCCATATAAGTCCATATAGGGCGAAAAATATATATGGAAGATATATCTAAATCTTAACCGATTTCAATCAAATTTGGCACACATGACTATACTACCAATTGTACTCCTTGTACAAAATTTCAAGCTAATCGGGATAAAACTCTGGCTTCTGGGTCCATATAATTGCATATCGGGCGAAAGATATATATATGGTAGCTATATCTAAATCTGAACCGATTTCAATCAAATTTTGCACACTTAACTATACGACTAAGTGTTATGTTTGTACAAAATTTCATGCAAATCGGTATAAAATTCTGGCTGCTGGGTCCATATTAGTGCATATCGGGCGAAAGATATATATGGGAGCTATATCTAAATCTGAACCGATTTCTTCCAAAATCAATAGGGTTCTATTCTGACCCAAGTTAGGAACATGTGCCAAATTTGAAGGCGATTGGACTTAAATTGCGACCTAGATAACAAAAATGTGTTCACAGACAGACGGACATGGCTATATCGACTCAGGAGCCCACCCTGAGCATTTTTGCCAAAGACACCATGTGTCTATCTCCTCTCCTTCTGGGTGTTGCAAACAATTGCACTAACTTATAATACCCTGTTCCACAGTGTGGCGCAGGGTATAAAAAAACAAGTATAACACTGAAGAATTCTTCTTCAAATTTCAAGCAATTCGTTTGAGAATTGCGGCTTCTATGCTCTCAAGAAGTCAAGTCGGGAGATCGGTCCATATGGAGGGATTTGACTATTTCAAAACATGAATGTCAGGTTTAAAGAAAAAGTTGTAAACTACTTTAACAGTCTATGTCCCTTCGATAAAGAGTATTTGGACATTTATAAGTCCTTGATTTACAAGCCGGATGCTGTATACCAGCTATCTATAAGTGTCATCTAGTCATCGACGCGTTTGCTCAACAGAAATGTTATACAGAAATGCTGTAAGATTTTCCACTCCACAACTATGTGCTGAAAATATCCTAATCCATCATATCATCAACATCATCGTCATGTATTCATAGATATTGACATCTTCAAGTGTTGGCCAATCAAATAGTCGATTATTTTTAGTTTATACAAAATGACAACATAATATATGGTAATTTGATAATGTTTCATATTCAATTTGTCTAATTTGATTAAGTAGTTAGTCGTACGTGTAGTGATAGTAGTTCTGCTTATAGTCCTACCGAAGGTAGGATATAATTATGATGGTAATAATCATGTTTACAGCAGCAGTTAATAGAAATGTAGCTATTAATATGAATGTTTAATAAGCCGATAATTTCTTGTTGCACGTTTCCTTAAGTTTATTACAATTTTTTTTTAATTATTACAATTTGTAATTTATAAAATTATGTTAATAAATTAACCCTAAACACCCAGTCCCAGTTAAAACGCGAGGTTTTTAATACAGTACACATACATCAAAAATGAATAAAATAAAAACAAGTATATACGACCAAAAGTTCGGCCAATCCGAATCTTATGTACTCTCCACCATAGATTATGTACAAAGTTCAACTAAAGACAATAATCTGCAAACGCATTACTTGCGTTTTGGTAACAGATGCCGATGGAAAAGTATCTTTATTTTTGATCGGTTTATATAGACTTGTCAACAAATAATTACGAACAGATGTGAACTAATTTTCGCATGATAATTATTGGTCAAACTTTTGTATAAATTTTATTCTATAGAAAATTGTGTCAAGATTTTATTTTTATAGCAAAATTTATCAAAATTTTATTTCTATAGAAAATTTTCTCAAAGTTTTATTTCTATATAATATATTGTCAAAATTTTATTTCTATAGAAAATTTTCTCAAAATTTTATTTCTATAGAAAATTTTCTCAAAATTTTATTTCTATAGAAAGGTTTTTCAAAATTGTATTTCTATAGAAAATTTTCTCAAAATTTTATTTCTATAGAAAATTTTGTCAAAGTTTTATTTCTATAGAAAATTTTGTCACAATTTCATTACTGTTGTCAAAATTTTATTTCTATAGAAAAATTTGTCACAATTTTATTTCTGTAGAAAATTTTGTCAAAATCTTATTTCTATAGAAAATTTTCCGAAGATTATATTTCTATAGAAAATTTTGTCAAAATTTCATTTCTATAGAAAATTTTGTCAAAATTCTGTTTCTGCCAAATAGAATTTTAATTCCATAGAAAAATATATCAAAAATTTTATTTCTATAGAAAATTTTGTCAAAATTGAAAAGTATCTTTCTTTTGGTCGGTTTATACAGAGATGTCTACAAATAATTACGAACAGATGTGAACTAATTTTCGCATGGTATTTATTGGTCAAAATTTTATTTTTATAGAAAATTTTGTCAAAATTTTATTTCTGTAGAAAATTTCGTCCAAGTTTCATTTCTATAGAAAATTTCGTCAAACTTTTAATTCCATAGAAAAATATATCAAAATTTTATTTCTATAGAAAATTTTTGCAAAATTGAAAAGTATCTTTCTATTTGATTGGTTTATACAAAGCTGTCTACAAATAACTACGAACAGATGTGAACTAATTTTCGCATGATAATTATATAAACAATTTTGTCAGAATTTTATTTCTATAGATTTTTTTGTGAAAAATTTAGTTTTATAACAAATTTTACAACAAATTTATTTCTGAAGCAAATCTACCGAAAAATATATTTTTATAGAAAATTTTGTCAAAATTTTATTTCTAAAGATTTTTTTTTAAATTTTATTTCTATAGAAAATTTTGTCAAAATTTTATTTCTATAGAAAATTTTGTCAAAATTTTATTTCTACAGGAAATTTTGTCAAAATTTTATTTCTATAGAAAATTTCTTCAAAATTTTATTTCTATAGATATTTTTTTCAAAATTTTATTTCTACAGATTATTTTGTCATAATTTAATTTTTACTGAAAATATTTAAAAATGTTTATTTCTATAGAAAATTTTGCTAACATTTTAATTCCATAGAAAAGTATATCAAAATTTTATTTTTATAGAAAATTATGTCATTTATTTAATAGAACATTTTTTCAAAATTTTATTTCTATAGAAAATTTTTTCAAAATTTTATTTCTATCGAAAATTTTGTCGAAACTTCATTACTATAGAAAATGTTGTTAAAGTTTTATTTCTATAGAAAATTTTGTCAAAATTTTATTTCTGTAGAAAATTTTGTCAAAATCTCATTTCTATAGAAAATTTTCCGAAAATTATATTTCTATAGGAAATTTTGTCAAAATTTCATTTGTATGGAAAATTTTGTCAAAATTCTAGTTCTATAGAAAATTTTGCCAAAATTTTAATTCCATAGCCAAATATATCAAAATTTTATTTCTATAGAAATTTTTGTCAAAATTGAAAAGTATCATTCTTTTGGTCGGTTTATACAGAGATGTCTACAAATAATTACGAACAGATGTGAACTAATTTAGGCATGATATTTATTGGTCAAATTTTTATTTCTATAGAAAATTTTTTCAAAATTTTATTTCTATCGAAAATTTTGTCAACATTTCGTTACTATAGAAAATGTTGTTAAAAATTTATTTCTATAGAAAATGTTGTTAAAATTTTATTTCTATAGAAAATTTTGTCAAAATCTCATTTCTATAGAAAATTTTCCGAAAATTATATTTCTATAGGAAATTTTGTCAAAATTTCATTTGTATGGAAAATTTTGTCAAAATTCTAGTTCTATAGAAAATTTTGCCAAAATTTTAATTCCATAGCCAAATATATCAAAATTTTATTTCTATAGAAATTTTTGTCAAAATTGAAAAGTATCATTCTTTTGGTCGGTTTATACAGAGATGTGAACTAACAGATGTGAACTAATTTTCGCATTATAATTATTGGTCAAAATTTTATGTTTATGGAAAATTTTGTAAAAATTTTATTTTTATAGAAAATTTTATCCAAGTTTCATTTCTATAGAAAATTTTGTCAATCTTCTAATTCCATAGATAAATATATCACAATTTTATTTCTATAGAAAATTTTGTCAAAATTGACAAGTATCTTTCTTTTTGATTGGTTTATACAGAGCTGTCTACAAATAATTACGAACAGATGTGAACTAATTTTCGCATGATAATTATATAAACAATTTTGTCAGAATTTTATTTCTATAGAATTTTTTGTGAAAATTTTAGTTTTATAACAAATTTTACAACAAATTTATTTCTGAAGCAAATCTACCGAAAACTATATTTTTATAGAAAATTTTGTCAAAATTTTATTTCTATAGATTTTTTTTAAATTTTATTTCTATAGAAAATTTTGTCAAAATTTTATTTCTATAGAAAATTTTGTCAAAATTTTATTTCTACAGGAAAATTTGTCAAAATTTTATTTCTATAGATATTTTTTTTCAAAATTTTAGTTCTATAGATATTTTTTTTCAAAATTTTATTTCTACAGATTATTTTGTCACAATTTAATTTTTACTGAAAATATTTCAAAATTTTATTTCTATAGAAAATTTTGCCAACATTTTAATTCCATAGAAAAGTATATCAAAATTTTATTTTTATAGAAAATTATGTCATTTATTTAATGGAACATTTTTTCAAAATTTTATTTCTATAGAAAATTTTTTCAAAATTTTATTTCTATCAAAAATTTTGTCAAAACTTCATTACTATAGAAAATGTTGTTAAAATTTTATTTCTATAGAAAATTTTGTCAAAATTTTATTTCTATAGAAAATTTTGTCAAAATCTTATTTCTATAGAAAATTTTCCGAAAATTATATTTCTATAGGAAATTTTGTCAAAATTTCATTTGTATGAAAAATTTTGTAAAAATTCTAGTTCTATAGAAAATTTTGCCAAAATTTTAATTCCATAGCCAAATATATCAAAATTTTATTTCTATAGAAATTTTTGTCAAAATTGAAAAGTATCTTTCTTTTGGTCGGTTTATACAGAGATGTCTACAAATAATTACGAACAGATGTGAACTAATTTTGGCATGATATTTATTGGTCAAATTTTTATTTCTATAGAAAATTTTTTCAAAATTTTATTTCTATCGAAAATTTTGTCAAAATTTCGTTACTATAGAAAATGTTGTTAAAATTTTATTTCTGTAGAAAATTTTGTCAAAATCTTATTTCTATAGAAAATTTTCCGAAAATTATATTTCTATAGGAAATTTTGTCAAAATTTTATTTGTATGGAAAATTTTGTCAAAATTCTAGTTCTATAGAAAATTTTGCCAAAATTTTAATTCCATAGCCAAATATATCAAAATTTTATTTCTATAGAAATTTTTGTCAAAATTGAAAAGTATCATTCTTTTGGTCGGTTTATACAGAGATGTGAACTAACAGATGTGAACTAATTTTCGCATGATATTTATTGGTCAAAATTTTATTTTTATGGAAAATTTTGTAAAAATTTTATTTTTATAGAAAATTTTATCCAAGTTTCATTTCTATAGAAAATTTTGTCAATCTTTTAATTCCATAGAAAAATATATCACTATTTTATTTCTATAGAAAATTTTGTCAAAATTGACAAGTATCTTTCTTTTTGATTGGTTTATACAGAGCTGTCTACAAATAATTACGAACAGATGTGAACTAATTTTCGCATGATAATTATATAAACAATTTTGTCAGAATTTTATTTCTATAGAATTTTTTGTGAAAATTTTAGTTTTATAACAAATTTTACAACAAATTTATTTCTGTAGAAAATTTTGTCAAAATTTTATTTCTATAGAATTTTTTCTTCAAAATATTATTTCCATAAAAAATTTTGTCAAAATTTTATTTCTACAGGAATTTTTGTCAAAATATTTCTACAGAGTATTTTGTCAAAATTTTATTTATATTGAAAAATTTTCAAAATTTTATTTCTATAGAAAACTTTGTCCAAATTTTATGTCTATAGAAAATTTTGTCAAAATTCTGTTCCCATAGAAAATCTTGTCAAAACTTTATCTCTATACAAAACTCTTGTCAAAATCTTATTTCTATAAAAATTTTCCTCAAAATTTCATTTCTATAGAAAAATTTCTCAAACTTCGCAAAAAGTAACCTTCTGTGGTATCAACCAAACCTGCCAAATATCATCTATATCGGTTCAGAATTAGATATAGCTCCCAAATATATGAATTGCTCGATTTTGAAAAATGTTTCCCTAATTACCATATTTTTTACCAAAATAGCCTTATTCCTTAGCACATTATTTTTTAGCGCATAAGGTAACCTTCCGTGGTATCAATCAAACTTGCCAAATATTGTCCAAATTGGTTCAGATTTAGATATAGCGCCAATATATATACGCATCGCTCGATTTTCCCAAAGTTTGCCATAATACTCTTATTTATTAACCAACGTTACTTCAATTTCACATTTTAATGTATTCGACGATCTATTTAGCCATACATGTAGCTTGTACATAAATATATTAGCCGATTTGGTCTAATTTGGATTTATTACCAAAACTAATTGAGCGATTTCCTTTTTTTATACCCTCCACCATAAGATGGGGGGTATATTAACTTTGTCATTCCGTTTGTAACACATGGAAATATTGCTCTAAGACCCCATAAAGTATCTATATATTCTGGGTCGTGGTGAAATTCTGAGTCGATCTGAACATGTCCGTCCGTCCGCCTGTTGAAATCACGCTAACTTCCGAACGAAACAAGCTATCGACTTGAACCTTGGCACAAGTAGTTGTTATTGATGTAGGTCGGACGGTATTGCAAATGGGCCATATCGGTCCACTTTTACCTATAGCCCCCATATAAACGGACCCCAAAATTTGGCTTGCGATTGCTCTAAGTGAAGCAAATTTCATCCGATCCGGCTGAAATTTGGTACATGGTGTTAGTATATGGTCTCTAATAAGCATGCAAAAATTGATCCACATCGGTCCATAATTATTTATAGCCCCCATATAAACCGATCACCAGATTTAACCTCCGGAGCCCCTTGGAGGACCAAAATTCATCTGATTCAGTTGAAATTTGGTACGTGGCGTTAATATTTGGCCTCAAACACCCATGCAGAAATTGGTCGAAATCGGTCAAGAATTATATATAGGCCCCATATAAACCGATCCCCAGATTTTACCTCCGGAGCCCCTTGGAAGAGCAAAATTCATCCGATTCGGTTGAAATTTGGTACGTGATGTTAGTATATGGTATCCACCAACCATGCAGGAATTGGTTCATATCAGTCTATAATTATATATAGACCCCATATAAACCGGTCCCCAGTTGTGACCTCCGGAGCCCCTTGGAAGAGCAAAATTCATCCGATCTGGTTGAAATTTTGTACGTGGTGGTAGTATATGATATTTAACAACCATGCAGGAATTGGGTCATATCAGTCTATAATTATATATAGACCCCATATAAACCGGTCCCCAGATTTGACCTCCGGTGTCTTTTGGAGATGCAAAATTCATCCGATCTGGTTGAAATTTGGTACGTAGTGGTAGTATATGATATTTAACAACCATGCAGGAATTGGGTCATATCAGTCCATAATCATATATAGCCCCCATATAAACCGATCCCGAGATTTGGTTTTGGAGGCTCTTGGTGGAGCAAATTTCATCCGAGTCAGTTGAAATTTGGTACATTGTGCTAGTATATGGCCGTAAACAACCATGCCTAACTAGGTCCATATCGGTATATAGTTATATATAGCCCTCAGATAAATCGATCCCCAATCACACAAAAATTGGTCCATATCAAGTTCATAATTTCATATAGCCCCCATATAAGCGACCCCCATATTTCAATTCTGCCTCTCTACCTACTGTACAAAAGTCCATGTCGATTCGTAATTATTTGTAGACTTACCTATACATAACTTTTTTGTCTAATATATACCACATGGACCATGGACTAATTCACAATTTAGAAAACGATGTTAAGAAGTTTTAAGAAGTTGGGTTAATACCACAACCCAAGTAATTCGATTGTGGATGACAGTCTTTCGTAGAAGTTTCTACGCAATCCATGGTGGAGGGTACATAAGATTCGGCCTGGCCGAACTTACGGCCGTATATACTTGTTTAATAATGGAAGCAATATTAGTGGCATGCAAACTCTGTACACTGTTAGAAAAATATGTTTTTCATATGTTCCGATATAAACAAAATGTGTTTCGGGCACAATTTTTAAACACAATATATTTAAGTGCAAACATGTAATGTTCCTAAACTAACACTAAATGTTTGGGATACATATGTTAATATGTTAGAATATATTATGTTTGGGGCATGAATGTTTCATAAAAATAATATGTGTGAATGTAAACATATATAATTTTACAAATTTCCAGTAAACATATATAAGTTGTGATATTTTATTCAGAGAACGACAGAGAGAGTATAGAGAAAGAAATAGAGATGGCGAAAGATATCAACATAACACAGCGAGAGAATCAAAAGAGAGCAATTTCTGTGAAACTGCTTGTACGTTGTTTCGGAAAACTGTTTTATAATAAGTCCAAAAATTTGATATGCTTAAGTCTAAATATTATTTAATTTGAATACTCATGTAAAGAGAATAGACATTCGGAAGCGGGCATTAAGTTCGAGTTTTGCTAAAAAATTGAAAAAGTTTATTTTCTTTAAAATGAATTATTAAAGAAAAGTAAAAGGCAAAACAGGGTCATTTTAGAACGATAATGCCAATTTAATACCGGCCTTAAGGGTAAAAATGAAATTAAGTACAAAACACGATAAGTTTTAAATGCATTTAAAATGGTGTTAAATGCTAGTAAAAAACTGTTCGCGCCTAACTAAATTTATGTGTATATTATAAAATTATTTATGTATGTTTATACTCGACTCCACGTTCGTCTTTTGTTAGAGTTTTTTGAATTCGTTCCAAAATTTCAAGCTTTTATACCAAAAACAGTTTTTTGTTACAAAATTGTAATTTTTGCAATAAAAAAATATATTTTATCCAAAAGCTCAGTCCATTTCGTTTATATCAACCACTGTTCTTTTCTGACTGTACATCTTTAATAACACACATTTCGAAGTTTCATTGTAAAAAAATAATTTAATAATATAATAAAAAATATAAATACAAAAATTAAAAAAAAAAAAAAACAAGTAAGGAAAGTCTAAAGTCGGGCGGGGCCGACTATATTATACCCTGCACCACTTTGTAGATCTAAATTTTCGATACCATATCACATCCGTCAAATGTGTTGGGGGCTATATATAAAGGTTTGTCCCAAATACATACATTTAAATATCACTCGATCTGGACCGAATTAGATAGACTTCTACAAAATCTATAGACTCAAAATTTAAGTCGGCTAATGCACTAGGGTGGAACACAATGCTAGTAAAAAACCAGTAAGGAAAGTCTAAAGTCGGGCGGGGCCGACTATATTATACCCTGCACCACTCTGTAGATCTAAATTTTCGATACCATATCACATCCGTCAAATGTATTGGGGGCTATATATAAAGGTTTGTCCCAAATACATACATTTAAGTATCACTCGATCTGGACAGAATTTGATAGACTTCTACCAAATTTATAGACTCAAAATTTAAGTCTGCTAATGCACTAGGATGGAACACAATGTTAGTAAAAAAATATAGGAAACATATAAATCTGAAGCAATTTTAAGGAAACTTCGCAAAAATTTATTTATGATTTATCACTCGATATATATGTATTATAAGTTTAGGAAAATAAGAGTAATTTTTACAACTTTTCGACTAAGAAGTGGCGATTTTACAAGGAAAATATTGGTATTTTGACCATTTTTGTCGAAATCAGAAAAACATACATATGGGAGCTATATCTAAATCAGAACCGATTTCAACCAAATTTGGCACGCATAGCAACAATGCTAATTCTACTCCCTGTGCAAAATTTCAACAAAATCGGAGTTAAAAATTGGCCTCTGTGGTCATATGAGTGTAAATCGGGCGAAAGCTACATATGGGAGATATATCTAAATCTGGGCCGATTTCAACCAAATTTGGCACGCATAGCTACAATGCTAATTCTACTCCCTGTGCAAAATTTCAACTAAATCGGAGCAAAAAATTGGCCTCTGTGGTCATATGAGTGTAAATCGGTCGAAAGCTATATATGGGAGATATATCCAAATCTGAACCGATTTCACCCAAACTTGGCACGCATAGTTACAATGCTAATTCTACTCCCTGTGCAAAATTTCAACTAAATCGGAGTTAAAAATTTGCCTCTGTGATCATATGAGTGTAAATCGGGCGAAAGCTATATATGGGAGATATATCCAAATCTGAACCGATTTCAACCAAATTTGGCACGCATAGTTACAATGTTAATTCTACTCCCTGTGCAAAACTTCATTTAAATGGGAGTTAAAAATTGGCCTCTGTGGTCATATGAGTGTAAATCGGGCGAAAGCTATATATGGGAGATATATCCAAATCTGAACCGATTTCAACCAAATTTGGCACGCACAGTTACAATGCTAATTCTACTCTCTGTGCAAAATTTCAACTAAATCGGAGTTAAAAATTGGCCTCTGTGGGCAAATAAGTGTAAATCGGGCGAAAGCTATATATGGGAGCTATATCTAAATCTGAACCGATTTGGCTGATATTTTGCAAGTTTTTCGAGACCCATAAAATATTCGGATGTACGGAATTTGAGGAAGATCGGTTGATATACACGCCAATTATGACCAGATCGGTGAAAAATATATATGGCAGCTATATCTAAATCTGAACCGATTTTTTCCAAAATCAATAGGGATCGTCTTTGAGCCGAAACAGGACCCTATACCAAATTTTAGGACAATCGGAATAAAACTGCGAGCTGTACTTTGTACACAAAAATACATCAACAGACAGACAGACAGACGGACAGACAGACAGACGGACATCGCTCAATCGACTCAGAATTTAATTCTAGGCCGATCCGTATACTAAAAGGTTCGTCTATGATTACTCCTTCTTGGCGTTACATACAAATGCACAAACTTATTATACCCTGTTCCACAGTAGTGGTGAAGGGTATAAAAATGGTGTTCGGTCTGAGTAGGGATTGAACCCAGGACCCTTTGCATGCAAGGCGGACATGCTAACCACTGCTCCACGTGGCCAACAAATATATGTTTCTGTTGAATAATGTTTTGTTTGCATCGGCTCGTGGGCGCTTCAAACTATGCTATATAAATGTAACTTATAACGATAATTGTCTATTGGTAACTATAACAGCTACGTAGCCTAGTGGTAGTGTGTTGGCTTACAAATTGCATGGTTCCCGGTTCGATTCTCAGTCCAGACGAAAGGTAAAATTTAAAAAAAAAATTATAAAATTGAATAATTTCTTCAACATTATTTGTATTACAGAAAAAGGTGCCAAGAACTAAAAAATTTCGTGGAAGTGAAAATTATGTGAGGGAATGAGCCAATCTTCTTTGGGGAAAATTCTTCCAAGTATATAATATTTTTGGGCTCGAAATGCTTCCAAACATATAATATGTTCACATAAAACAAACATATTAATGTTTCGGCAGTATCCAATAATATATGTGCTTCCTGCAAAATATGTTTGGAACATATGTTAGAGAAGCGATTTTTTCTGAGGGTGTAGGTTTCAGAATCAACTATAGCTGCTAATATCAGGCACTTCTGTTCAGATTGTGATAAAACTCCCATAGCATGTACCCCTTAATGTTCTTACATATGGAAATGCGGGTTTTCTCCTAATCCTATACCATTCATAGCCCACAAACCATGTTTATTAATTCAGTAGGAGTGGTTTAGGGTATGATATAGTCGGCCCCGTCCGACTTTCTACTTTACTGACTGGTTTTTATACAAAATTTTATCAAAAGTTTATTTATATAGAACATTTTTTCAAAAGTCTATGCCTATGCAAAATTATATTTCTATAGAAAATTTTGTCAGATTTTCTTTTCTACAGAAACTTTTGTCAAAATGTTATTTCTATAGAAAATTTTGTAAAAATTTTATTTCCACATAAAATTTTGTCAAAACTTTATTTTTATTGAAAATTTGTCAAAATTCTGTTCTTATAGAAAATTTTCTAAAAATTTTATTTCAGTAGAAAATTTTTTCCAAATTCTGTTCCCATAGAAAATCTTCTCAAAATTTTATTTCTATAGAAAATTTTCTCAAATTTTTTGTTTCTATATAAAAATTTCTCAAAATTTTATTTCAATAAAAAAAAAAAATCAAAGTAAATTTTTTTTTATTTCGGAAATCGAAATTCAAATTCGAATGCATACGAGATGAAACCAATTTTCCATCTTCCTTAGAACCTTTGCACTTTTATGTTTCTAATGATTCAAAGATATTTCTTCTAAAATTCGAATAATATTTACAATATATGTATTATCAAGCAAATATTTGATATAGAAAATGTTTATTATTCCTAAATTGTTTTCACACTTTGTACAATATTTGTATACGACTCATACCAAAGCACTTGGTCTTCGGAATAAAGTCCTTCTATTACACAAAATACTCCACATGTACTATTATTGTTAATTGATTTAGATATTTGTTTGTTATTAAGAGCATATTAAATAAATGACAATAGATAAGTTGACACTACCAAATATCATATACATAATAAATGAATATTATTGTAAATAATGTTTGGTAAATTGAATAATTAATTTTATTTAAATCTATATTGACTTTTGACATGCATAGTAAAGTATACTAAAACAATTTTAAAATATTTATGTATGTCTAAAAGTCGAAATAATTGAATGTTGTAATTCCTATTGTAATTTTCGAATTCTGAAGTACCAACAAAGCAACTGTCCATGGCTTAAAAGATAGAAGGAAGGAAGGTGGAGGAGGTTAACATTTACAATAATTATTTTGTATATTATTATCCATAGCATTTATTATCATCATTATTAATCTGTGAAATTTCTTAATGCATTTCGTAATTTCAATTGGCTTTAACAGTTATACTATGTAAGTAGAGCAAAATATATTTGTTGGTTTCGTTGCGTATAAAATTGTACTAAAGACTGATGAGCTAATCGATATGGAGTTAGATATAAGATAAAAAATGAAGATTAAATACCTAAATTCACCAATTTAGTTTTTGATCGCTTTATATGGCAGCTGTATATAATTATGGATCCATGTAGGCCATATTATTCATAATTGATAGAAGGCATATACAGGATGGCTGATATGTAATGCAACACATTTTTATACCCTTCACCATGGATGGGAATACACTATTTTTGACATTTCGTTTGTAGCACATCGAAATATTCACCCAGAGAAGGAATATGATCACCTCAAACATGTTTCAAGAGCAAAATGTTATTTTTGAGTGGTGACCATGTAACATGGTTTTCGCATCCATGTTATTTTCTCGAAAATCATGTATCTGATTTCGGCAAGCAGGTTATATTTGACGATAAAATAACATTTTAGTGACAAACATGTTACATGGTCACCATACAAAAATAACATTTTGCTCTTGAAACATGTTTGAGGTGATCATATTCCTTCTCTGCGTGTTGGTTTCAGACCCCATAAATTATATATATTCTGAGTCATGGTGATATTTTGAGTCGATCTAGCGATGTCTGTCCGTCTGTTGAAATCACGCTAACTGCCGAACGAAACAACCACGAAATTTTTATTATATTATGGTTCACGAAATTTTTATTAATGTTGGTCGGAAGATATTGAAAATGGACCATATCGGCCCATAATTATATATAGTTTCCATATAAATGACTCCCAGATTTGATTTACGGAGCCTCTTGGAGGGGCAAATTTCATTCGATCCGATTCCAATTTGGTATATGGTCTCTAACAATATAGCCGGCATATACATCGATCCCTAAGATTTGCTTTCTGAAGACCAAATTTGGTCCTATAATTACAGTGCGAAAATTGGTTCATATTGGATCATAAATATTTCTTATCCCTTCCATGTAAACCGATCAAGAACTAAAGAGCCCCAATTTTATTTCTTGGGCTTCTAGAATCTGTATTTACCATACGATTTGCCTGAAATTGAAAATCTAGAGGTATTTTAGAACCACAAAAAGGTGTGTCGAAAATGGGGTGTATCGGTCTATGTTTTGGTATAGTCCCCACATAGACCGATCTTTCTATTTTACTTCTACAGGTATTCTAGGTTAGGTTAGGTGGCAGCCCGATGTATCAGGCTCACTTAGACTATTCAGTCCATTGTGATACCGCATTGGTGTCGGGCAGCACTCTTATCACTGAGTGCTGCCCGATTCCATGTTAAGCTCAATGACAAGGGACCTACTTTTTATAGCCGAGTCCGAACGGCGTTCCACATTGCAGTGAAACCACTTAGAGAAGCTTTGAAACCCTCAGAAATGTCACCAGCATTACTGAGGTGGGATAATCCACCGCCGAAAATTTTTTTTTGGTGTTCGGTCGAAGCAGGAATCGAACCCACGACCTTGTGTATGCAAGGCAGGCATGCTAACCATTGCACCACGGTGGCTCCCAACAGGTATTCTAGGATCACGAATAAGTGTGACGAAAATGGGGCGTATAGGTCCATCTTCTGGTATAGCCCCCATATAGACCGATTTCCCGATTTTACTTCTTGGGCTTTTAGAAACTGTATTTACTATCCGATTTGCCTGAAATTGAAAATCTAGAGGTATTTTAAGACCAAAAATTGGTGTGTCGCAAATGGGGTGTATCGGTCGACGTTTTGGTGTAGCCCCCATATAGACCGATCTCCCGACTTTACTCCTTGGGCTTCTAAAATCCGTAGTTTTTATCCAATTGGCCTGAAATTGGAACTCTAGAGTTATTTTAGGAACATAAAAAGGTGTGCCGAAAGATATGCTTGTCGGTCCATGTTTGGGTATAGCGATCATATAGACTGATCTCCCGACTTCGTGGGCTTCTAGAATTCGTAGTTTTTACACAACCGAAGCGATCCCCAGATTTAGATAGCGGAGCCTTTTGGAGATGCATGCTCCACCCGATCCGGTTAAAATTTTGTACGAGATGCCAATATATGGCTTCTAACTATCATGCAAGAATTGGTCCATATCTCGCCATAATTATATATAGCACCCATGTAAAACGATCCCCTTATTTCCGTATCTTCCTCGAAGTGCAAATTTCATCCGATCCGGTTGAACCGATCCGATATTGCAAATATTAGTCAATATCGGTTCATAATTATATTTAGCCTCAATATAAACCGATCCCTAGATTTGATTTTCGGAGTCGCAAATTTTATCTGATCCGCTTTAAATTTTGTTTCCTAACAAGTAAGGAAAGTCTAAAGTCGGGCGAGGCCGACTATATTATATCCTGCACCACTTTGTAGATCCACATTTTCGATAACATATCAAATCCGTCCAATGTGTTGGGTGCTATATATAAAGTTTATGTTATCATAGACATATATTTAAGTCTGACCAAATCTGGACAGGGTTCTACAATATTTATAAACTTTAAATTTAAGTCGGCTAATGCTCTGGGGTGGAACACAATGTGGAGCAGGGTATAAATATGGGAAACATTTAAACCTGAAGCAATTTTGAGGCAACTTCGCTAAAGTGTATTTATTATTTATCGATTGATAGATATTTATTAGAAGTAAAGAAAAATTTGAGTCACTTTTTCGAAAAAGCAGTGGCGATTTTATAAGGAAAATGTTGATATTTTGGCCATTTTTGCCCAAATCGGAAAAACATATATATGGAATCTGAACCGATTTCAACCAAATTTATAGCTACAATGCTAATTCTACTCCCAGTGCAAAATTTCAACTAAATCGGAGTAAAAAAATTGACCTCTGTGGTCATATGAGTGTAAATCGGGCGAAAGTTATATATGGGAGCTATATCTAAATTTGAACCGATTTCAACCAACTTTGGTACAGATAGTTGAAATGTTAATTCTACTTCCTGTGCAAAATTTCAAGTAAATCGGAGTAAAAGATTGGCCACTGTGGTCATATGAGTGTAAATTGGGCGAACGATATATATGGGAGCTATATCTAAATCTGAACCGATTTCAATAAAATTTGGCACACTTGACTAAACTACTAATTGTACTCCTAGTGCACAATTTCAACCTAATTGGGGTAAAACTCTGGCTTCTGGGACCATATTAGTCCATATCGGGCGAAAGATATATATGGGAGCTATATCTAAATCTGAACCGATTTTAATAAAATTTGGCAAACTTGAAAATAGTACTAATTGTTTTTCTTGTGCGAAAATTTAAGCAAATTAGGATAAAACTCTGGCTTCTGGGTCCGTATAAGTGCATATCGGGCGAAATATATACATGGGAGCTATATCTAAATCTGAACCGATTTCTTCCAAAATCAATAGGGTTCTATTCTGACCCAAGTTAGGAACACGTGCCAAATTTGAAGGCGATTGGACTTATATTGCGATCTAGACTTTGATCACAAAAATGTGTTGCCAAAGACACCATATATCTACCTCGTCTCATTCTGGGTTTTACAAACATATGCACTAACTTATAATACCCTGTTCCACAGTGTGGCGCAGGGTATAAAAATTAAGAACAACCAAAGCCACATCCATATAACAAGTATATACGGCCGTAAGTTCGGCCAGGCCGAATCTTATGTGCCCTCCGCCATGGATTGCGTAGCAACTTCTACGAAAAACTGTCATCCACAATCGAATAACTTGGGTTGTGCTATCTTTAAATATGGACTTTTGCACGGTACGTAGACCAGAATTGATATATGGAGGTCGCCTATATGTGGGCTATATACAATTGTGAATTTGATATGGACCAAATTTTGTTTGATTTATTTATATCTATTTATCTGAGGGCTATATATAACTGTAGACCAATATGGACCTAGGCATGGTTGTTAACGGCCATATACTAGCACAATGTACCAAATTTCAACTGACTCAGATGAAATTTGCTCCTCCAAGTGGCTCCAAAACCAAATCGCGGGATCGGTTTATATGGCGGATATATAGATTATGGACGGATATGGACCACTTAACATCACGTACCAAATTTCAACCGAATCGGATGAATTTTGCTCTTCCAAGGGGCTCCGGAGGTCAAATCTGGGGATCGGTGTATATGGGGGCTATATATAATTATGGACCGATTTCGACCAATTTGTGCATGGGTGTTTGAGGCCATATATTTACATCATGTACCAAATTTCAACCGAATCGGTTGAATTTTGCTCTTCCACGAGGCTCCGGAGGTCAAATCTGGGGATCGGTTTATATGGGGGCTATATATAATTATGGCCGATGTGGACCAATTTTGGCGCGGTTGTTAGAGGTCATATGCTGACACCATGTACCTAATTTCAACCGGATCGGATGAAATTTGCTTCTCTTAGAGGCTCGGCAAGCCAAATCTGGGGATCGGTTTATATGGGGGCTATATATTTTTATAGACCGATGTGGACCAATTTTTGCATGGTCATTAGAGAACATATACCAACACCACGTACCAAATTTCAGCCGGATCGGATGAAATTTGCTTCTCTTAGAGCAATCGCAATCCAAATTTGGGGGTCCGTTTATATGGGGGCTATACGTAAAAGTGGAGCGATATGAACCATTTGCAATACCATCCGACCTACATCAATAACAACTACTTGTGCCAAGTTTCAAGTCGATAGCGTGTTTCGTTCGGAAGTTAGCGTGATTTCAACAGACGGACGTACGGACATGCTCAAATCGACTCAGAATTTCACCACGATCCAAAATATATATAATTTATGGGGTCTTAGAGCAATATTTCGATGTGTTACAAACGGAATGACAAAGTTAATATACCCCCATCCTGTGGTGGAGGGTATAAAAAAAAATTCATTCATACAACGTATATCATTCCAATCTAAGCAAGATAATCACCTAAATTTTCTGTTCTCATCCCCAAGGACGTCTTTTACCACCTATATTCATAAGCGTAGGAAGGTCTCTGGGGATTGGGCTTAGACCCCCCCAGAAAAATTTTAGACCCCCCCAGAATTTGAAAACCTATTTACGATTTTACATTTTTATAAAAATTAAACAAGTATATACAACGCACAAAGTCCCACTAAAGACTTTCATGCACAATCGAATTACTTGGGTTGTGGTAGAAGTCTGATATTTATGAAATAAAGCTGTGGTTGAACTTATGATTTAGTTGAATAAAAAATTGATATTAAAACTATTCTTTCATAAATTAATATCTTAATAATGCTGCAAAAAAGCGTCACCAAAAAAGAAGTGAAAATGTTCTTTTTGGGTCTGGAAGTGGTACAAAATTGGCGGAGAAGCGATGAATGTAATATGAACTTGTCATAGAACGAATTTCCACCGTTTCAACAACCGTTGCAATGAATTTGCATCAGTTCTTAAGGTGTGATCTGAATTCAGTGTTTTGAATGTCAATTAAAAATTTTGTGATATTTTCCCAAATAAATAATTTTTATACTTTTTTATGATTTTTAATGCATTCAAATATTATCAATTTTTCTATAATGGATTTAGCATTTTTGAGGCAAAATTTGAATAATTTGTACCATTGTTTTTATTCTTACTCTTTTTTTTAAACCATTTGAAAAAAGAAAACAAAAAATTACGCATTAAAATATAAAAAATGAAGTAAAACAAGTATATACAGCACTAAGTTTGGCCGGGCCGAATATTAAATACCCACCACCATGAACCAAATATTAGGGTTTCCTTTGAAATTTCAGGAGGGCTTGAGGACTTGAGGACACTTCCCGAAGATAAATTTAAAGATTTCACCTATGAGGACTATATCAGATTCTGGATTTATAAGAACCATTTTTGTTTGAGTTTTAGAGGAATCATTAACATCTCTTGTAAGTGTGCAAGAAAAATAACGTCTTGATTTGAAATCTTAAATTTGTAGAAGTAAAATCTAGAAATTTTACATTGAGTTTCAAGCAATTTTCATGATCAGTGCGCCTTCTACACCCTCAAGAAGTGAAGTCGGTCTATATGGAGGCATTACCAAATGGACCGATAAAAACTTAATCCGATACACGTTTTTGTGAGGCTAAAATACCAGAATATTTACAATTTCAGATAAAAACTACGGTTTCTAGAACCCCAAGGAGTTACATCGGGAGATCGTTCCATGGGGGCTATACTAAAATATGGAATGATACTCACCGTTTTCGGCACACCTCTTTATGACCCGAAAATACCTTTAGATTTCCAATTTCAGGCAAATAGGATACAAACTTCGGATTCTACACTGGTAGAAAAAGTTTCGTTATATTAATGAAATGTGTCATTAAAATTGAGCCAATGAAAAAAATTCATTGATATAACGAAATTTTTCGTTATTATAACGAATTTTCTGTTAGTCAACGAAACGTTTCGTACTATTAACGAACATTTTCATTGTCTTAATGAAAATGTTTCGTTATATCAATGAAACATTATCGTTGGCTCAATTTTAATGAAATTTTCTTTGTGTGTAGAAGTCCAAGAAGTAAAATCGGGAAATCGGTCTATATGGGGCCTATACCAAAATATGGACCGATACTCACCATTTTCGGCACACCTCTTTATGGTCCTATGGTACCTCTAGATTTCCAATTTCACACAAATTGGATAAAAACTACGGTTTCTATAAGCCCAAGACCCCAAATCGGGAGGTCATTTTTTATGTGGACACTACCAAAACATGGACCGATACACACAATTTTTAGAACACGTATTTGTGGTCATAAAATACCTCTACATTTTAATTTTCAGGCAAATTGAATAAAAACTGTGGTTTCTATAAACCCAAGAAATAAAATCGGGAGATCGGTCTATATGGGGGCTATACCAAAATATAGACCGATACTCACAATTTTTGGCACACGTATTTGTTGTCATAAAATACCTCTAGATTTCAAATTTCAGGCAAATTGGATAAAAACTACGATTTCTATAAGCCCAAGACCCCAAATCGGGAGGTCGGTTTATATGGGGACCATACCAAAACATGGACCGATACTCACAATTTTTGGCACACGTATTTGAGGTCCTACAATACCTCTAGATTTCCAATTTCAGGTAAATTGAATAAAAACTGCGGTTTCTATAAGCCCAAGAAATAAAATCGGGAGATTGGTCTATATGGGGGCTATACCAAAACATGGACCGATACTCACCATTTTTGGCACACCTCTTTATGGTCATAAAATACCTCTAGATTTCAAATTTCAGACAAATTGGATAAAAACTACGATTTCTATAAGCCCAAGACCTCAAATCGGGAGGTCGGTTTATATGGGGACTATATCAAAACCTGGACCGATATAGCCCATCTTCGAACTTGACCTGCCTGCAGACAAAAGACGAGTTTGTGCAAAATTTCAGCACGATTGCTTCATTATTGAAGACTGTAGCGTGATTATAACAGACAGACAGACAGACAGACGGACAGACGGACATCATTATATCGTCTTAGAATTTCTCCCCGATCAAGAATATATATACTTTATATAGTCGGAAATCGATATTTCGATGTATTACAAACGGAATGACAAACTTATTATACCCCCGTCACCATTCTATGGTGGTGGGTATAAAAACTTCCTGTGTAGTTAAAATAGTTAACTTCTTTGTGAGGACATTTTTGGAAGTGCTTTTAAAGCTGTGCCTTTAGAACAAGTACCAATTTTTTGCTGGGAAAAGTGTGGAACTACCCTACGGGAAATGGATCAACCACAGAACTGGTACGGGACTAGTCCCTGGTGTGTATGGACCAGTCCCAGTTCTGATCAAAACGTATGGAAAGGACCGTCCACCTTAACGTGGATTTGTCATTGACGGAGTAAACTTACATTTTAGGACGCGTCTTGGACTCACCCCAAAGGACACGTCCTGGGACAATTTAGCAGGAGCAAACCATAAACAGGTCCTCAGGAACCAGTCTCGGACAAACTCTTAGAAATCTCTTTCAATTTGGGCTCGAACCCGAAATTATTTTTTTTATACCCTCCATCATAGGATGGGGGTATATTAACTTTGTCATTCCGTTTGTAACACATCGAAATATTGCTCTAAGACCCCATAAAGTATATATATTCTGGGTCGTGGTGAAATTCTGAGTCGATCTAAGCATGTCCGTCGTCCGTCCGTCCGTCTGTTGAAATCACGCTAACTTCCGAACGAAACAAGCTATCGACTTGAAACTTGGCACAAGTAGTTGTTATCGATGTAGGTCGGATGGTATTGAAAATGGGCCATATCGGTCCACTTTTACGTATAGCCCCCATATAAAGGGACCCTCAGATTTGGCTTGTGGAGCCTCTAACAGAAGCATATTTCATCCGATCCGGCTGAAATTTGGTATATGGTGTTGGTATATGGTCTCCAACAACCATGCAAAAATTGGTCCACATCGGTCCATAATTATATATAGCCCCCATATAAACCGATCCCCAGATTTGGCTTGCGAAGCCTAGAAGAGAAGTAAATTTCATCCGATCCGGCTGAAATTTGGTACATGGTGTTGGTATATGGTCTCCAACAACCATGCAAAAATTGGTCCACATCGGTCCATAATTATATATAGCCCCCATATCAACCGATCCCCAGATTTGGCTTGTGGAGCCTCTAAGAGAAGCATGTTTCATCCGATCCGATTGAAATTTCGTATATGGTGTTGGTATATGGTCTCTAACAACCATGCAAAAATTGGTCTACATCGGTTCGTAATTATATATAGCCCCCATATAAACCGATCCCCAGATTTGGCTTGCGAAGCCTAAAAGTGAAGTAAATTTCATCCGATCCGGCTGAAATTTGGTACATGGTGTTGGTATATGGTCTCTAACAACCATGCAAAAATTGGTCCACATCGGTCCATAATTATATATAGCCCCCTTATAAACCGATCCCCAGATTTGGCTTGCGAAGCCTAAAAGAGAAGTAAATTTCATCCGATCCGGCTGAAATTTGGTACACGGTGTTGGTATATGGTCTCTAACAATCACGCAAAAATTGGTCCACATCGGTCTATAATTATATATAGCCCCCATATAAACCGATCCCCAGATTTGGCTTGCGGAGCCTCAAAGAGAAGCAAATTTCATCCGATCAGGCTGAAATTTGGTACATGATGTTGGTATATGGTCTCTAACAACCATGCAAAATTTGTCCACATCGGTTCATAATTATATATAGCCCCCATATAAACCGATCCCCAGATTTGGCTTGCGAAGTCTCCAAGAGAAGCAAATTTCATCCAATCCAGTTGTAATTTGGAAGATGGTGTTAGTATATGATATTTAACAACCGTGCCAGAATTGGTCCATATCGGTCTATTATTATATATAGCCCCCATATAAAACGTTCTCCAGATTTGACCTCCGGAGCCTCTTGAAGGAGCAAAATTCATTCGATCCGGTTCAAATTAGGAACGTGGTGTAAGTATATGGTCACTAACAACCATACCAAAATAGGTCCAATCATACACAAAATGGTCCATATCGGTTCATAATCATGGTTGCCACTAGAGCCAAAAATAATCTACCAAAATTTTATTTCTATAGAAAATTTTGTCAGAATTTTATTTCTATAGATTTTTTTTCAAATTTTATTCGGTTCATAATCATGGTTGCTACTCAAGCCAAAAATAATCTACCAAGATTTTATTTCTATAGAAAATTTTGTCAAAAGTTTATTTCTATAGAAATTTTTGTTAAAATTTTATTTTTGTAGAAATTTTGTAAACATTTTCTTTCTATAGAAAATTTTGGAAAAATTTTTATTTCTATAGAAAATTTTGTGAAAATTTTATTTCTATAGACAATGTTATTAAAATTTTATTTCTGTAGAAAATTTTCTCAAAATTTTATGTCTACTTTGTCAAACTGAATTATATACGTATTGGATCGATCTTTTTTGATTTAATATATACCACGTATGGACTTACATACAATTTAGAAGATGGTGTTAGGAGGTTTTAAGATACCTTGCCATCGGCAAGCGTTACCGCAACTTAAGTAATTCGATTGTGGATGGCAGTGTTTAGAAGAAGTTTCTACGCAATCCATGATGGAGGGTACATAAGCTTCGGCCTGGCCGAACTTACGGGCGTATATACTTGTTTTTTTTTTTGAAATATGTCGTTATTCTGATAATTTTATTTCACTAAATGTGAAAATTGCAACTAACTGGAGCACAGGTACCTGTTCTGTGATAGGTCCGTCAGTGGCAATTTGCACTGACGGACCTAAAAGGTACTTTTAGTTGCTTTATTATAAATTGATGCTCGAGTTATTTTGATGTCTATTTTTTATTCAATTTTATGAAAAAAAAAAAACATTAGTTGAACCTATAAGTTCAGTCTATAAAGTTTTAGCTAGGGGGGCTATAGCCACCCCCCCCCCCCCCCTTGGAAAATTGTCTAGCTACGCTAATGCCTATATTGTTTGTTTCTCCTTAGGAAAAATGTGGGATGATGTGGTATTAGGTGAAAAATCTTCGATATAAACATGTTGCATCAATTACCTTTAGATATATTGGCCAAAACAGCCAGCTGTAACAATCACTGCTACACGGCGATTCTCAAACTTATTCTAGATTAACCAACCACTGTGTATTATACTCTGGAGAAACCCATTACAAACAAGAAGTTTAAAATATTAATTCCCAATATTGCAGCGTTGTTCACACAGACTCATTGTAAATTTTCAGTTAATAGCCGAAACAAGTTCATCATCATATATTTCGTGTGTTGGCAAGCATTCCATCAAACCACTCGATACTTTTATTGACTTACAACACCCAGCAACAACGAAGTTGAAAGTAAATTTATGTTGTTATCCTTGCAAAAACTTTTTACCTCTAATGACTTTATAACATTTTTGAATATAATATTACAGTAGTTTCCTGCATATATATTTCAATTTACCCTTTACCACATCATCTCACAAGCTTCCAACAAAAGAAATTTTCATCCAATCGCAATCTCAAGTAATATAAATCTACCCTTGAAAGTTTGTTCTGACAATGGTGACAAGTTTATAACCACAGCGTCTTTAAAAATTGTGCCACCTCAGGTACGCACTAAAGTAAACAAATACACATAAAACTTCTTGCATTCTACAATCCTCTCTCTCTCTCTCTCACCCACTCTTTGGCTTTATGGTTGACATTTTCTTCAGCTTTATGGGAGGGAAAAATTGTGAAATTCTTCATATCAAAAACTTAGAAACCACAAAGTGTATGTAATTTATTTGCTTACAATGACTTACCATCGAACCAAATAACCAACCATCTCGCCTGGTATCGTATACAAGAACTTTTTTGTTCAGGTTTGGTATTGCAATATTGAAACACTTTTATGCAAATTGTTGTCAAACATTACCGCAACATATTTTTATCGACAAAATTCCCATTCAATTGTTGCGGGGACCAGGTATGGTGTTATGGAGTGAGTATCTCCAGAGGGGAGGATAAGCAATAAAGCTCAATGTTAGCGGGGGTAGAATTTTTATAATTCTAAGAAATTTGATTTCATCAGTCAACAATATGGAAATCATAGTTTACTTTTAAATCCTCTACCATAGATGAATACCATAATAAGTTTACCATTACGTTTACGACATATGGAAATATTGGCTGCAAATCGTGGTAGCGAATAGTGACATCACTTTCAGGCAAATAGGATAAAAACTACGGTTTCCAAAAACCCAAGAAGTAAAATCTGGAGATCGGTCTATATCAGGGCTATATCAAAACATGGACCGATACTCATTATTTTCGACAGACATCTTTACGCTTCTAAAATACCTCTAGAGTTCCTATTTCAGGCAAATTGGATAAAAACTACGGTTTCTATAAGCCCAAGACGTAAAGTCGGGAGATCGGTCTATATGGGGCATATACCAAAACATGGACCAATACATAACATTTTCGACACACGTATTTGTGATCCTACAAGACATCTAGATCTCCAATTTCAGGCAAATAGGATAAAAACTACGGTTTCTATAAGCCTGAGAAATAAAATCTGGAGATCGGTCTATATCAGGGCTATATCAAAACATGGACCGTTACTCACTATTTTCGGCATACCTTTTTATAATCCTAAAATACGCCTAGATTTCCAATTTCAGGCAAATAGGATAAAAACTACGGTTTCTATAAGCCCAATAAGTAAAATCGGGAGATCGGTCTATATGGGGCATATACCGTAACATGGACCAATACACACCATTTTCGACACACGTATTTGTGATCCTACAAGACATCTAGATCTCCAATTTTAGGCAAATTGGATAAAAACTAAGGTTTCTAAAGGGTGATACGGTCAAAATTTGGTCAATATAAACTTGACGTATTTCTTTCAATTTTGCATATAAAAAACCTGAACACCCCTCATTTTGAAGGTGTGTGTGTTTAGAATGTTGCTCCTATTTTGATTTTGGAATTCACTCTTCAGTTGTCAAAATGCCGTCCAAGCAAGAAGAGCAGCGTATCAAAATTTTGCTCGCGCATCGCGAAAATCCGAGCTACTCGCACGCAAAGCTGGCAAAATCGCTAAAAGTTGCCAAATCAACCGTTACAAATGTAATTAAAGTGTTTGGGGAACGTTTGTCGACAGCCAGGAAGTCTGGATCGGGGGGAAATCGAAAACGGGAAGCCGCTGAGACGACAAAGAGAGTTGCCGGTAGTTTCAAGCGAAACCCTAACCTCGCTCTCCAAGATGCCGCAAATAAGCTGGGTGTATCGTCTACAACCGTGCATCGAGCCAAAAAACGAGCCGGACTATCGACTTACAAGAAGGTAGTGACTCCAAATCGCCATGATAAACAAAATATGACGGCCAAAGCGCGATCCCGGACGCTGTACACGACGATCCTAACGAAGTTAGACTGCGTGGTAATGGACGACGAAACCTACGTCAAAGCCGACTACAAGCAGCTTCCGGGACAGGAGTTTTATACGGCAAAAGGAAGGGGAAAGGTAGCAGATATTTTCAAGCACATAAAACTGTCAAAGTTCGCAAAGAAATATTTGGTTTGGCAAGCCATCTGTACCTGTGGCTTGAAAAGCAGCATTTTCAAAGCTTCCGGGACTGTCAACCAAGAAATTTACGTGAAAGAGTGTTTGAATAAACGTCTGCTGCCTTTCCTGAAAAAACACGGTTGTTCCGTACTGTTTTGGCCGTATTTGGCATCTTGCCATTACGGTAAAAAGGCCATGGAGTGGTACGTCGCCAACAACGTGCAGGTGATTCCCAAGGACAAGAATCCTCCCAACACGCCAGAGCTCTGCCCAATTGAGAAATACTGGGCTATTGTCAAGCGGAACCTAAATAAGACCAAAAAAACTGCTAAGGACGAGCAGCAGTTCAAGGCAAACTGGCTTTCTGCGGCGAAGAAGGTGGACAAGGTGGCTGTACAAAATCTGATGGCAAGCGTGAGGCCCGGCAATTCGGATTTGGAAAAGCGAAAGCCTCACTGAATATTTTTCCTGAATTTTATACTAATTGAACTTGAAAAAGAAATTTAATTTGATTTTTTAATTAAACGATTTCACCGATTTACACGCGTTTTCCCTTGACCAAATTTTGACCGTATCACCCTTTATAAGACCAAGAAGTAAAATCTTGAGATCGGTCTATATGAAGGCTATATCAAAACAAGGACCGATACTCGCTATTTTCGGCATACCTCTTTGTGGTCGTAAAAAACCACTAGATTTCCAATTTCAGGCAAATTGGATAAAAACCACGGATCCTCTAAGTTCGTATTCTTCTTGTGATGCGCTTTAACTCGTCCAATTCATAGAATCACTCTTTAGAACAAAAGGATCCATAAATAGACGAGATAGACTGTCTTTAGGCCGGCCCCTGATTCGATATAGCCCTGTCCGTCTCTCTCCGAAAACTTTTTAGTAATCAAAATCTAGGTCGCAGTTTTAGTCGAATCGACTTCAAATTTAGCGCAACTATCTATTTTCTGTCGGAATATAGTTCTACTCCATATATATCTTTCGCCCAATATGCACTTATATGGCACCAGAAGCCAGAGTTTTATCTTGATTTGTTTCAAATTTAACACAAAGAAATTTGCACAGGAAACGTAACATTTTTTTCACAAAAATATTCTTATCTCTTCAAACGTAACATATTTTCCGAAATCAGATACATAATTTTCGAGAACATAACATAGTTGCGACAAACTTGTTACATGTTTCCAGGGAAAATGTAACATGGTGCTCTTGAAACATGGCGATCTTATTCCATATCTGCGTGTAGACTCCTCTATATAGGTATTTAATCTTCCTTGTTTTTCTAGCCGATGTCGAGGTATCCTAAAAGATGTGGCCTAGCCGAACATTTTCTTAAGTTGTATTTAAATCTTAATTGGAAATAAATTGGCTTGCATCGATTTGAGCCCAAAGAGTGTGTATTGAAAATGCTTCACATCAGTTCAATTCTTGATATATGTTATTTGCACCAGAACACCTAATAGCCGAAATGTGCTGAAATTTGAAATTTAATGTTACTAAAGTTATGTGCCGACATTAATTCATGTAGGTCCATATTCTGTTATAGTCCTCTTGTGGACTGAATTTTAAGGCATTTAAAATTCGAACTTGCCGAAATCGCTTTTACTTTTCTTTCACACATTGTTTGCGGAAATAAATGTTGACGAAAATTTGTAGAAAAATTCATCAACTTTCCACTGGCTTCTATGAAAAAGTTTTTAACGAAAAGTGCAACAGTAAATGCTGGTATATGGACACGGAAATACTCCATCCATGGATTCTGCTTTTCGAGGAAGGGTGGTGAAGAACAAACAAAACGACCAAGTATAGCTTCTTGATAGGAAATATGCAATTTGTGCCCAAGGACAAGTGGTGTTGTTTGCAATACTGCTATTATAGAGGGTAAATCTTCGACAAAGGGTTATCACTTTGAGACTTTATCTAAACGAATGATACTTGTAATGTCATCTAGGCAGTCTATATTATATACTAGCCAAACTCGGCCCGCTTCACTGTGCCTTCATCATTTTTTTTTTTACTGAGACACAATTTAAAAAAAAAAATATCGCATTTATTGCGAAGTAAATTTTTAAGGAATATTTTACGTTATCTAAGTCAATGGTATATTTCGCAGAATATTTGGAAGGATAATATAGTCCTTCCCCTCCCCGACCAAAAGTTAAAAAAATAAAGCCACCGCCAAACTTACATAAAAACTTCAAGCAAATCGGACAAATTTGACACAATTTTCCAAAAGGCAATGGGATGGTCACCCAGCCCGACAAACAATGAGGTACTCTACATTAATTTCAGATTCTTCACACACCTCCCAGTAAATTGGGAGGTTAAGTTTCTTCATTGTACTTAAAAAAATAAAAATCGGGAGACCTTCCCCTCCCCGCCCAAATATAAAAAAATATAGTAACGGATCTTTTTCTAGAAGCCACCAACGACCTTCCCTGAAAATTTCAAGCAAATCGTAGAGCTGTAATCGGGCAAGAGGAGGTCCCCCACTCCAAGCAGATATCAAACAATGGAGTACCCTAGAAAGGGTGATACGGTCAAAATTTGGTCAAGGGAAAACGCGTGTAAATCGGTGAAATCGTTTATTTAAAAAATCAAATTAAATTTCTTTTTCAAGTTCAATTAGTATAAAATTCAGGAAAAATATTCAGTTAGGCTTTCGCTTTTCCAAATCCGAATTGCCGGGCCTCACGCTTGACACCTGCCATCACATTTTGTACAGCCACCTTGTCCACGTTCTTCGCCGCAGAAAGCCAGTTTGCCTTGAACTGCTGCTCGTTCTTAGCAGTTTTTTTTGGTCTTCTTTAGGTTCCGCTTGACAATAGCCCAGTATTTCTCAATTGGGCGGAGCTCTGGCGTGTTGGGAGGGTTCTTTTCCTTGGGAACCACCTGCACGTTGTTGGCGGCGTACCACTCCATGGCCTTTTTACCGTAATGGCAAGATGCCAAATCCGGCCAAAACAGTACGGAACAAGCGCGTTTCTTCAGGAAAGGCAGCAGACGTTTATTCAAACACTCTTTCACGTAAATTTCTTGGTTGACAGTCCCGGAAGCTATGAAAATGCTGCTTTTCAAGCCACAGGTACAGATGGCTTGCCAAACCAGATATTTCTTTGCGAACTTTGACAGTTTTATGTGCTTGAAAATATCTGCTACCTTTCCCCTTCCTTTTGCCGTATAAAACTCCTGTCCCGGAAGCTGCTTGTAGTCGGCTTTGACGTAGGTTTCGTCGTCCATTACCACGCAGTCAAACTTCGTCAGCATCTCGTGTACAGTCTCCGGGATCGCGCTTTGGCCGTCGTATTTTGTTTATCATCGCGATTTGGAGTCCCTACCTTCTTGTAAGTCGATAGTCCGCTCGTTTTTTGGCTCGATGCACGGTTGTAGACGATACACCTAGCTTATTTGCGACATCTCGGAGAGAGAGGTTAGGGTTTCGCTTGAAACTACCGGCAACTCTCTTTGTCGTCTCAGCGGCTTCCGGTTTTCGATTTCCCCCCGATCCAGACTTCCTGGCTGTCGACACACGTTCCCCAAACACTTTAAATACATTTGTAACGGTTGATTTGGCAACTTTTAGCGATTTTGCCTGCTTTGCGTGCGAGTAGCTCGGATTTTCGCGATGCGCGAGCAAAATTTTGATACGCTGCTCTTCTTGCTTGGACGGCATTTTGACAACTGAAGAGTGAATTCCAAAATCAAAATAGGATCAACATTCTACACATACACACACACACACACACACACACCTTCAAAATGAGGGGTGTTCAGGTTTTTTAAATGCAAAATTGAAAGAAATACGTCAAGTTTATATTGACCAAATTTTGACCGTATCACCCTTTATTAATTTCAGAGCTTGCCCCCTCGTCCATTGTACATTTCTAGTTGCCTGAGTTTCCCGACCAAATATGAGGGAGTTTCCCTCCTCGACCAAACATCGCAAAATAAGGCAACGGATCATTTTCTAGACGCCAACACCAACCTTACCTGAAAATTTCAAGCGAACCGGGGAGCTGTGATCAAATTCTCAAAAGATCGGGCAAGACGAGGTCGCCTTCTCCGACCAGATATAGAAAAATTGAATTTTTTTCTGTATATTTCAAGTAAATGGGGAAGGGGAAGACTTCCTACCCGACCAAATATAGAAAAATAATGTAAAGGATCTTTGCCTAAACGCCACCACCAGCCTTCCCTGAACATTTTAAGCAAATTGAAGAACTTTAAACGGGCAAAGGAAGGGCCCCCTCCCATGACCATATATCATAAAATAATGAAGCGGATCTTTTTCTAAATGCCACCAACAACCTTTCCTGAAAATTTCCAGCAAATCACAGAACTTTGATCCAAATTTCAATAAGTCACGCAAGAGGGAGGTCCCCTCTGCGACCAGATATCAAAAGCTGTGGTACCCTATATTGAAGGGTGATACGGTCAAAATTTGGTCAATATAAACTTTACGTATTTCTTTCAATTTTGCATTTAAAAAACCAGAACACCCCTCATTTTGAAGGTGTGTGTATGTAGAATGTTGCTCCTATTTTGATTTTGGAATTCACTCTTCAGTTGTCAAAATGCCGTCCAAGCAAGAAGAGCAGCGTATCAAAACTTTGCTCGCGCATCGCGAAAATACGAGCTACTCGCACGCAAAGCTGGCAAAATCGCTAAAAGTTGCCAAATCAACCGTTACAAATGTAATAAAAGTGTTTGGGGAACGTTTGTCGACAGCCAGGAAGTCTGGATCGGAGGGAAATCGAAAGCCGCTGAGACGACAAAAAGGAGAGTTGCCGGTAGTTTCAAGCGAAACCTTAACCTCTCTCTCCGAGATGCCGCAAATAAGCTGGGTGTATCGTCTACAACCGTGCATCGAGCCAAAAAACGAGCCGGACTATCGACTTACAAGAAGGTAGTGACTCCAAGTCGCGATGATAAACAAAATACGACGGCCAAAGCGCGATCCCGGAGGCTGTACACGACGATGCTGACGAAGTTTGACTGCGTGGTAATGGACGACGAAACCTACGTCAAAGCCGACTACAAGCAGCTTCCGGGACAGGAGTTTTATACGGCAAAAGGAAGGGGAAAGGTAGTAGATATTTTCAAGCACATAAAACTGTTAAAGTTCGCAAAGAAATATCTGCTTTGGCAAGCCATCTGTACCTGTGGCTTGAAAAGCAGCATTTTCATAGCTTCCGGGACTGTCAACTAGAGGTGTGCACGTGAGTAATAATTTACTCACGTTCACGCACACTCACGACTGAAAAATCATACTCACGCACACTCACGCACGATATTTTTTGGTAGGACTCACGCTCACGCACACTCACGAAAAGAAAATTTGTACTCATGCACACTCACGCACGAATACGTCGTGACTCACGAAAAATACCGTGAATCACGAAAAATATCGTGACTCACGAATAATTTTATGATTAATTTACCTTACCGAAGTGTCTGAAAACATGAGCATTATTAAAATCGAGAGTGTTATTAAACTCTTAACAGCTAAGGTGTCACTAGAATTGTAATTGAATTTAACTCTTAAGCGTTTTATGTTGGTGAGCAGGAATATTGTCGTGAGTGTAATTCGTTACTCACGCACACTCACGAAGATATTATTTTCGTGACTCACGCACGACATTTTGGTTTGTTAATCACGCTCACGCACACTCACGCTGTTGTCCTGAGCGTGACTCACGACTCACGCACGAATCACGAAAATTTTCGTGAGTCACGACAATTTCGTGTCACGTGCACACCTCTACTGTCAACCAAGAAATTTACGTGTTTGAATAAACGTCTGCTGCCTTTCCTGAAGAAACACGCTTGTTCCGTACTGTTTTGGCCGGATTTGGCATCTTGCCATTACGGTAAAAAGGCCATGGAGTGGTACGCCGCCAACAACGTGCAGGTGGTTCCCAAAGACAAGAACCCTCCCAACACGCCAGAGCTCCGCCCAATTGAGAAATACTGGGCTATTGTCAAGCGGAACCTAAAGAATACCAAAAAAACTGCTATGGACGAGCAGCAGTTCAAGGCAAACTGGCTTTCTGCGGCGAAGAAGGTGGACAAGGTGGCTGTACAAAATCTGATGGCAAGCGTGAGGCGCGGCAATTCGGATTTTGAAAACCGAAAGCCTAACTGAATATTTTTCCTGAATTTTATACTAATTGAACTTGAAAAAGAAATTTAATTTGATTTTTTAGATAAACGATTTCACCGATTTACACGCGTTTTTCCTTGATCGTATCACCCTTTAATTTCACAGCCCCCCCTCATGTCCTTTGTAAATTTCAAATTGATCTGAGAAGTGTAATTTTTTCACAGTACTTTAAAGAAAAGTCGGGCAAAGGGGAGGTGCCCTTGAGCGACCAAAAATCATAAAGTAAGGTAGCGGATCAACAACCTTCCCTGAAAATCGGAGACCTTTGATCCAATTTTTGATCCAGATATCAAAAGCTGTGGTACCCTATATTAATTTCACAGCCTCCGCTCATGTCCTCTGTAAATTTAATGTTGATCTCAGAAGTTTAATTTTTTTACAGTACTTTAAAGAAAAGTCGGGCAAAGGGGAGGTCCCCTTGAGCGACCAAATATAATAAAATAATGAAGCGGATCTTTTTCTAAACGCAACCATCAACATTTCCTGAACATTTTAAGCAAATCACAGAACTTTGATCCAAATTTCAATAAGTCAGGCAAGAGGGAGGTCCCCTCTCCGACCAGATATCAAAAGCTGTGGTACTCTATATTAATTTCACAGCCTCCCCTCATGTCCTATGTAAATTTCAAGTTGATCTGAGAAGTTTAATTTTTTCACAGTACTTTAAAGAAAAGTCGGGCAAAGGGGAGGTCCCCTTGAGCGATCAAAAATCACAAAATGAAAATTTAAAGCAAATCGGAGAGCTTTGATCCAATTTTCAGTAAATCTGACAAGAGGGAGGTCCCCTTGAGCGACCAAAAATTACAAAATGAAAATTTAAAGCAAATCGTAGAGCTTTGATCCAATTTTCAGTAAGTCTGACAAGAAGGAGATCCCCCTCTCGGACCAGATATCAAAAGCTGTAGTACCCCATATTAATTTCAGTCGGGCAAAGAGGAGGTTCCCCTCCCCGAATATAGAAAAATAACGTTTGGGGACTTTGTCTAGATGCCAACACCAGACTTCCCTGAAAATTTCAAGCAAATCGGAGAACTTTAATGTGTGCAAACTTTGGGATGGACGGACACACCGTTGCTTTATACTTCACCACTTTGGAAAATGTTGTGGTCTCAAGCCAATATGCTTGGATGATAATAGAGCTTTTTTGGAACTAGATTTCCATACCATAACCCTTTGTGAAACCAATCTGGCATTCGTTTACATGTTTGACAAACTTACCATTCTAACTTAAAGCTGCTATAAGATGGGTTGTTAAAACATTTCTTTGGAAAAAAAAACACACATGGGACTTTCAAGGGGTTTGAATGTCATTTTCAGTTACATGGCTTATAGCCAGAGTACAAGCTGTAGGATTGTACTGTACTCTGTATGATTCTTACCGTTGCCGCAATATGCCAATTCCAGGAAGGCTTCCTCTACGTATTACCTAAGGCAATTACATTTGTTGCTGCCATACTGGGTATTGTATCGATTTCTCTTCACACATTTCCCTTTTTGGAGGCTAATGCTATGAGCATGGAAGCTAACATTTGATTCATTGCATATTTACCATTTAACACGATGGGGCTTGCAGTCTGTTGTACTTCCGGGAAATGACCAAAATTTCATAGATGAAATTCTTTGGAACTAAGGTAGCAAATTTTCTTGAAATCACAACTAGCCCATATGCTTTGCTTGACCATGTGTTCTCTGTATTGCCAATAAGCGGAACATTCTTGTTTTCTACAGAATGTTTGGGGGATAGCTTTGAAGGTATCGGACAACCTGTGGAAAGGTTTGCTGGATCTTGACATTACCACTTTGTAATTACAAATGTTAGGTGAGGTAACTAAGGCTGGTGGAAAATACTGGGGTAATTGCTTTTAACGTGCCACACAGGGTCTATATGAACCGAAAGATTCCTTATGGAACTGTTGAAGACAAAGTGATTGAATAGCACTTCCTCTTTTATGTTAGGCTATTATCTATTGACCACTAGGAGGCCAGACAAACGAAAGTCACATCAACCATACTCTCCACACAGTGTAGAAATGTAACAATCTTTGGAATGGAAATTGCCTATGACCAGTGATATGGAATGAAATGAAATCGTGATAACAAGATGAAATCCTGTAAAAATCGATGATTTGATGATGATGATGATGATGAGAAATATCAATCACAATATGCCATTGCTATAACAGGAAGAGAAATCTAATAGGAATAAGCTATTCGGGAATGACAGGGAATAGCTCATAAATAAGGAAGTCATCAGAAGTTTTGATGAGTTTATCAATAAAATATTCATTTAAGTTTGTCTCAGAAAAATAGAGATGGGCAGACATAGATAATTTTGCGGAGATATGCATGGCAAGGTTAGTGCTATGTTCAACAAAAAATGCAGATGAATCCTGCAACATTTAAACCAGGGATGATGTTGTTGTTGTAACAGTTTTTAATGTTGTTTCATCCATTTTGTTCTATGCTTGTGTAGTTCAACTAGTAGCCAGATCAAGGAACTCTGCGACAAGAATGGGGTGTGTCCAGAGTGATCTGGTGGTGGGACGGGTAGGCTTAGCTGAGCAAGCGAAAAGGTGACGAGTGTCATGTGGCCCTTGATTACAGATGGGACACAAGTCAGCTACGCTGCTATCAATCACTGATAAGTAGGAATTGAGGCGACTGCACTTGCCTGATCTTTGTTGGGCAAAAACTACCCTGGTCTGCAGTGGGAGGTCTCTCCTCCGATGCTATGGGCGTAGGTCGGACTCCGAGAACAGGATTAACCTTGTAGCTTCTCACCGCTTCAGCTACAGTATCCTCATGAATTCTGTTCAGACCTGACTTGTATGCTTCCTGATCTAGAGGCTCTCTTTAGATCTTTATAACGCTGGATCTCGGGCTCAAGAAGGTGAAGATCTACCCTTACATTCCTGGGTGGAGGTTGCCTATCCACAAGATGGTGATTTGGATGACAACTACGATAGCAACCCAAGAGGTACTGCTTTGACAACATGTAATTGTGTCGACACACTGGGATGATCTTGGTCTCCACATAAAGGTAACCCAGGGGTGTACTGCGGAGACATCCTGTTGCAGTTCTAAGGGCAGCGTTCTGACAGGTCTGTATGTTATTCTACTGCGTGTCGCTCGTTTGAGGTGTTCACACTGGCGCTGCATAGTTTACCACTGACCGGCCAATTGCCTTATATGTAGTCAACAAGGTTTTTTTGTCCGCACCCCAAGTGCTGCCGGCAAGCGATTTGAGGACCTTGTTTCTACCGCGGAGCTTATCACAAATTGCAGTGGCATGGACGAACGACTTAAAAATGCTGTCGAATGTGAGCCCGAGAATATTGGGGTATTTGTGGTCGGAATTATTTCGCCGTCGACTCTGACATTGAACTGTCTGCGTACTTCCGGTAACTGGTAAGATCAGCGAGGTAGACGTTCAATCGATCGCATATATCATCAACAATGGGCCCGGATGCCATGATTGTACAATCGTCCGCTATGATACAATCTCCACGCCGTCAGAAGGGGGTAGAATCGAGGACAGGTAGAGATTAAACAGATATCACCCCACCCTGGGGAACTCCCTGTTTAACTCTACGGGGTTTTGACTTCTTGTCCCTGAATTCCACATACGACTGGCGTCCGCACAGATAATTCAGAACTCCACGCTTGGTTCCTGCCGGTAGGGACGTATTCTCGATGTCCTCGAATAGTGTGGCATGGTTGACCGTATCGAATGCCTTTGATAGATCAAGCACCACGAGGACCGTCCTGTGACACGGCTTGGGCTGATTGAGTCCCATATTGATGTGTGCTGAAATGGCATGCAAGGCTGTCGTCGTGCTATGTACCTTACGGAATCCATGTAGATGGTGGGCAGCTGGAAAATTCTCCACAAGGCTGGAGAGGAGTAGTGCCTCAAGAGTCTTTGCTACTGGCGAGAGAAGGGATATCGGTCTGTACGATTCACCTATACTCGAGTCTTTGCCTGGCTTCAGTAGTGGAAACACCCTACCCATCTTCCAGACATCGGGTATAATGAGTGATTCTAAGGACAAATTGAGGAGTCTGGTCAGGTTCTCAACTTCCAGTATTCCCAGATGCTTCAGCATTAGCATTGAAATTCGTCGGTGCCAAGCGCCTTGGATGGTTTCGCGCTGTTGATGACATAAGTAACTTCGGCTGTGGTAAATTGTGGTGTGTCGTATGCGACGAGTGTCTCTCCTTTTCGCTCTATCACTCTCGGGATGCTCGACAATCTGTCGGTTGAAGTATTTGGCGTTAAGTTTTCGCTAAGTTACATTGCTTCAGGTGCTCTAACCAAGTGTTCCGCTTGTTCTCGTCGTCTATCTTACTAATCTCTAGATTCAGTTCCCTGATTCTAGGATCATTAGGGTTAGCACGACGGCGTTCATCACGCACGTCTGCGAGTCCCGCCACTTCGGCTGGGAAGTTGGGCCTCACTTGGGCAATTCGACCAGCGGGTATGAAGCGAGCGGCTGCTGCGTTGATGATGTCCCGGAACACCCTCTGGGCAACATGAACATGAGAGGAGGACGGGAGCTCACTGAAGCGGCGATCTGTGTATTCTCTGTAGCCTTCCCAGTTGGATGTGTGCTGAAATAGCATGCAAGGCTGTCGTCGTGCTATGTACCTTACGGAATCAATGTAGATGGTGGGCAGCTGGAAAATTCTCCACAAGGCTGGAGAGGAGTAGTGCCTCAAGTGTCTTTGCTACTGGCGAGAGAAGGGATATCGGTCTGTACGATTCACCTTTACTCGAGTCTTTGCCTGGCTTCAGTAGTGGAATCTCCCTACCCTGGTGTCCTGGAACACCCTCTGGGCAAGATGAACATGTGAGGAGGGCGGGAGCTCATTGAAGCGGCGATCTGTGTATTCTCTGTAGCCTTCCCAGTTGGCTTTCTTTTTATTGATAAACGTCCGGCGTTCAGAGGTTATGAAACCGGAGGGTCGGCTAATGGTGAGAATTATGGGGAGGTGGTCTGAACCCAATGATATGACGGGTTGACAGGAAACGTCATTTATCAGACCAGGCGATGCTAAGGATAAATCTGGCGAACTGCTGCAATCACCAATAATTCTCGCGGGGGCCTCTTCGTTTACCGTGCAAAATGTGGAGTCATCTATCTGCTCTGGTAAAGCTATGCCTCTCTGGTCATTACCCTAGAACCAATTGGTTATGCCCGCACAATAGCCACTCAATATGTGGGCTATAACCTGGAGCACAGCTACCAACCAGCTGTATATACACATTGTATAGCTCTATCTCGGCAGCCCCAGTCTCGACTGCTACCCTTTCCATATGCGGGTAACTGGTGTCTGGTACAAGCGGGATCAATCCCACGGCGGCGGGTTCTTTGTACTGGATGGATCCCACCCATTGGCCAGCGGGTGTCACATCAGTGTACGTGTTGTTTCGTGACCACGGATGATAAATGATGTTGACGAAAAAGTACTAAATTTGTATTAAAAATTTACTTTTCGAAGACTTGTAAAAGTATACGTATATTTAAATCTAAAATAATTTGGATTTTTTTAGATTTTCTACAAAAAATCTTACTGTGCAAAATTTTATTTCTTTAGAAAATTTTGTCAAAATTTGATTTCTGCGAACATTTTGTCAAAATTTTATTTCTATAGAAGATTTTTTGAAAACTTTATTTCTATAGAAAATTTTGTCAACAATTTAGTTCTATAGAAAATTTTGCAAAAATTTTATTTCCATAGAAAATTTTGTACAAATTTTATTTTCATAGAAAATTTTGTACAAATTTTATTTCTATTGAACATTTTTTGAAACTTTTATTTCTATAAAAAAATTTTATCAAATTTTTATTTCTATAGGAAATTTTGTCAAAATTTTATTTTCATAAAAAATTTTGTCAAAATTGTATTTCTATAGAAAATTTTTTTCAAAATTGTATTTCTATAGACAATTTTTTTTTAATTATACTTCTATAGAAAATTTTGTTAATAATTTATTTCTACAGGAAATTTTGTCAAAATTTTATTTCCATAGAAAAGTTTGTCCAATCTTTATTCTATAGGAAATTTTGTCAAAATTTTATTTCTATAGCAAATTTTATCAAATTGTTATTTCTAAAGAAAATTGTGTCAAAATTTTATTTATATAGAAGATTTTGTCAAAATTTTATGTACATAGAAGATTTTTTCAAATTTTTATATACATAATTTTTTTTTCAAAATTTTGTTTGTAAAGAAAATTTAGTTAAAAAGTATATTTCAATAGAAATTTTATGAAGAAGTACCTCTTTGCAAAATCTACCAAAATCGTTTTTTCTAAAATTCTACCAACTGTGGCAACCGGCTCAGGGACCAGCTCTAAGTATTATTGCCAAAGACACCATGTGTGTATTTCGTCTCCTTCTGGGCGTTTCAAATGTATACACTATCTTATAAAACTTTGTTTCTCAGTGTAGCAGAAAAAATCACATTTCACGTTTCACATGTGCGAACGAATGTGGTATTGACAATATTCCTCTCAAAAATGTGTTGAGATCCTGTAATAAAAACTAAAATATCCTCATTTTGGAATATGTTTATTTCTTCAATGACCGCTATTTATAATTTTAATACCCCACCATAGAGTGGTGACGGGGGTATAATAAGTTTGTCATTCCGTTTGTAACACATCGAAATATCGATTTCCGACTATATAATGTACATATACATTCTTGATCAGGGAGAAATTCTAAGACGATATAAGCATGTCCGTCTGTCCATCTGTTGTAATCACGCTACAGCCTTCAATAATGGCGCTATCGTCCTGAAATTTGGCACAGATTCGTCTTTTGTTTGCAGGCAGGTCAAGTTCGAAGATGTGCTATATCGGTCCAAGTTTTGATAGAGTCCCCATATAAACCGTAAATATCTTTTGCCCGATTTAGACTACTATGACCACAGAGGCCATAGTTTCACTCCAATTTACCTGGAATTTTGCGCAGGGAGTAGAATTACAATCGTACTATGTGCGCCCAATTTGCATTAAATCTGTTAAGATTTAGATATTTGTCCGCTGATCTTATATTACATATATTAACATATTAACTATGTCATTCCCTTTGTAACACATGGATGTACTGGTCTAAGATCCCCCATATAATATCATACTTTATTATGATTTTAAGTTTTTTAATAAATAAATTAATACTGGTTTAAAACCCCATATATATTCTGGGTCGTGGTGAAATTCTGAGTCGATCTAGCGATGTCCTTCTGTCCGTCCAACCGTCTGTTGAAATCACGCTAACTTCAGAACTAAACAAGCTTTAGACTTGAAAATTGGCACAATTAGTTGTTATTGATGTAGGTCGGATGGTATTGCAAATGAATTATATTGGACCACTTATACGTATAGACCCCATGTAAAACGATCTCCAAATTTTTCTTGCGGATCCTCTTTGAGAAACAAATTTCATCCGATCCGATTGAAATTAAGTACGTGGTGTTAGCATATGTCCTCCAACATTCATACACAAATTGATGCATATCGGTATATAATATATATAGCTCCTATATAAACCGTTCCCAAGATTATGCTTGCTGATCCTCTTGGAGGACCGAATTTCATCGGATCCGGTTGAAATTTTGTACATTGTGTAATAATCATGCCAAAATTGATCCATTGGGCCCATATAAACCGATAACCAGATTTGGCTTTCGCAGCTTCTTGGAGGAGGAAATTTCATCCGATTCCGTTGAAATTTTGTACGTTGCATTAGTATATGGTCATTAATATTTATGCAAAAATTGGTGTATAATTACATATAGCCTCTATATAAACCGATCCCCAGATTTGACCTCCAGATCCTCTTGGAGGAGTAAATTCCATCCGATTTGGTTGAATCTTGTGGACGTTGTGTTAGTATATGATCCCCAACAACCACGCACAAATTGGTCCATATCAGTCCATAATTATATATATCCCCCATATAAATCGAGTCCCCATATTTCACTTGTGGGTCTCTTATTGCCGTCCAAAATTTGATTCATAAGGGTTCGGTTAAGAACTGATTTATATAGGTATTTAATCTGGCTTTTTTTGTCTAACATATGCCCCATATGGACTAACTTATAATTTATAAGAAGTTTTAAGATACCTTGACATCGGTATGTGTTACCACAACCCAACTAATTTCATTATGAATTACATCCTTTAGTAGAAGTTTCTGCGCAATCTATGGTTGATGGTACATAAGATTCGGCCTGGCCAAACTTACGGCCGTATATACTTGCTTTTAATTGGTACATTTGTGCTTAAGCCCCCCATATAAATCATACAATTTATGTTCTTATTAACACAGTAGGATTAGTTTGCAGTTTGCATATAGAGCAATCATATCATCTCTATCACTCTCTGAATTATGTACGATGTATTTTCTTGCACTCAAAGTGTAATAAACATCCCGACAATATCATTGAGTAAAATCACTTTTTGAACAATTACCAGCAACAAGTTGAATTTTAAAGATAACACTTTTCATAGAATTTGTCGTCTTTTGGGTAGGTCTTTGGCTTTTGATTGAGCAGCGACATATGCAATTGATTCTTTGAGACTTGAACAGATAATCACTTGAGAAGGCAATTTGTGCCAAGAGGTCCTTTCCATGACAACGAAAGCAACGACAAATATCAACATCAAACCAAGTCAGTATTAAGTGGTCTTTGTTTTCAGACATATGTGACTTATCGCTGTCCATTGAAAAAGCACTTGGCGAATGCCATTATAACGGCAATCATTTTTTTTTACTTTGAAAGGATTGGATTTTTTTGTTTATGGAAGATCTTGTATATGCTTTAGGCAGGAATATTCAAAGAAATAAAATTTAAAGGAAAAAAAATAATAAAAGGGAGATTGGTTAGATCACTCCTTAACAAATGTAGGCTACCATGAAGACGGGCATCTTCGGTCATCCTTCCAGCCACGTAATCAGATCGAAAAATGTTCTATAGATATAAAATTTTGACAAAATTTTCAACAGGAATAAAATTTTGACAAAATTTGAACAGAAATAAAATATTGACAAATTTTCTATAGAAATAAAATTTTGACAAATTTTCCATAGAAATAAAATTTTGACAAAATTTTCTATAGAAATTTAATTTTGAAAAAAATTCTATAGAAATAAAATTTTAAAAAAATTTGCCATAGAAATAAAATTTTGACAAAATTGTCTATAGAAATAAAATTTTGACAAAATTTTCCATAGAAATAAAATTTTGACAAAATTTTTTAAAGAAATAAAATTTTTACAAAATTTTCTATAGTAATAAAATTTTGACAAAATATTCCATAGAAATAAAATTATGACAAAATTTTTAATACACATAAAATTTTAACAAAATTTTCTATAGAAATTAAATTTTGACAAAATTTTCTATAGAAATTTAATTTTGAAAAAACTTTATAGAAATAAAATTTTGACAAAATTTTCTATAGAAATAAAACTGGCACAAAATTTTCTATAGAAATAAAATTTTGACAAAATTTTCAATAGAAATAAAATTTTGACAATTTTTTCTAGAAAAAAAAAATTTTGACAAAATTTTTGATAGAAATAAAATTTTGACAAAATTTTCTATAGAAATAACATTTTGACAAAATTTTCTAAAGAAATAAAATTTTGACAATATAAAGTTTTTTCAATAGAAACAAAATTTTGACAAAATTTCTATTGAAATAATTTTTTTATAGAAAAAAAATTTTCTATATAAATAAAATTTTGACAATAGTTTCTATAGAAATAAAATTTTTTTGTTTGTTATTGTTGGCTTCTCTTGAATCGTTGTTGTTTTTTTTTTTTTTTTGATCTCAGCTTAAAGCCATGCATTGACTAAACTACAAGTGTAGCTTAACCAACAGAGGAAAAGTATGCTTGCCAAATTTATTTGGGCAAAGCCCTATAGACTGCAAGATGGTTGGATGTACAGCTGTTTCGGAATTACAACATTCCTCATCAGCATCCTCTACATGTAGCAAAACTATCAACAAATTATCAGAATAAAGCAGTTCACCTATAGGGCTTAGCCCAAATAAATTTGACATTATTTAACATTATTTTCCTCTGTTGGTTAAGCTACTCTTGTAGTTTAGTCAACATAATGGTTTTAAAGCTGAGATCAAAACAACAAATATGATTGAAGTACAAACCCACAATAAAAAACAAAACACGAAATAAAATTTTAACAAAATTTTCCATAGAAATAAAATTTTGACAAAATTTACCATTGAAACAAAATTTTGACAACATTTTCTATAGAAATAAAATTTTGTCAAAATGTTCTATAGAAATAAAATGTGGACAACATTTTCTATAGAAATAAACTTTGGACAAAATTTTCTATAGAAATAAATTTTTTTATAGAAATAAAATTTTGACAAAATTTTCCATAGAATTAAAATTTTGACAAAATTTGTTATAGAAATACAATTTTGACAAAATTTTCACTAGAAATAAAAATTTGACGAAATTTTATCTAAAAATAAAATTTTAACAAAATTTTCTATAGAAATAAAATTTTGACAAAATTTTCCATTGAAATAAAATTTTGACAAAGTTTTCTATAGTAAAAAAATTTTGACAAAATTTTCTGTAGAAATAAAATATTGACAAATTTTCTATAGAAATAAAATTTTGACAAAATTTTCTATAGCAATAAAATTTTGACAACGTTTTCTAAAAAAATAAAATTTTGACAAAATTTTTTATAGAAATAAAATTTTTACAAAATGTTCTATAGAAATAAAATTTTGACAACATTTTCTATAGAAATAAAATTTTGACAACATTTTCTAAAGAAATAAAATTTTGACAACATTTTCTATAGAAATAAAATATTAACAAAATTTTCTATAGAAATAAAATTTTAACAAAATATTCTATAGAAACAACATTTTGACAACGTTTTTAATAGAAATAAAATTTTGAGAAAAATTTTTATAGAAATTAAATTTGGCAACATTTTCTATAGAAATAAATTTTGGACAAAATTTTCTATAGAAATAAAATATTTTATACAAATAAAATTTTGACAAAATTATCCATAGAAATAAATTTTGGACAAAATTTTCTATAGTAATAAAATATTTTATACAAATAAAATTTTGACAAAATTTTCTATAGAAATAAAATTTTGACAAAATTTTCTATAGAAATAAAATTTTGACAAAATTTTCAATAGAAATAAAATTTGGACAACATTTTCTATAGAAATAAATTTTGGACAAAATTTTCTATAGAAATAAAATATTTTATAGAAATAAAAACAACAAATATGATTGATGTACAAACCCACAATAAAAAACAAAACACGAAATAAATTTTTTGACAAAATTTTCCATAGAAATAAAATTTTTTTATTGAAATAAAACTGACAAAATTTTCCATAGAAATAAAATTTTGACAAAATATTCTAAATTAAAAAAAATTTTGACAAAATTTTCTATAGAAATAAAATATTGACAAAATTTTTTATGGAAATACAATTTTTACAAAATGTTCTATAGAAATAAAATCTTGACAAAATTTGCCATAGAAATAAAATTTTGACAAAATTTTCCATAAAAATAAAATTTTGACAAAATATTCTATTAAAATAAAATTTTGACAAAAATTTCTATAGAAATAAAATTTTGACAAAATTTTCTATAGAAATAAAATTTTGACAAAATTTTTTAAATAAGTAAAATGTTGACAAAATTTTTTATATAAATAAAATTTTAACAAAATTGTCTATTGAAGTAAAATTTCGACAATATTTTCTATAGAAATAAAATTTTGACAAAATTTTCTGAAGAAATAAAATGTTAACAAAATTTTTTATAGAAACAAAATTTTGACAAAATTTTCTGTATAAATAAAATTTTGACAAAATTTTCTATAATAATAATATTTTGACAAAATTTTCTAAAGAATAAAATTTTGACAAAATTTTCCATACAAATAAAATTTTGACGAAATTTTCCATAAAAACAAAACTTTGACAACATATTCTATAGAAAAAATGTTCTATAGAAATAAAATTGTGACATGATTTTTTACAGAAATAAAATTTTTACAAAATTTTCTATAGAAATAAAATTTTGACAAAATTTTCTAAAGAAATAAAATGTTCTATAGAAACAAAATTTTGACAAAATTTTCAATAGAACAAAATTTGTGACAACATTTTCTATAGAAATTAAATTTTGACAAAATTTTCTATAGAAATTAAATTTTGACAAAATTTTCTATAGAAATAAAATTTTGACAAAATTTTCTAAAGAAATAAAATTTTGACAAAATTTTCCATACAAATAAAATTTTGACGAAATTTTCCATAAAAACAAAACTTTGACAACATATTCTATATATAATGTTCTATAGAAATAAAATTTTGACACGATTTTTTACAGAAATAAAATTTTGACAAAATTTTCTATAGAAATAAAATTTTGACAAAATTTTCTAAAGAAATAATTTGACAAAATTTTCTATAGAAACAAAATTTTCAATAGAACAAAATTTGTGACAACATTTTCTATAGAAATAAAATTTGGACAACATTTTCTATAGAAACAAAATTTTTACAAAACTTTTTATAGAAATAAAATGTTGACAACATTTTCTATAGAAATAAAATGTTGACAACATTTTCTATAGAAATTAAATTTTGACAAAATTTTCTATAGAAATTAAATTTTGACAAAATTTTCTAAAGAAATAAAATTTTGACAAAATTTTCAATAGAACAAAATTTGTGACAACATTTTCTATAGAAATAAAATTTTGACAAAATTTTCTATAGAAATAAAATTTTGACAAAATGTTCTATAGAAATAAAATTTCGATAAAATTTTCTATAGAAATAAAATTTTGACAAAGTTTTCTATAGAAGTAAAATTTTGACAAAATTTTCTATAGAAATAAAATTTTGACAAAAATTTTCTATAGAACAAAATTTGTGACAACATTTTCTATAGATATAAAATTTTGACAAAATTTTCTATAGAAATAAAATTTTGACAAAATGTTCTATAGAAATAAAATTTCGACAAAATTTTCTATAGAAATAAAATTTTGTATTTAAGTAAAATGTTGACAAAATTTTCTATATAAATACAATTTTCCAAATCAATTATATATTTTTTTTTTAATAAATAGGTAGGGTCCAGAAATCTTCGAGTTATTGTTACATATTTTATTTGAATTAGTATTCCTTTAGTATATTTAAGAATCTAATTGAATAAGAAATTGAATTTCATGCGAAAAACGAAAAATATTGTTAACGAAGTCTTTAGCTACAGATTGGACTATAATACATTACTACTAGGAAATATGTCAAAGCACATGTACTCTTGGAATAGACAAGCAACCACAACAAGTGGTCCATTCACTTGTTGGTGTTTAGACTCTCAATCGACATATAAGAGGTTGGGCTTACTTTGCACAAAAAGCCTATATCCAATCTATATTCAATGGTATAGGCTGGGCATAATAGAACATCCCTTTACCGGGGATTACCTAAATACAGAAGGGAAAAAGAAAAAAATTTATTTAACAATTCTGGTCAGATGAGAGACATCGATTTTACGTGATAAATGTATTTGTATGCCATTAAAAGGAAGAGTACATTAATGCTATTAAATTGCTATCTTAATGTCAATTTTCATTAGCATTCCCTGTTGGTGGCCTCGAAAAAGGTGGATTATGGTTGTAGTTGGTCGAAGATCTGAAAGGAAAAGCCCCTGTTGGAAATAATTCACGAATTAAAATATTAAAAGAGGAGCAAATATGTGCGGCTGGGACAAATCTTAAATACCCACCACCATGGATCAATAAAACAATTTCCCTTAAAAAATTGCAACGTAGAGGGTTAGTTGAAAATATATAGACTTTTGGGTGGACTTAAATAAAGATTTTCCCCTTGGAAAATCGGTTTAAATTTAATAAATTTTTAAACCTATTTTTAAATATATAAGATTCTGGATTTAACAGGTTGGCTGATAAGTCCCCGGTCCAATAAAGAAAAATACATTTTTTTTTGTCAAAATTCGTTTTTATTATTCAACATAGTTCCCTTCAAGAGCGATACAACGATTATAACGACCTTCCAATTTTTTTGATACCATTTTGGTAGTACTCCTTCGGTTTTGCCTCAAAATAGTCCTCAGTTTCGGCGATCACCTCTTCATTGCAGCCAAATTTTTTCCCTGCGAGCATCCTTTTGAGGTCTGAGAACAAGAAAAAGTCGCTGGGAACCAGATCTGGAGAATACGGTGGGTGGGGAAGCAATTCGAAACCCAATTCATGAATTTTTGCCATAGTTTTCAATGACTTGTGGCACGGTGCGTTGTATTGGTGGAACAACACTTTTTTTCTTCTTCATATGGGGCCGTTTTTCGACCTTCAAACGCTCCATTAACGCCATATAATAGTCACTGTTGATGGTTTTTCCCTTCTCAATATAATCGATAAAAATTATTCTATGCGCATCCCAAAAAACAGAGGCCATTACTTTGCCAGCGGACTTTTGAGTCTTTCCACGCTTCGGAGACGGTTCACCGGTCGCTGTCCACTCAGCCGACTGTCGATTGGACTCAGGAGTGTAGTGATGGAGCCATGTTTCATCCATTGTTACATATCGACGGAAAAACTCGGGTGTATTACGAGTTAACAGCTACAAACACCGCTCAGATTCATCAACACGTTGTTGGTTTTGGTCAAATGTGAGCTCGCGCGCACCCATTTTGCACAGAGCTTCCGCATATCCAAATATTGATGAATGATATGACCAACACGTTTCTTTGATATCTTTAAGGCCTCTGCTATCTCGATCAACTTCATTTTACGTTCAATCAAAATCATTTAGTGGATTTTTTTGATGTTTTCGTCGGTAACCACCTCTTTCGGGCGTCCACTGCGTTCACCGTCCTCCGTGCTCATTTCACCACGCTTGAATTTTGTTGATTTCCCTATGGCAGAGTCCGAAAACTCATTATCAAGCCAAGTTTTTGCTTCCACCGTATTTTTTCGTATTTTATCAAAACAAGAAATTCCTTTTTTTCCATTTTTTCCCAATAACAAAAGTTGCTTCACAAACGACGCTCTATCTCACAAACTAATTGACTTACAGACGTCAAATTTTGACACGAATCATTTGAAGGTTGGTACTATATAAAAATGATATGCATTTAATACTAGCGACGCCATCTATGTGTCAGACTGGGCACTTATCAGCCAATTTGTTACGTTTCAGGCTCACTTAGACTATTCAGTCCATTGTGATACAGCCCGTGCAAAATTCCTCTTTTGCTTTTTCTATTCAAATCTGAGATATGTTGTAAAACCGTCAAGCGCAATTTCAACGTCATTTCAGGAGTTGTATCTAATTGTGCCGTTGCGGGATTTATTTCTAAATTTTCTCATGTCATGTCACCCATAAGGCAGTTGGTGTCTTGAAAATTTCCCCTGGATACAAGTGGAACAACATCGCCGTAATATAAGAAGAGTAAAATCAATATTCCAAAAGCAAAGATGATAAGATGCTTCCATTTGAAGTGACCCCTGTTCGCCGAATGCCTAAAATATCCAAGACCGTATTATTGAAATCAGACTCACGGTGTTGAATATTTCTTCAATATCAAGAAAAGCCATAATTGTGTATTAATCGATATTTAGTGAAGCAGTTATCTCGCCCTTCAAGTAAGAATAGGTTAGGCTATAGACGATGACATTACTGTGGTACCACAATGGACTGGCACGAAATGCCAGACTGCCACTATACATAACTTAACCTAGATGATAACATTAATCTGTAAAAAAAGAATTGGTAATCACTTAGACCCTAATGAAGCTTTGTGATACCTCAAAGATATTTTCCTTCATTCTCTAATTTTTCCATCACATATGAGTTCTCCAATAAGCTTTTTAGTTCTTTCGCGTAGAAACATTGATAAAGGCTAGTTCATTCCTTAAATTGCGGTCAGGTAAATCAGCTATAGCCTGAATCAAAAACGATCATTATTTGTTCTAAACGATAATACCGGAGACTAGCACAAAATGTGGTTTGAATCTTTTGCTGCTGCCGTGCTCAGACACCATCTACAATTGTCATCAACTATTGGGCTTAAATTACAGATTCTCTCATTTTCTTCTTGGAGTAATCCAATATAAACACCTCCTCCCTGTATATAACCACCTACTCCCTGTATCACAATATGAATGATTTTCTGTATAAATAAAAATTTTGTATTTCATTTATCTGAGGTATCAAACTATCAAACTTTCTTCCTTTCCTTCTCGTTTAGTTGTCTTTCCTATTGGGTTGTGTATTTCCGTCAGCCATTCAGCAAACCTATGAAGGAAATATAAATCTCAAAGTGAACCTAGTAACACCTTAATACATAAATATGTAATAAAATCACCCATATAGACGAACCAAACATATGGCTATAAATACAAGGATAAAGTAAAATCAGTATAAATGTCCTTTGAACATGTCTTTACCGATTTGGCCAATGACCATTTGCAAGGAATGAAATAATAATTTAAGAGCTAGAGGAATGAGTAAATGTTTTGGACAGCTATATATACCTTCATGTATTACTTGCTTAACAGATAAGAATACTAAGACGATTAATCGTGGACAACATGGTTTATATGGGGGCTATATATAACCAGATGGATTTTGGTCTTCCAAGAGGCTCCGGAGGTCAAATGTGGTGATCGGTTTATATGGGGGCTATATATAATTATGGAGCGATGTGGACCAATTTTTGCATGGTTGTTAGAGACCATATGCTAACACCATGTACCAAATTTCAGCCGGATCGGATGAAATTTGCTTCTCTTAGAGGCCTCGCAACCAAATCGGAGGATCGGTTTATATGGGGGCTATATATAATTATGGACCGAAGTGGATCAATTTTTGCATAGTTGTTAGAGACCATATACTAACACCATGTACTAAATTTCAGCCGGATCGGTTGAAATTTGCTTCTTGGTGGAGGATATAATTAAGGCAGACTAATTCGATTAATTTTGGAAAACATAGTGACGATTCAAATAGCATGTCAAATTTTCATAAAACTAATATTAGCAAAAGACTAGGGTTGCCATTTTGGTCCGATCGGACCAAAATTGGTCCAAAAAATTATTAAATTTTTAATATGGTTGATTTTGGTCCATTTTCGTCAAATCCTTAATTTGTCCAAATTTTTTAAATTTCGACAAAATTTTCTGTAGAAATAAAATGTTGACAAAATTTTCTATAGAAATAAAATTTTGACAAAATTTTCTACAGATATAAAATTTTGACAAAATTTTCTATAGAATTAAAATTTTGAAAAAATTTTCTATAGAAATAAAATTTTGACAAAATTGTCTACAGAAATAAAATTTTGACAAAATTTCCTTAAGATATTAAATTTTGACGCAATTTTCTGTAGAAATAAAATTTTGACAAAATTTCCTTAAGAAATTATGTTTTGACAAAATGTTCTGTAGAAATAAAATTTTCAATGGAAATAAAATTTTGACAAAATTTTCTATAGAATTAAAATTTTGACAAAATTTTCTATAGAAATAAAATTTTGACAAAATTTTCTATAGAAATAAAATTTTGACAAAATTTTCTATAGTAATAAAATTTTGAAAAAATTTTCTATAGAAATAAAATTTTGACAAAATTTTCTATATTAATAAAATTTTGACAAAAGTTTCTGCAGAAATAAAATGTTGACAAAATTTTCTATAGAAATAACATTTTGACAAAATTTTCTATAGTAATAAAATTTTGACAAAATTTTCTGCAGAAATAAAACTTTGACAAAATTTTCTATAGAATTAAAATTTTGACAAAATTTTCTATAGAATTAAAATTTTGACGAAATTTTCTATAGAAATAAAATTTTGACAAAATTTTCTATAGAAATAAAATTTTGACAAAATTTTCTATAGTAATAAAATTTTGACAAAATTTTCTGCAGAAATAAAACTTTGACAAAATTTTCTATAGAATTAAAATTTTGACAAAATTTTCTATAGAATTAAAATTTTGACAAAATTTTCTATAGAAATAAAATTTTGACAAAATTTTCTACAGAAATAAAATTTTGACAAAATTTCCTTAAGATATTAAATTTTGACAAAATTTTCTATAGTAATAAAATTTTGACAAAATTTTCTGCAGAAATAAAATTTTGACAAAATTTTCTATAGAATTAAAATATTGACAAAATTTTCTATAGAAATAAAATTTTGTCAAAATTTTCTACAGAAATAAAATTTTGGCAAAATTTCCTTAAGATATTAAATTTTGACAACATTTTCTATAGAAATAAAATTTTGACAAACTTTTCTATTTAAATAAAATTTTGACAAAATTTTCTATAGAAATAAAATTTTGACAAAATTTTTTATAGAAATAATGTTTTGACAAAATTTTCTATCGAAAAATATTCTATCGAAGTAAAATTTTGGAAAAATTTTAACTTTTAAATTATATTAATTTAATTTGGAAAAATGGTCCGCTGGTACGAATTTTGGTCCAATTTTGGAAAAATATTGGTCAAAAATAAGACCCTGAATCTCATATTTATACCCTTCACCACTACTGTGGTACAGGGTATAATAAGTTTGTGCATTTGTATGTAACGCCAAGAAGGAAAAGTCTGAGACCCATCGTTTAGTATACCAATCGTCTTAGAATTAAATTCTGAGTCGATTTAGCGATGTCCGTCTGTCTGTCTGTCTGTCTGTCTGTCTGTTGATGTATTTTTGTGTGCAAAGTACAGCTCGCAGTTTTAGTCCGATTGTCCTAAAATTTGGTATAGGGTCCTGTTTCGGCTTAAAGACGATCCCTATTGATTTTGGAAAAAATTGGTTCAGATTTAGATATAGCTGCCATATATATTTTTCACCGATCCGGTCATAATTGGCGTGTATATCAACCGATCTTCCTCAAATTCCGTACATCCAAATATTTTATGAGTCTCGAAAAACTTGCAAAATATCAGCCAAATCGGTTCAGATTTAGATATAGCTCCCATATATAGCTTTCACCCGATTTACACTCATTTGCCCACAGAGGCCAATTTTTTGCTCCGATTTAGTTGAAATTTTGCACAGGGAGTAGAATTAGCATTGTAGCTATGCGTGTCAAATTTGGTTGAAATCGGTTCAGATTTAGATATAGCTCCCATATATAGCTTTCGCCCGATTTACACTCATATGACCACAGAGGCCAATTTTTTGCTCCGATTTAGTTTTTGCACAGGGAGTAGAATTAGCATTGTAGCTATACGTGCCAAATTTGGTTGAAATCGGTTCAGATTTAGATATAGCTCCCATATATATGTTTTTCTGATTTCGACAAAAATGGTCAAAATACCAACATTTTCCTTGTAAAATCGTCACTGCTTAGTCGAAAAGTTGTAAAAATGACTCTAATTTTCCTAAAGTTCTAAAACATATATATCGAGCGATAAATCATAAATAAACTTTTTCGAAGTTTCCTTAAAATTGCTTCAGATTTAACGTTTCCCATATTTATTTTTTACTAACATTGTGTTCCACCCTAGTGCATTAGCCGACTTAAATTTTGAGTCTATAGATTTTGTAGAAGTCTATCAAATTCTTCCAGATCGAGTGATATTTAAATGTATGTATTTAGGACAAACCTTTATATATAGCCCCCAACACATTTGACGGATGTGATATGGTATCGAAAATTTAGATCTACAAAGTGGTGCAGGGTATAATATAGTCGGCCCCGCCCGACTTTAGACTTTCCTTACTGGTTTTTTTTTAACTTGAAGGCAATTTATCCTCCAATAAAGCTTAAGATAAACATCAATTGTGTATAGCGTTACAACCTCTTGTGTTAAGAGGATGCCTTTGATCATTGATCCATTATTTTTGGTTGACATTTAATTGCCTACCAATCATATAAAAGAAGTCGACATAGTCCACTGTGGAATTAGGCTATCAATAATACTATACATGGGCAAATGGAATATCTTTAAATATATTTCTACTTCTATTCATGCTAAAATACAAATGCTCAGGCATAAAATCCTTAAACGAACGTTGGCTTTTGTTCGTAGATGTGCGAGTAAATCCACATGTATTTGCTAAGGTTGAAGAAAAAGAAGTCGGCATTTGTAAATTGGTATAAGTGACAATATAACATAAATAATATTCATTTATGTACCACATGACCTTATGTTGAAAATATTTCATGTCCAGTGAAATATATGCGCCAGGATATAACTATGCTGGCGCAACGTTTTCTTTTCAAATTCTTCAAACGCACTCGAATTTCTCCATGCCAAATTTAATGAAGATTGTACAAAGAACCAAAACTGTATATTTTATGCTGCAAAAAAAGAAACAAAATAGATTTTACGACGGACAGACAGCCAGGACTAGGTTCGATGTAGTGGCAGTCTATTTGTATATGCTCCACCATATAAAAGGGTGGATGCGTTTAAAACGCATCGAAATCGGTGACAGACCCCCACAATGTCTATACATTGTGGTGAAATTCTAAGTCAACCTAGCGATATCGGTCTGTCTGCCTTTTGAAATCACGCTAGCTTCGTAACGAAACAAGCTGTCGACTTGAAATTTGGCCCAAGTATATCTTATTGATGTATAATGGAGGGAATTGCAAATGGATCATATCGGACCAGATACACCAACGCAATACACCAAGAGATTTGACTTCTCTCTAACAATCATTTAAAAATTGGTACATATTGGTCCATAATTATCTATAGACTCAACATAAACCGATGCGCAGATTTTGTTTGCGGAGCCTCTTGGATGAGCAAATTTCATCCGATCCGGTTGAAATTTTATACGACTTTAATAAACTTAATTCAATTTTTGGCGATGAAGCTCCTTCAAGGACCCGAGTTTATCGATGGTATGGTGAATTCAACCGAGTACCTAGTTGTTTCGGAAAGTATTGATGCTATGCGCCGACTTATATCGTAATATCGCCAATATTGTATAAAAATTTAACCGCCAAATAAATTTGTTCGCGTTTGATCCCACACAATTTGTCCCTCGCTCAAAAAAAAAAAAAAAGGCTCGTGTCGATTGGTCGAAAGAAATGCTCAATGCAGAAATGTTCAAAACACGTCTACGACATTGTGATAAGTGATGAATCATAGGCTTACGCCTATGAGCCCGACATTAAACATAAGTCCACTGTATGAGCGTTTCAAGGTGAGCCAACAAATCCAACAAAAAGTGTCTCGCGCACGAATTACTTCCAAGCAAATGATCGCCAATTTTTCAGAAAAACTGGACATATTGCGTACTAATTGTGGTACTAATGAAACAATGCAGAACAGTCAATTCTGAGTGGTACACAACCATTTTTTGGCCAGTTATCTTCCAAGAAAACAGGTAAACGAAACACTGAAGACGGATCATTCTTCATCATGATAATGCGAGCTCTCACACATCGGCTCAAACAACCGCATTTTTGAGAACTTAAAACCACTGTCATCCACCGTATAGTCCTAACATGGCACCGAATGACTTCTTTTTATTCCCGTACATAAAAATTAAATTAAAAACATTTTCTATAGAAATAAAATTTTGACAAAATTTTCTATAGAAATAAAATTTTGATAAAATTCTCTATAGAAATAAAATTTTGACAAAATTTTCTATAGAAATAAAATTTTGGCAAAATATTCTACAGAAATAAAATTTTGACAAAATTTTCTCTAGAAATAAAATTTTGACAAAATTTTCTATAGAAATAAAATTTTGATAACATTGTCTATAGAAATAAAATTTTGACAAAATTTTGTACGAGTACATAAGTAAAATTTTGACAAAATTTTCTATAGAAACAAAATTTTGACAAAATTTTCTATAGAAATACAATTTTGATAACATTTTCTATATAAATAAAATTTCGACAAAATTTTCTCTAGAAATAAAATTTTGACAAAATTTTCTATAGAAATAAAATGTTGACAAAATTCTCTATAGAAATAAAATTTTGACAAAATTTTCTATAGAAATAAAATGTTGACAAAATTTTCTATAGAAATAAAATTTTGATAAAATTCTCTATAGAAGTAAAATGTTGACAAAATTTTGTACGAGTATATAAGTAAAATTTTGACAAATTTTTCTATAGAAGTAAAATTTTGACAACATTTTCTATAGAAATAAACTTCTGACAAAATTTTCTATAGAAATATAATTTTGATATCGGCTCAAATAAATAATCAACTCAAATAAATAAAATTTTGACAAAATTTTCTATAAAAATAAAATTTGGAGGAAATTTTCTACTGGAATAAAATTTTGAAAAAAATTGCTATAGGAACAAAATTTGGACAAATTTTTTATGAGAGTAAAATTTTTGCAAAATTTTCTCTTGAAATAAAATTTTGACAAAATTTTCTATAGAAATAAAATTTTGGCAAAATATTCTACAGAAATAAAATTTTGACAAAATTTTCTCTAGAAATAAAATTTTGACAAAATTTTCTATAGGAATAAAATTTTGATAACATTGTCTATAGAAATAAAATTTTGACAAAATTTTGTACGAGTATATAAGTAAAATTTTGACAAAATTTTCTATAGAAACAAAATTTTGACAAAATTTTCTATAGAAATACAATTTTGATAACATTTTCTATATAAATAAAATTTCGACAAAATTTTCTCTAGAAATAAAATTTTGACAAAATTTTCTATAGAAATAAAATGTTGACAAAATTCTCTATAGAAATAAAATTTTGACAAAATTTTCTATAGAAATAAAATGTTGACAATATTTTCTATAGAAATAAAATTTTGATAAAATTCTCTATAGAAGTAAAATGTTGACAAAATTTTGTACGAGTATATAAGTAAAATTTTGACAAATTTTTCTATAGAAGTAAAATTTTGACAACATTTTCTATAGAAATAAACTTCTGACAAAATTTTCTATAGAAATATAATTTTGATATCGGCTCAAATAAATAATCAACTCAAATAAATAAAATTTTGACAAAATTTTCTATAAAAATAAAATTTGGAGGAAATTTTCTACTGGAATAAAATTTTGAAAAAAATTGCTATAGGAACAAAATTTGGACAAATTTTTTATGAGAGTAAAATTTTTGCAAAATTTTCTCTTGAAATAAAATTTTGACAAAATTTTCTATAGGAATACGATTATGAAAAAGAAATCTATATAAATAAAATTTGGACAAAATTTTCTATAGAAATAAAATGTTGACAAAATTTTATATAGAAATAAAATTTTGGCAAAATATTCTACAGAAATAAAATTTTGACAAAATTTTCTCTAGAAATAAAATTTTGATAAAATTTTCTATAGAAATAAAATTTTGGCAAAACATTCTACAGAAATAAAATTTTGACAAAATTTTCTATAGATATAAAATTTTGATAAAATTCCCTATAGAAATAAAATATTGACAAAATTTTCTCTTGAAATATAATTTTGACAAAATTTTCTATAGAAATAAAATTTTGGAAAATTTCCTACAGAAATAAAATTTGGACACAATTTTCTATAGAAATAAAATTTTGACAAAATTTTCTATAGAAATAAAATTTTGGAAAATTTCTTACAGAAATAAAATTTTGACAAAATTTTCTATAGAAATAAAATTTTGACAAAATTTTCTATAGAAATAAAATTTTGACACAATTTTCTATAGAAATAAAATTTTGGCAAAATATTCTACAGAAATAAAACTTTGACAAAATTTTCTCTAGAAATAAAATTTTGACAAAATTTTCTATAGAAATAAAATTTTGGCAAAATATTCTACAGAAATAAAATTTTGACAAAACTTTCTATAGAAATAAAAATTTTTTAAAAATCGGTCACAAACTAGCAACACGTTGCAAATTTCAACCGGATGGGATGAATTTTGTTTCTCCAAGAGACTCCGGAGATCAAATCTGGAGAACAGTTTATATGGGGGCTATATATAATTATGGACTGATATGGACCACTTCGTGTCCATATCGTGTTTGTTAGAGACCACACACTAACACCACGTTCCAAATTGCAACCGGATCGGATGAATTTTGCTCCTTCAAGCGGCTCCGGAGGACAAATCTGGCGATCGGTTTATATGGGGGCTAAATATAATTATGGACCGATATGGACCAATTCTTTCATGGTTGTTAGAGACCACACACCAACACCACGTACCAAATTTCAACCGGATCGGATGAATTTTGCTCCTCTAAGAGGCTCCGGAGGTCAAATCTGGGGATCGGTTTATATGGGTGCTATATATAATTATTGACCGATATGGACCAATTTTTGCATGGTTGTTAGAGACCATATACTAAGACCACGTATCAAATTTCAACCAGATCTGATGAATTTTGCTCCTCTAAAAGGCTCCGGAGTTCAAATCTGGGCACCGGTTTATATGGGGGCTAAATATAATTATGGACCGATATGAACCAATTCTTTCATGGTTGTTAGAGACCATATACTAACACCACGTTCCAAATTGCAACCGGATCGGATGAATTTTGCTCCTCCAAGATGCTCCGGAGGACAAATCTGGCGATCGGTTTATATGTGGGCTAAATATAATTATGGACCGATATGGACCAATTCTTTCATGGTTGTTAGAGACCATATACTATTACCACGTACCAAACTTCAACCGGATCGGATGAATTTTGCTCCTCTAAGAGGCTCCGGAGTTCAAATCTGGGTACCGGTTTATATGGGGGCTATATATAATTATGGACCGATATGGACCAATTTTTGCATGGTTGTTAGAGACCATATACTATTGCCACGTACCAAATTTCAACCGGATCGGATGAATTTTGCTCCTCTAAGAGGCTCCGGAGTTCAAATCTGGGCATCGGTTTATATGGGGGCTATATATAATTATGGACGGATATGGACCAATTTTTGCATGGTTGTTAGAGACCATATACTAAGACCACGTATCAAATTTCAACCAGATCTGATGAATTTTGCTCCTCTAAGAGGCTCCGGAGGTCAAATATGGGGATCGGTTTATATGGGTGCTATATATAATTATGGACGGATATGGACCAATTTTTGCATGGTTATTAGAGACCATATACTAAGACCACGTACCAAATTTCAACCAGATCTGATGAATTTTGCTCCTCTAAGAGGCTTCGGAGGTCAAATCTGGGGATCGGTTTATATGAGTGCTATATATAATTATGGAACGATATACCAATTTTTTCATGGTTGTTAGAGACCATATACTATTACCACGTACCAAACTTCAACCGGATCGGATGAATTTTGCTCCTCTAAGAGGCTCCGGAGTTCAAATCTGGGTACCGGTTTATATGGGAGCTATATATAATTATGGACCGATATGGACCAGTTTTTGCATGGTTGTTAGAGACCATATACTAACACCACGTACCAAATTTCAATCGGGTAGGATGAAGTTTGCTCCTCCAAGAGGCTCCGGAGGTCAAATCTGGGGATCGGTTTATATGGGAGCTATATATATTTATGGACCGATATGGACCAATTTTTGCATGGTTGTTAGAGACCGTATACTAACATCAGGTACCAAATTTCAACCGGATCGGATGAATTTTGCCCCTCCATGAGGCTCCGGAGGTCAAATCTGGGGATCGGTTTATATGGGGGCTATATATAATTATGGACCGATATGGACCAATTTTGGCATGGTTGTTAGAGACCATATACTTACACTATGTACCAAATTTAAGCCAGATCGGATTAAATATGCTACTCTTATAGCTCCGCAAACCAAATCTGTGGGTCCGTTTATATGGGGGCTATACGTAAAAGTGGACCGATATGGCCCATTTGCAATACCATCCGACCTACATCAATAACAACTACTTGTGCCAAGTTTGAAGTAGAGGTGTGCACGTGAGTAATAGTTTACTCACGCTCACGCACACTCACGATTGAAAAATCATACTCACGCACACTCACGCACGATATTTCTTAGTAGGACTCACGCTCACGCACACTCACGAAAAGAAAATTTGTACTCACGCACGAAAACTTCATGACTCACGAAAAATACCGTGACTCACGAAAAATATCGTGACTCACGAAAAATTTCGTGACTCACGAATAATTTTATGATTAATTTACCTTACCGAAGTGTCTGAAAACATGAGCATTATTAAAATCGAGAGTGTTTTTAAACTCTTAACATCCCAGGTGTCACTAAAATTGTAATTGAATTTAAATCTTAAGCGTTTTATGTTGGTGAACAGGAATATTTTCGTGAGTGTAATTCGTTACTCACGCACACTCACGAAGATATTATTTTCGTGACTCACGCTCACGCACGACATTTTGGTTTGTTAATCACGCTCACGCACACTCACGCTGTTGTCATGAGCGTGACTCACGACTCACGCACGAATCACGAAATTTTTCGTGAGTCACGACAATTTCGTGTCACGTGCACACCTCTAGTTTGAAGTCGATAGCTTGTTTCGTTCGGAAGTTTGCGTAATTTCAACAGACGGACGGACCGACATGCTTAGATCGACTCAGAATTTCACCACGACCCAGAATATATATACTTTATGGGGTCTTAGGGCAATATTTCGATGTGTTACAAACGGAATGACAAAGTTAATATACCCCCCATCCTGTGGTGAAGGGTATAATAACATCCTGGGTAGTTGAAATACAGAACTTCTGTGGGAGGACATTTTTGGATGTACTTTTAAAGTTGTGCCTTTGGAAGAATTTCCAATTTTTTTTTGCTGGGAAGATGATGCACAATGGTGGTGAAAAAAATTGTTCAACTTTGGAGAAATGATGCTCGTATGTAATTTTCATAGGAAATTAACATATAAGAAGCAAATGGAATTACCTCACCCAGCCAGATCTTGCTTGACACTATGGAAACGTGGATTAGCCAATAGTGAAATATATGTATAGTCAGGCTTGTAAGATGGATATCTGGCATTATCTTTTCATTTGCTTAATAATACCAATTCTTTAATCTTCGAAATAGGCCGCACCAAATTCCGAATGATAGGAATTTCATCGATATTTTCTTGTTCCAACTGCACTGAAAAAATATTGTCGTGAGGTCAAAGATTTCATGTCTTTAAAATACGAATACAAATTTTGCTTAGCATAGAAGACGCATTTCTCTAAAATAAAGTTATTTTCCTTGTCCAAAAGTCGATAAACTTTTCAATGAAGTCGTATTATTCTTATAATTAAGTGATTTGACTTAAAAATGGGTATCTTAACATGAAAGAAAAAATTTATAGGCTAAGGTCAACTTGACTTTAATAATTCAGAAAAATTCTTTAAATTTAATTAAATTGTCTTTAAATTTGTTGTCTTTTTGCATCTTGACTACAAAGCAAGAAATCATTTAAATATAGGACATGTTTTTCAAAACTTTATTTTAAAGAAGTTTTTTACTTCAAACATAGCATAATTTCTACTGGATGTCGAGTCTTAATTTGGAAAATAAAGTTGCCGTTAACTCGTTTTTAAAGGACTTTGATAGCATATGAAGAAAAAAGCTGAGAAAGCGAAAAATTAAAATTTGCTTCCTAGAAGCAAGTACACAAAACCTAAATTTAAAAGAGAATTGTGTCTTAAAGGTATCCTTACTTGTATTCTCCGCTTTTTTGGCTCGGAATCAATACCAAATTTTTTAAAGTAAAAAAAAAAATCTTTGGAACCGAGTATGCTTTTTTTTCAGTGTGTTTTATTTATCCTTTTAAAAATAAAAACAGTCTTAATACCTCGTCCAAAGTCTTTTCACTTTACTATCACCATTGTGTATTAATACACACTGTTCGACACTAATGCTCCCACTAATGGTCTGATGGCTTGGATATTGTCTGAGAGGGGAAGAAAATGAGGAAAATGTCACCTAAATTGATACGTGTTATTAGGGTTATTGTTTGTTATAGTTTCCCTGTTAAGCTTTAAGTGATTTTATATGGGATTTACATTTGGATTTGGTTGTTCTTCTTGTTGCTCTTCTTTGCTATAACATAACCACCTGGTGCTAGGCTTTGGAGCATTGGACGATGGCAAGAGTTTTTGCAACCTCAGTTGGGGTTTATGCCATGTTATCTTTTGGTTTTGCTAGATGACGGCCGGGTTTGGATGTCACAGTGACTGCATCGTTTGGTGTTGCAGATTTTTCTCGACTGCCTGCCATAAGTTTTTGGATTTTGTGACACATAAGCCATTGGAGGTTTTTGTGTCACCAGAACGAAAGAAAAGCAAAGTTGAAAATTGTTTCTGTTTTTTTTTTTTTTTTGTTTAGAGACTTTAAATTCATTTTTTTGACGGCACAAAATTGTTTTGGTTAAATCTCTGGTTTTCTGGTTAAAAGTTGTTTTCTTTTTTCGTTTATACCTCTAGATGAAACTCATCCAAACTCGACAAGGGGTGAAGTAGATGTAGATCTTTGGGAAAATCTTAAATTTTCCAGAATATCGACGTTATCTCTTCGCATTAAAGACTTGTTTTCTGTTTTTTTTAGCAAAGAAGATTTTTGAAGTTTTTTAACATTCCATAATGACAACGATGGTAATTTGTAAAATCTATGTCTGCTGGGTCTTATGTGTATTTATTTGTCTAGACATCTACGAAGGTTTTATCGGTTAACTTTGTAAATGTCAGATGTGCAAAACAGAATGCCACATTAAAATGGATAGTCATAGAATATATTTGCTATTAGGAAGGTAATAAATCACGATATCTAAGGGAAATAATAAATTTTATATTTTTGTTTTGCAGGCAATTTTGGGACCATTGTAATTAAGACATATTACCGACATTGCTGACATTACTAAATTATGTGTAACGATTCTATACCACACAAAAAGTGAAACCTCCATGACAGAAAATATAGGATTATTTCAGAAAGGTAACAAAAATATTTTACTAATTGCAACATAAAACAAATAAGTTAATACATTTTGTCAAATACAAGAAAATTTATTAAAAAATTATATTTGGCTTTAAGTTCAATAAAATTTTACTTCCAGTTTCGGGCAATTTGGATAATCAGCACGCTTTGTATCTTCCAAAGAAATTAAGTCGCAAGACCGCTGTATATGAGGACTATATAATGAAAATTTGACATATCGCCATACCTTTTGTAACGGAGTTTTATCGTTGGCTGAGGTATGCTCAGTAACCTCCAGGGTCTCCGTAAGAACCCACAAAACCTTTCAAAATAAGAACACAAGTGGTTACCTCTCTCGAGAGAAATATAAAATAATTCAGCTTTATTGATAAATATTTGTAATCTACTTGTGTGATATATGACAATCTCTCTAATATATTCGATATACGATTGGACAGGCGGTCGTTATTCCGTTGATTTGTAGATGATCGGGAATTAATATATACACTGGAGTGATGGTGTTTGGTGGTCGTTGGTCCGCAGCAAGTGCCGAATTGGATTTGTAGGCGGTTGGTGATTATGGCGACTTCGGTTCGTTGGATATTGACTGATGAAGAATTCGGTTCGGTGATTGATGTCGTCTATTGATGGTTCGTTGGATGATCGGGGTGTCGTGATCGGTTACTGGTGTACTGGCTGGTTTCTTGGTGTTCGGTGGTTGGTGACAGATTCTGTTCGTGGTAGGGTTTCGTTGGTGGAAGTTGCTTTCTGCTTTGGATGTCTTCGCTACCGTTGATCGTTGTGTTCGTAGGCCCGAAAGTCACTGTGGTTGAACAGTAGGCCCGAAGGTTTCTGTAGTGGAACAGTAGGCCCGAAGGTCTCCATGGTAGAACAGTAGGGCCGAAGTTCTCTGTGGGGGAACAGTAGGTCCAAAGGTCTCTGTGGTGGAAGAGTAGGCCCGAAGGTCTTTGTGAGGGAACAGTAGGCCCGAAGGTCTCAGTGGGGGAACAATATGGCCGAAGGTCTCTGTGGGGGAATAGTAGGGCCGATGGTATCTGTGGTGGAACAGTAGGCCCAAACGTCTCTGTGGTGGAACAGTAGGCCCGAAGGTCTCTGTGGTGGAACAGTATGTCCGAAGGTCTCTGTGGTGGAACAGTAGGCCCGAAGGTCTCTGTGGGGGAATAGTAGGGTCGAAGTTCTCTGTGGTGGAAGAGTAGGTCCAATGGTCTCTGTGGTGGAAGAGTAGGCCTGAAGGTCTCTGTGGGGGAATAGTAGGCCCTAATGTATCTGTGGTGGAACAGTAGGTCCAAGGTCTATATGGTGGAACAGTAGGTCCAAAGGTATCTGTGGTGGAACAGTAGGCCCGAAGGTCCCTTTGGGGGAATCGTAGGCCCGAAGCTCGGTGTTTAGTAGTACTGATGACTATCATGCAACATACTACTACGGCTACTATCTAATCTACGAGTGAACAGTAGGCCCGAAAGTCTCTGTGGTGGAACAGTAGGCCCGAAAATCCCTGTGGTGGAACAGTAGGCCCGAAGGTTTCTGTGGTGGAACAGCAGGCCCTAAGGTATCTGTGGTGGAACAGTAGGTCCTAAGGTATCTGTGGTGGAACAGTAGGTCCAAGGTCTATGTGGTGGAACAGTAGGTACAAAGGTATCTGTGGAGGAACAGTAGGCCCGAAGGTATCTGCGATGGAACAGTAGGTCCAAGGTCTATGTAGTGGAACAGTAGATCCAAAGTTCTCTGTGGTGGAAGAGTAGGCCCGAAGGTCTCTGTGGGGGAACAGTATGGCCGAAGGTCTCTGTGGGGGAATAATAGGGCCGATGGTATCTGTGGTGGAACAGTAGGCCCAAACGTCTCTGTGGTGGAACAGTAGGCCCGAAGGTATCTGTGGTGGAACAGTATGTCCGAAGGTCTCTGTGGGGGAACAATATGGCCGAAGGTCTCTGTGGGGGAATAGTAGGGCCGATGGTATCTGTGGTGGAACAGTAGGCCCAAACGTCTCTGTGGTGGAACAGTAGGCCCGAAGGTCTCTGTGGTGGAACAGTATGTCCGAAGGTCTCTGTGGTGGAACAGTAGGCCCGAACGTCTCTGTGGGGGAATAGTAGGGTCGAAGTTCTCTGTGGTGGAAGAGTAGGTCCAATGGTCTCTGTGTTGGAAGAGTAGTCCTGAAGGTCTCTGTGGGGGAATAGTAGGCCCTAATGTATCTGTGGTGGAACAGTAAGTCCAAGGTCTATATGGTGGAACAGTAGGTCCAAAGGTATCTGTGGTGGAACAGTAGGCCCGAAGGTCCCTGTGGGGGAATCGTAGGCCCGAAGCTCGGTGTTTAGTAGTACTGACGACTATCAAGCAACATACTACTACGGCTACTATCTAATCTACGAGTGAACAGTAGGCCCGAAAGTCTCTGTGGTGGAACAGTAGGCCCGAAAATCCCTGTGGTGGAACAGTAGGCCCGAAGGTTTCTGTGGTGGAACAGCAGGCCCTAAGGTATCTGTGGTGGAACAGTAGGTCCTAAGGTATCTGTGGTGGAACAGTAGGTCCAAGGTCTATGTGGTGGAACAGTAGGTACAAAGGTATCTTTGGAGGAACAGTAGGCCCGAAGGTATCTGCGATGGAACAGTAGGTCCAAGGTCTATGTAGTGGAACAGTCGATCCAAAGTTCTCTGTGGTGGAAGAGTAGGCCCGAAGGTCTCTGTGGGGGAACAGTAGGCTCGAAGGTCTCTGTGGGGGGACCAGTAGGCCCGAAGGTCTCTGTGTAATATTTATTTCGCGTCTGGGAATAAATTCCTCAGACGACGCAAAGAAAATATTACCGAACTTCGAGCGGAACGGGGTGCAATGAACCACTCGTAGTACGATTAGCACCTAACAGTATACAGTAGATTCTGGTGTTGTCCAAAGTCTCATTCAGTCGTCTATTCGAATCTACCTTTGGTTGGCAAAACGTCCACCATATAAGTAAGGCATAACATAGAATGAAGTGATTGGGAATTTTCACTGCATGCATGAAATAAACAATTATTATACCCTCCACCATAGGATGGGGGTATATTAACTTTGTCATTCCGTTTGTAACACATCGAAATATTGCTCTAAGACCCCATAAAGTAAATATATTCTTGGTCGTGGTGAAATTCTGAGTCGATCTGAGCATGTCCGTCTGTTGGAATCTCGCTAACTTCCGAACGAAGCAAGCTATCGACTTGAAACTTGGCACAAGTAGTTGTTATTGATTTAGGTCGGATGGTATTGCAAATGGGCCACATCGGTCCACTTTTACGTATAGCTCCCATATAAACCGATTCCCCGATTTTACTTTCGGAGCCTCTAAGAGAAACAAATTTTATCCGATCCGGCTGAAATTTGGTACATGGTGTTAGTATATGGTCTTTAACAACCATGCAAAAACTGGTCCTCATCGGTTAATAATTATATATAGCCCCCATATAAACCGGTGTTAGTATATGGTCCCTAATCCATATATATGGACCACATCGGTCCATAATTATATATAGCCCCCATATAAACCGATCACCAGATTTGACCTCCGGAGCCTCTTGGAAGACCACAATTCATCTGATAGAGTTGAAATTTGGTACGTGGTGTTAATATATGGCCTCAAAGACCCATGAAAAAATTGGACGAAATCGGTCCATAATTATATATAGCCCCCATACAAACCGATCCCCAGATTTGACCTCCGGAGCCCCTTGGAAGAGCAAAATTCATCCGATTCGGTTGAAATCTGGTACGTGATGTTAGTATATGGTATCCAACAACCATGCCAGAATTGGTTAATATCAGCGCATAATTATATATAGCCCCCATATAAACCGATCCCCAGATTTGACCTCCGGTGCCTTTTGAAGAAGCAAAATTCATCCGATCTGTTTAAAATTTGGTACGTGATGGTAGTATATGATATTTAACAGCCATGATAAAAGTGGTCCATATCAGTCCATAATAATATATAGCTCCCATATAAACCCATACCGAGATTTGGTTTTGGAGACTCTTGGAGGAGAAAATGTCATTCGAATCAGTTGAAATTTGGTACATTGTGCTAGTATATGGCCGTTAACAACCATGCCTAACTAGGTCCATATCGGTCTATAGTTAAAGGGTGATACGGCCAAAATTTGGTCAATATAAACTTGACGTATTTCTTTCAATTTTGCATTTTAAAAACCTGAACACCCCTCATTTTGAAGGTGTGTGCGTGTAGAATGTTGCTCCTATTTTGATTTTGGAATTCACTCTTCAGTTGTCAAAATGCCGTCCAAGCAAAAAGAGCAGCGTGTCAAAATTTTGCTCGCGCATCGCGAAAATCTGAGCTACTCGCACGCAAAGCTGGCAAAATCGATAAAAGTTGCCAAATCAACCATTACAGATGTAATTAAAGTGTTTGGGGAACGTTTGTCGACAGCCAGGAAGTCTGGATCGGGGGAAAATCGAAAACCGGAAGCCGCTGAGACGACAAAGAGAGTTGCCGGTAGTTTCAAGCGAAACCCTAACCTCTCTCTCCGAGATGCCGCAAATAAGCTGGGTGTATCGTCTACAACCATGCATTGAGCCAAAAAACGAGCCGGACTATCGAGTTACAAGAAGGTAGTGACTCCAAATCGCGATGATAAAAATACGACGGCCAAAGCGCGATCCCGGAGGCTGTACCCGACGATGCTGACGAAGTTTGACTGCGTGGTAATGGACGACGAAACCTACGTCAAAGCCGACCACAAGCAGCTTCCGGGACAGGAGTTTTATACGACAAAAGGAAGGGGAAAGGTAGCAGATATTTTCAAGCACATAAAACTGTCAAAGTTCGCAAAGAAATATCTGGTTTGGCAAGCCATCTGTACCTGTGGCTTGGAAAGCAGCATTTTCATAGCTTCCGGGACTGTCAACTAGAGGTGTGCAAGTGAGTAATAGTTTACTCACGCTCACGCACACTCACGACTGAAAAATCATACTCACGCACACTCACGCACGATATTTTTTAGTAGGACTCACGCTCACGCACACTCACGAAAAGAAAATTTGTACTCACGCACACTCACGCACGAAAACGTCGCGACTCACGAAAAATACAGTGACTCACGAAAAATATCGTCACTCACGAATAATTTTATGATTAGTTTACCTTACCGAAGTGTCTGAAAACATGAGCATTATGAAAATCGAGAGTGTTATTAAACTTTTAACATCCCAGGTGTCACTAAAATTGTAATTGAATTTACCTCTTCAGCGTTTTATGTTGGTGAGCAGGAATATTTTCGTGAGTGTAATTCGTTACTCACGCACACTCACGAAGATATTATTTTCGTGACTCACGCTCACGCACGAAATTTTGGTTTGTTAATCACGCTCACGCACACTCACGCTGTTGTCATGAGCGTGACTCACGACTCACGCACGAATCACGAAAATTTTCGTGATTCACGACAATTTCGTGTCACGTGCACACCTCTACTGTCAACCAAGAAATTTACATGAAAGAGTGTTTGAATAAACGTCTGCTGCCTTTCCTGAAGAAACATGGTTGCTCCGTACTGATTTGGGCGGATTTGGCATCTTGCCATTACGGTAAAAAGGCCATGGAGTGATACGCCGCCAACAACCCTCCCAACACGCCAGAGCTCCGCCCAATTGAGAAATACTGGGCTATTGTCAAGCGGAACCTAAAGAAGACCAAAAAACTGCCAAGGACGAGCAGCAGTTCAAGGCAAACTGGCTTTCTGCGGCGAAGAAGGTGGACAAGGTGGCTGTACAAAATCTGATGGCAGGTGTCAAGCGTGAGGCCCGGCAATTCGGATTTGGAAAAGCGAAAGCCTAACTGAATATTTTTCCTGAATTTTATACTAATTGAACTTGAAAAAGAAATTTAATTTGATTTTTTAAATAAACGATTTCACCGATTTACACGCGTTTTCCCTTGACCAAATTTTGACCGTATCACCCTTTATATATAGCCTTCAGATAAATCGATCCCCAATCACACAAAAATTGGTCCATATCAAGTTCACAATTGTATATAGCCCCCATATAAGCGACCCCCATATTTCAAGTCTGGCTCTCTACGTATCGTGCAAAAAGTCCATATCGATTCGTAATTATTTGTAGACCTACCTATACATAACTTTTTTGTCTAATATATACCACGTATGGACTAATTCACAATTTAGAAAACGATGTTAAGAAGTTTTAAGATACCCAAGTAATTCAATTGTGGATGACAGTCTTTCGTAGAAGTTTCTACACAATCCATGGTGAAGGGTACATAAGATTCGGCCTGGCCGAACTTACGGCCATATATACTTGTTTATTTTTATGAATTTTGGAAATTTTTGAAGTGATGATATCTAATAGACATGACTTTTGTACTTGTTTTTAGCCTAACCAAATTACGATGACACCCCTACTAACTTTGACTCTTCGAGAATTTTGTAATTTCAATTATTTTTAAAAATATTGAATGACATTCAAAGGAAATTAATAATTTCCCTAAAAATAGCAATGAGATTCCTTACCCTATTAGTATTCCAAAGGCAACCACAAAATTGTATACAAGGAAATTGTTTGAAGTTACGAGTATGAAAAATCCATCATTTAGTATCTTCGGATAAAAGTAATACACCCTAGCAACTATGTACAGAAAACTCGTAGTAATGGTGAAGGCAATGTTGCGCTTTGGTATGAGGCTGTGGTTGATGGCATAGGATAAGGGTGCTAATTCTGCTAGTGATGCTTAAATGAAGAACTGTTATTAGAATTATAAGAAAGTGGATGGAATTTCAGTATCAACCAAAGACTATACATAACCCATGTTAAGCAGACATGGATCAGATTTTAATATGGTCCTCTTCCAACTTTTTCTTGCTTGTTTGCCAGCCAACTGGGAAAGGGGAAACGAACGAACGTCAAAGGCTGACATTTTTGAATTAGAATGGTGTAGTAGTCAAAGCCAGATAGCCAGAAACGGAGGCGGATGAAAACAATTTATTTTGATTGCCTGACACATTACATCGTTGCTCTGCTGGTGTTGTTATTTTTGCCAATTTGAAATTTGATGCCTTTGTCTAGGAATATTCTTTATGTACTCCCACCCAGCAACCATAGAAGGATACTTCTATTCATCTACAGCGAATCATCTTGCCAACCATTGAGTTGAAAATTCAAAGCAACTTAACGTTCATCGTCTCAAAGCTTACTCCTTAGATCGACTTTTTCGTTTTTTTTTGCATTATTTTTTATTTTTCAGAAAAGTTGTTAAGGCTTTTATTTATTTTTATATACAAAAGGCTTGAAAAACATCATCACAAGAACGTGTACAATAACAAGGAATTATATTCCATAAAGTTTTTAAAATATAAATTTTTTTCTTATAAAATAATAGACAATTTATAGAAACAAAACTCAGAAGATCAAACGTGCTTACTATGAAAATGGAAAGAGTTTCTTCATGAAAGATTTTTTTATATAAACTTGAAGAAAACTATTGAGAAAAGCACCGAAAAAATACTAAAATCGGATTAGACTACACTTATAGCTATAATGGGAAGCGCAATTTAGCAATCCAGGACTGACAAAAGATGGCGTAGTTCGGTATCTAACAACATTTTTTAAAATGTTGAACACGAGGAAGATACCATTCCAAACATATACCGGAATAGGAACCATAACCTGGTGTCTGTGCAAATATCACAAAATGAAGTACTTAGTTTCCATACATGAACCACTTTCTACTTACCCTGCAAATTTCAAGAAAATCAAAAAAAAAATGCAAAAAAAATCTTTATCATTCCCAGCAAATTCCAAGTAAATCAGAGAAGTTACACGAAAATCTGAAAACATTCCATTTTCATAAAATCGATCAAGGAGGATAGTACAAGTTTAAATTTCACCCTATTGTTTTACAAAAGGGACGTCCTTTTTCCGATCGATTTTTTTTGGTTCAGAGACAAACATAAACTTCCCTGAAATTTCTAGCAAATCGGGGAACGTTTCAAATTTTATAGAAATAAAATTTTCTATAGAAACAAAGTTTTGACAATTTTTTCTATACAACAAAATTTGACAAAATTTTCTGTAGAAACAAAATTTTAAAAAAATATAACAAAATTTTGAAAAATTTTTCTATAAAATAAAATGTTGCCAAATTTTTTATAGAAATAAAATTTTGACAAAATTTTCTATAGAAATAAAATTTTGACAAAATTTTCTATAGAAATAAAATTTTGACAAAATTTTCGATAGAAACAAAATTTTGACAAAATTTTCTATAGAAATAAAATTTTGACAAAAATTTCTTTAGAAAATTTGACATAATTTTCTATAGAAATAAAATTTTGAAAAAAAATTTTATAGAAATAAAATTTCGACATAATTTTGTATAGAAATAAAATTTTGACAATTTTTTTTTATAGAAATAAAATTAAAAAAAAAAAAAACAAGTATATACGGCCGTAAGTTCGGCCAGGCCGAATCTTATGTACCCTCCACCATGGATTGCGTAGGAACTTCTACTAAAGGCTGTCATCCACAATCGAATTACTTGGGTTGCGATAACACTTCCCGATGGCAAGGTATCGTAAAACTTTTTAACACTGTCTTCTAAATTGTAAGTTAGTCCATAAGGGGTATATATTAAACAAAAAAAGGCCGATTAAATACGTATATAATTCAGTTTGACAAAATTTTCTATAGAAATAAAATTTTGACAAAATTTTCTATAGAAATAAAAACTTGACAAAATTTTCTATAGAAATAAAATGTTGACAAAATTTTCTATGGAAGTAAAATGTTGACAAAATTTTCTATAGCAATAAAATTTTGACAAAATTTTCTATAGAAATAAAATGTTGACAAAATTTTCTATAGAAATAAAATGTTGACAAAATGTTCTATAGAAATAAAATGTTGACAAACATTGCTATAGAAATAAACTTTTTACAAAACTTTCTATAGAAATGAAATTTTGACAAAACTTTTTATAGTAATAAAATTTGACAATTTTTACATGGCTGTTAGAGGCCATATACTAACGAAATGTACCAAATTTCAACCGCATCGGATGACATTTGCTCCTCCAAGAGGCTCCGGAGGTCAAATCTGGGGATCGGTTTATATGGGAGCTATATATAATTATGGACCGATATGGACCAATTTTTGCATGGTTGTTAGAGACCATATACTTACACCACGCACTAAATTTCATTGGATCGGATGAATTTTGCTCATCCAAGAGGCTCCAGAGTTCAAATCTGGGGATCGGTTTATATGGGAGCTATATATAATTATGGACCGATATGGACCAGTTTTTGCATGGTTGTTAGAGACCATATACTAACACCACGTACCAAATTTCAATCGGGTAGGATGAAGTTTGCTCCTCCAAGAGGCTCCGGAGGTCAAATCTGGGGATCGGTTTATATGGGAGCTATATATATTTATGGACCGATATGGACCAATTTTTGCATGGTCGTTAGAGACCGTATACTAACATCAGGTACCAAATTTCAACCGGATCGGATGAATTTTGCCCCTCCATGAGGCTCCGGAGGTCAAATCTGGGGATCGGTTTATATGGGGGCTATATATAATTATGGACCGATATGGACCAATTTTTGCATGGTTGTTAGAGACCGTATACTTAGACCACGTACCAAATTTCAACCGGATCGGATGAATTTTGCAGCTCCGGAAGGCTCCGCAAGCCAAATTTGGGGATCGGTTTATATGGGGGCTATACGTAAACGTGGGCCGATATGGCCCATTTTCAATACCATCCGACCTACATCAATAACAACTACTTGTGCCAAGTTTCAAGTCGATAGCTAGTTTCGTTCGGAAGTTAGCGTGATTTCCACAGACGGACGGACAGCCGGACAGACGGACGGACGGACGGACGGACATGCTTAGATCGACTCAGAATTTCACCACGACCCAGAATATATATACTTTATGGGGTCTTAGAACAATATTTCGATGTGTTACAAACGGAATGACAAAGTTAATATACCCCCATCCTATGGCGGAGGGTACAAAAACAAGTATATACAGCAGTAAGTTCGGCCGGGCGGAATCTTAAATACCCACCACCATGAACCAAATATTAGGGTTTCCTTTGAGATTTCAGGAGGGCTTGAGGACTTGAGGACACTTCCCGAAGATAAATTTAAAGATTTCACCTATGAGGACTATATCAGATTCTGGATTTATAAGAACCATTTTTGTTTGAGTTTTAGAGGAATCATTAACATCTCTTGTAAGTGTGCAAGAAAATTATAAAGTAATGTCTTGATTTGAAATCTTAAATCTGTAGAAGTTAAATCTGGAAATGTTAGTTTCAAGCAATGTTCATGATCAGTGCGTTCTACACCCTCAAGAAGTGAAGTCGGTCTATATGGATGCATTACCAAATGGACCGATAATAACTTAATCCGATACACGTTTTTGTGAGCCTAAAATACCAGAATATTTACAATTTCAGGCAAATCAGACAAAAACTACGGTTTCTAGAAACCCAAGTAGTTAAATCGGGAGATCGTTCTTATGGGGGCTATACTAAAATACGGATCGATACTCACCGTTTTCGGCACACCTCTGTATGATCCGAAAATACCTCTAGATTTCCAATTTCAGACAAATTGGATAAAAACTACGGTTTCTATAAGCCCAAGACCCCAAATCGGGAGGTCGTTTTATATGGGGACCCTACCATAACAAGGACCGATACTCACAATTTTTGGCACACGTATTTGTGGTCCTACACTACCTCTAGATTTCCAATTTCAGGTAAATTGAATAAAAACTGCGGTTTCTATAAGCCCAAGAAGTAAAATCGGGAGATCGGTCTATATGGGGGCTATACCAAAATATGGACCGATACTCACAATTTTTAACACACGTATTTGTGGTCCTACAATACCTCTAGATTTCCAATTTCAGGTAAATTGAATAAAAACTGCGGTTTCTATACGCCCAAGAAGTAAAATCGCGAGATCGGGCTATATGGGGGCTATACCAAAACATGGACCGATACTCACCATTTTTGGCACACCTCTTTATGGTCATCAAATACCTCTAGATTTCCAATTTCAAGCAAATAGGATAAAAACTTCGGATTCTAGAACCCCAAGAAGTAAAATCGGGAAATCGGTCTATATGGGGGCTTTACCAAAATATGGACCGATACTCACCATTTTCGGCACACCTCTTTATGGTCCTAAAATACCTCTAGATTTCCAATTTCAGACAAATTGGATAAAAACTGCGGTTTCTATAAGCCCAAGACCCCAAATCGGGAGGTCGTTTTATATGGGGACCATACCAAAGCATGGACCGATACTTACAATTTTTGGCACACGTATTTGTGGTCCTAAAATACCTCTTGATTTCCAATTTCAGGTAAATTGAATAAAAACTGCGGTTTCTATAAGCCCAAGAAGTAAAATCGGGAGATCGGTCTATATGGGGGCTATACCAAAACATGGACCGATACTCACCATTTTTGGCACACCTCTTTATGGTCATAAAATACCTCTAGATTTCAAATTTCAGGCAAATTTGATAAAAACTACGATTTCTATAAGCTCAAGACCCCAAATCGGGAGGTCGGTTTATATGGGGACTATATCAAAACCTGGACCGATATAGCCCATCTTCGAACTTGACCTGCCTGCAGACAAAAGACGACCTTGTGCAAAATTTCAGCACGATTGCTTCATTATTGAAGACTGTAGCGTGATTACAACAGACAGACTGACAGACAGACTGACAGACAGACGGACAGACGCACATCATTATATCGTTTAGAATTTCTCCCTGATCAAGAATATATATACTTAATATAGTCAGAAATCGATATTTCGATGTGTTACACACGGAATGACAAACTTATTATACCCCCGTCACCATTCTATGGTGGTGGGTATAAAAAATTCTATAGAAAAAAAATTTTGACAAAATTTTCTATAGACAAACATTTTGTCAAAATTTTTTATAGAAATAAAATTTTGTATAGAAATAACATTTTGAAACAATTTTCTATATGTTAGAAATAAAATTTTGAAACAATTTTCTATATGTTAGAAATAAAATTTTGAAACAATTTTCTATAAAAATAAAAGTTTGAAAAATTTTCTATAAAAATAAAATTTTGAAAAAAAATTCTATAAAAATGAAATTTAAAGAAATTTTCTAATTTATAAAATTTTGACAAAATTTTTAATAGAGATAAAATTTTGATATAATTTTCTATTGAAATTAAATTTTGATAAAATGTTCTATAGAAATAAGATTGCGACAAAACTTTCTATAGAAATCAAATTTTGAAAACATTTTCTATAGAAATCAAATTTTGAAAATATTTTCTATAGAAATACAATTTCTTTGCAGATAAAATTTTGACAAAATTTTCTATAGAGATAAAGTTTTCTATAAAATTTTTACAAAATTTTCTATAAAAATAAAATTTTGACAAAATTTTCAATTAAATTTTGCTGAAATGGTCTATAGAAATATGATTGCGACAAAACTTTCTATGGAAATCAAATTTTGGCAAAATTGTCTATAGAAATAAAATTTTGACAAAATATTCTAAAGAAATAAAATTTTGACAAAATTTTCTTTAGAAATAAAATTTTGACAAAATTTTCTATAGAGATAAAATTTTTACAACATTTTCCATAGAAATAAAATTTTGACAAAATTTTCAATCAAATTTTGATAAAATCTTCGATAGAAATAAGATTGCGACAAAACTTTCTATGGAAATCAATTTTGACAAAATTGTCTATAGAAAAAAATCTTGACAAAATTTTCTGTAGAAATAAAATTTTGACAAAATTTTCTATGGAAATAGAATTTTGAGAACATTTTCAATAAAGATAAAATTTTCTATAAAAAAAATGTTGACAATATTTTATATAGAAAAAAAATTCAATCGACTTTCAGTGTAACTTAATTGCCCTTTTTGAACCCCATTCTTACCACCATTCGGAATAGATCCCATCTACATGTGCCGTTATAATAAATGTATATGTATATTGGCTGTTGTAGCTCTTTTATTATTTTTTTATTTCTTAGTAATAACCACAGGCTATCATTATTACTTTCAAAGCCCACTTTCTGCCTAAGATAAAAGCAGCAAATCAAGCTATGGTCTATAAAATTGAAATTAAATGGAGTTGCTGAGATGATGATGTAAGGGAAAATATATGAAGGTGTCATGTACAGTGCCTGGCTAAAGTTTTCTATGACTTTGAGCTCAATCAAACTGACCGTGTCTTTTAGTCTTCAGTTGCAAGCGATAAATTTAAAGTGCCTTTGATTTACTCTTCTTTTCCCTTTCTCTCTTTCTCTCTCTCTCATAACGTCTCGTCTTTGTCATTAGGGACACTACTACATTAACACGCTCGTGTTCATAATTTCATTTAATTATATTTGTTGTTGGTATTGGTTCTGGACTCATGGTAATCAATGAGAGATGTCAGGAAGACAATGATCAAATAAAGGTGCAGGCCTTTTTGTAAAACGTACTTCGATGCTGAAAAAGCAGCCAATAAAACAGTCACTGTTAAAACTTAATTGTAATCTTGATATATAGAGTCTACACAGAAAAAAATTCTAATTGAATCAAGAAACAAGTATATACGTTCGTAAGTTCGGCCAGGCCGAATCTTATGTGCCCTCCACCATGGATTGCGTATAAACTTCTACTAAAGGCTGTTATCCACAATCGAATTAATTGGGTTGTGGTATCTTAAAACTTCTTAACATCGTTTTCTAAATTGTGAGTTTGTCCATACGAGGTATATATTAGACAAAAAAGTTATGTATGTTATAGGTAAGTCTACAAATAATTACGAATCGACATGGACTTTTACACGGTACGTAGAGAGCCTGAATTGAAATATGGGGGTCGCTTATATGGAGGCTATATAGAATTATGAACTTGATATGGACCAATTTTTGTGTGATTGGGGATCGATTTATCTCAGGGCTATATATAACTATAGACCGATATGGACCTATTTGGGCATATACTAGCACAATGTACCAAATTTCAACTGACTCGGATGAAATTTGCTCCTCCAAGAGGCTCCAAAACCAAATATCGAGATCGGTTTATATGGGGGCTATATATGATTATGGACTGATATGGACCACTTTGGCAAGGTTGTTAAATATCATATACTACCACCAAGTACCAAATTTCAACCAGATTTTGCTTCACCAAAAGGCACCAGAGGTCAAATCTGGGGATCGGTTTATATGGGGGCTATATATGTAATTATGGACTGATATGAACCAATTCCTGCAAGGTTGGTGGATACCATATACTAACATCACGGACCAAATTTCAACCGTATCGGCTGAATTTTGCTCTTCCAATGGGCTCCGGAGGTCAAATCTGGGGATCGGTTTATATGGGGCCTATATATAATTATTGACCGATTCCGACCAACTTTTGCATGGGTGTTTGAGGCCATATATTAACACCACGTACCAAATTTCAACTGAATCAGATGAATTTTGGTCTTCAAAGAGGCTCCGGAGGTCAAATCTGGTGATCGGTTTATATGGGGGCTATATATAATTATGGACCGATGTGGACCAATGGTCATTAGAGACCATATACTAACACCATGTACCAAATTTCAGCCGGATCGGATGGAATTTTGAAAAAAACTCATTTTGTATGATCTAAAAATTGCATTTTTGATATATCTTATGATTTAAAGTCCAAGATGAAAAATATATATAACCTGGCATCTGGGTATCTTTCTCTTATTGTAGGGCCTTTCTAAATACTTCGCATAATTTTATGAGTGTCATCTCATCTTTGTTTGCTGCTGCTAGCTCTGCATTGTCACTATTGCCTTTGCTTTGGTGTCCTTTGATATTCATCGCATCACGCACAGTTTTTAATTAATGTACATTCATTAATCAACCAAAGTGAACAGTGAGCACTCCTTGGGCTTGAGCATGAACACACGAGCATAAGGGAGCTTATGAATGACCTGGACGAATGAATGACAGAACGACAGTCAGATAAAGTGTTAATGAATAATGTTGCCACTCGTCTGCTGGTCATCAAACCGAACCAGAGGTCAAGAGAATAAGTAAGAGCTTCTACTACTCTATAGAGAGTGTAAGAGTGTATGTGCGTGTGTACGAGTTTGCATGTAGAGTCATAAAATGATGTTGCCACTACTTTACGATGGATGTACCATTAAAATAAAATGCCAGTAAAATTATGCTACATTAGTTGTAGCTTTCAGCATTCATTGTACTCATTTTTCTCTTCGACACTCAATTTTACTCACAGATATCTTCAGGATTTTATTCTCGCCATTTACATTGGCTGTATTAATGCAAACAGCCACAGGTTGATAAAATGATATAAATGAAGTAATTCTTATAAATATTTCATAGCATTAGTCACCATTTATATGATTTGTTATTTTATGGTTTTTAGTATCCGATTTATTTGAATGGTAGTTACATGAATGGTTAATGTATTTTTATCACGAAAAACACACATTTTGATTTCGATTAGTAGACAATTGGAAAAAATTCTTTGTAAAAGCGGTGCGTTTGGCAGGAGCAAAGCTCACATGCCATAGTTTTGAGCAGGGCTGTGGAGTTGGAGCCGGAGTCGGAGTCGGAGTCTGAAGATTTTGCTGGAGTCGGAGCGGGAGTCGTACAAATTTTTCTCGACTCCGTCGAAACAAATTTTGAAAAACACTTCATATCTTTGTAACGAAGGAAATATTTCGACAAATTAGATTCGATTGGGCTTTTTAATCTAACAAAAACGAACGAAAAACGAAGTACAGAAATCCATTCAAAGTGTATTTATATGGGTGAAATTTCACGGTGATATAAAGAGCGGGTTTTACTAGAATATGGGTTGATTGATCAATTGTATAGTCCATTTTTAACATATTAAACTATAAATTTTTAAGCCTATATAACAGGTTGACTGATAAGTCCCCGGTCTGAAACAGAGATGGCGTCGCTAGTATTACATCCATATTATTTTTATATAGTACCAACCTTCAAATGATTCGTGTCAAAATTTGACGTGTGTAAGTCAATTAGTTTTCCAAAAAAAATGGAAAAAAGGAATTTCGTGTTTTGATAAAATACTGTATTCTGAAGGGAACAAATACGGCGGAAGCAAAAACTTGGCTTGATAATGAGTTTCCGGACTCTGCCCCAGGGAAATCAACAATAATTGATTGGTATGCAAAATTCAAGCGTGGTGAAATGAGCACGGAGGACGGTGAACGCAGTGGATTCCCGAAAAAGGAGGTTACCGACGAAAACATCAAAAAAATCCACAAAATGATTTTGAATTGACCGTAAAATGAAGTTGATCGAGATAGCAGAGACCTTAAAGATATCAAAGGAACGTGTTAGTCATATCATTCATCAATATTTGGATATGCGGAAGCTCTGTGCAAAATGGATGCCGCCTGAGCTCACATTTGACTAAAAACAACAACGTGTTGATGATTCTGAGCGGTGTTGGCAGCTGTTAACTCGTAATACACACGAGTTTTTCCGTCGATATGTGACAATGGATGAAACATGGCTCCATCACTACACTCCCGAGTACAATCCACAGTCGGCTGAGTGGACAGCGACTGGTGAACTGTCTCCGAAGCGTGGAAAGACTCAAAAGTCCACTGGCAAAGTAATGGCCTCTGTTTTTTGGGATGCGCATGGAATAATTTCTATCGATTCTCTAGAGAAGGGAAAAACCATCAACAGTGACTATTATATGGCGTTATTGGAGCGTTTGAAGGTCGAAATCGCGGCAAAACGGCCCTATATGAAGAAGAAACAAGTATATACGGCCGTAAGTTCGGCCAGGCCGAAGCTTATGTACCCTCCATCATGGATTGCGTAGAAACTTCTTCTAAACACTGCCATCCACAATCGAATTACTTAAGTTGCGGTAACGCTTGCCGATGGCAAGGTATCTTAAAACCTCCTAACACCATCTTCTAAATTGTATGTAAGTCCATACGTGGTATATATTAAATCAAAAAAGATCGATCCAATACGTACATAATTCAGTTTGACAAAGTAGACATAACATTTTGACAAAATTTTCTACAGAAATAAAATTTAAACAAAATTTTCTATAGAAATAAAATTTTCACAAAATTTTCTATAGAAATAAAAATTTTGACAAAATATTCTATAGAAAGAAAATTTTGACAAAAATATCTACAGAAATAAAATTCTAACAAAATTTTCTATAGAAATAAACTTTTGACAAAATTTTCTATAGACATATTAGAGACATATTAGAGATTATTTGTGGCTCGAGTGGCAACCAGGATTATGAACCGTATAAAATTTGAACAAAATTTTCTATAGAAATATAATGTTGACAAAATTTTCTATAGAAATAAAATTTTGAAAATGATGAAAATTTTATTATGAACCGAATAAAATTTTAACAAAATTTTCTCTAGAAATAAAATTTTGACAAAATTTTCTATAGAAATAAAATTTTGACAAAATTTTCTATAGAAATAAAATTTTCGTAGATTATTTTTGGCTCTAGTGGCAACAATGGTTATGAACCGATATGGACCAATTTTTGTGTGATTGGTCCAATTTTGGTATGGTTCTTAGCGACCATATACTAATACCACGTTCCTAATTTGAACCGGATCGGATGAATTTTGCTCCTCCAAGAGGCTCCGGAGGACAAATCTGGAGAACGTTTTATATGGGCTATATATAATTATGGACCGATATGGACCAATTCTGGCACGGTTGTTAAAGATCATATACTAACACCATGTACCAAATTTCAGCCGGATCGGATGAAATTTGCTTCTCTTTTGGGCTCGGCAAGCAAATCTGGGGATCGGTTTATATGGGGGCTATATATAATTATGAACCGATGTGGACCAATTTTTGCATGGTTGTTAGAGACCATATACCAACACCATGTACCAAATTTCAGCCGGATCGGATGAAATATGCTTCTCTTAGGGGCTCCACAAGCCAAATCTGAGGGTCCCTTTATATGGGGGTTATACGTAAAAGTGGACCGATATGGCCCATTTTCAATACCATCCGACCTACATCGATAACAACTACTTGTGCTAAGTTTCAAGTCGATAGCTTGTTTCGTTCGGAAGTTAGCGTGATTTCAACAGACGGACGGACGGACGGACATGCTTAGTTCGACTCAGAATTTCACCACGACCCAGAATATATATACTTTCTGGGGTCTTAGAGCAATATTTCGATGTGTTACAAACGGGATGACAAAGTTAATATACCCCCATCCTATGGTGGAGGGTATAAAAAGTGTTGTTCCACAAAGACAACGCACCGTGCCACAAGTCATTGAGAACGATGGCAAAAATTCATGAATTGGGCTTCGAATTGCTTCCCCACCCACCGTATTCTCCAGATCTGGCCCCCAGCGACTTTTTCTTGTTCTCAGACTTCAAAAGGATGCTCGCAGGTAAAAAATTTGGCTGCAATGGAGAGGTGATCGCAGAAACTGAGGCCTATTTTCAGGCAAAACCGAAGGAGTACTACCAAAATGGTATCAAAAAATTGGAAGGTCGTTTTAATCGTTGTATAGCTCTTGAGGAGAACTATGTTGAATAATAAAAACGATTTTGACAAAAAAATGTGTTTTTCTTCGTTAGACCGGGGACTTATCAGCCAACCTGTTATTGTAGGTCGGATGGTATTGCAAATAGCCCATATCGGTCCACTTTTACGTATAGCCTCCATATAAACGAACCCCCAAATTTGGCTTGCGATTGCTCTAAGAGAAGCAAATTTCATCCGATCCGGCTGAAATTTGGTACATGGTGTTAGTATGTGGTATCTAACAACCATGCAAAAATTGGTCCACATCGGTCCACAATTACATATAACCCCCATGTAAACCGATCCCCCTATTTGGCTTGCGGTTGCTCTAAGGGAAGCAAATTTCATCCGATCCGGCTGAAATGTGGTACATGGTGTTAGTATATGGTCTCTAACAACCACGCAAAAATTGGTCCACATCGGTCCATAATTATATATAGCCCCCGTATAAACCGATCACCAGAATTGACCTCCGAAGCCTCTTGGAAGACCAAAATTCATCTGATTCGGTTGATATTTGGTACGTGGTGTTAATATATGGCCTCAAACACCCATGCAAAAATTGGTCGAAATCGGTAAATAATTATATATAGGCCCCATATAAACCGATCCCCAGGTTTGACCTCCGGAGCCCCTTGGAAGAACAAAATTCATCCGATACGGTTGAAATTTGGTACGTGATGTCAGTATATGGTATCCACCAACCATGCAGGAATTGGTTCATATCAGTCCATAACTATATATATCCCCCATATAAACCGATACCCAGATATGACCTCCGGTGCCTTTTGGAGAAAAAAAATTTGGTACGTGGTGGTAGTATATGATATTAAACAACCATGCCAAAAGTGATCCATATCAGTCCATAATCATATATAGCCCCCATATAAACCGATCCCGGGATTTGGTTTTGGAGACTCTTGGAGGAGCAAATTTCATACGAGTTGAAATTTGGAACATTGTGCTAGTATATGACCGTTAACAACCATGCCTAACTAGGTCCATATCGGTCTATAGTTGTATATAGCCCTCAGATAAATCGATCCCCAATCACACAAAAATTGGTCCATATCCATTTCATAATTCCCCCATATTTCAATTTCCATGTCGATTCATAATTATTTGTAGACTTGCCTATACATAATTTTTTTGTCTAATATATACCACGTATGGACTAACTCACAATTTAGAAAACGATGTTAAGAAGTTTTAAGATACCACAACCCAAGTAATTCGATTGTGCATGACAGTCTTTCGTAGAAGTTTCTACACGATCCATGGTAACAACTCTGAATGTTGATCCAGGTATACTTAGGCTGTTAGACGAACTTCTAATAAAGAGACGTATTTCAGCCACACTAGGACAAGCAAACATACAAAGGTATGTGAACAGACACTCCCCAAGGAGGAGTTCTATCACCTCTTCTTTGGAATGTTGCTATAAATAGCCTTCTGGTTACTCTAGAAAAAGAAAGGATAAAAGTGGTGGCATACGCAGATGATGTGGCGCTAGCAATCAGGGGAAAATTCCCATCCACAATCAGAGATATTATACAGAAAGCTCTCCGGATGACTGAGAAATTGGCGAAAGATAATGGTCTTGGTGTAAATCCAGCAAAGACAGAACTAGTCATGTTCTGCAAAGATCGCAAAACTCCCACGGTTAGGCCCATTTCCTTAGGGGGTACTGAAATTCCCTTTGGTGAGTGTTCAAAATACCTTGGCGTTATTTTGGACAGGAAGCTGAATTTTAGGCTTAATATTGAAGAGAGGGCGAGAAAACCACGGTAGCTTTGTACTCGTGCAAAAAGGCAATAGGGAAAAAGTGGGGATTAAGACCAAAAATTGTGCATTGGCTATACACGGCAGTAGTTAGACCTATAATGCTATATGGTGTTATAGTCTGGTGACCGGCACTTCAGAAACCGACTTGTTTAGATAAAGTTCAGCGTATGGCGAGCTTATGTATCTCAGGCGCATTTAGTAAGACAGGAACAGACTCCCTTAATGTCATGCTACATCTATTGCCTTTAGACATTTTGGCCAAACAAACAGCTGCAACAACGGCTGTGCGGTTGCACGAGCTATCGCTGTGGTCGGAAAAAATGTACCTATGCCTAACGTAGTGGATTACACCCTGCACAGAAAAAAATATCACCAAAATATTTCCAATTAAAAAGTTAATTGAAGTTGAAAATTTTTTCAATTAATAAATTAATTGATACAATTAACTTTTTAATCATGATAGAAACATTAAGTTAATTAAGTCAATGATTGAAAATTTTAAAATTTTTAATTAAAAAATTAATTGATACAATTAACTTTTTAATCTAATTCGGAAGACTAATTAAAAATGTATTTCAAACAATCATTTGTTAATCCAAATAAAAACCCTAAGCCAATTCAGAAAGTAATTAAAAATAGTTACCTTTTTTAATTAATAAATTAATTGAGTTTTGCAATCAACATCAATTAAATTTTTAATTGAATTAATTAAAAAATTAATTGAAATTTGCTGAAAAAATCAATTAATTTTTTAATCAAGATTTTTTTCTATGCCCAATTAAAACTGTGATTGATACTATCATTTTCGTGATTGAAGACATTTCAATTAAAAAATTAATTGGATCAATTAATTTGGTGATTGAATCAGAAAAAAAATTTTTTGTGTGTGGCAAAACCACTTTTCGACAAAAAGTTTGAAACTCTAATTCCCAACAGTGAGGCGTGGTGTAAACAGACCCCGGGGAATAAAAGATATATAGAATTCTATACTGATGGCTCCAAATTGAATGGACAAGTGGGGTTCGGAGTATATTCTAAAGATCTGGATATTCGAATAGCGAAAAGATTACCTAATCACTGTAGTGTTTTTCAGGCGAGATGGCTGAGCAGTACAATATTCATCTAATATGGGTGCCTGGCCATAGGAACATACCGGGGAACTGCGAAGCAGATGTGTTAGCAAGGCTAGGAACTACCTTACATATTCCAGGGGAACTAGAATCTGTTGGTATGCCTCTGGCCACCTGCAAGCTCTTACTGCGTGAGAAGGCTGTTATGATGGTCAATATTCGATGGGAGAATTGCAAGGGTTGTAACGACACCAAGCAAATATGGCCCCATTTAAACTTAAACCGCACACTAGGTATTCTAGTGTTCTCAAGGCTTCAGATAGCACTCCTGATATCTGCTATAACGGGTCGCTGCCTGATAGGCGAATTTGCAAAAACTATAGGTTCGAAGTATAATGACTATTGTATAAGCTGTCATGATGTGGAGGAAAAGGAATCAATGAAACACCTCTTGTGTGAGTGTCCTGCTTTTTGTGTAAGGCGTAAGCGAATTTTAGGAGCCTATAGCTTTAGATTACTGGCGGACCTGGAAAACTTTAACTTAAGCAGTTTGTTAATGTTTTTGGAGCAATCTGGTTGGTTCAACAAAAGTAAATAATAGAGAAGGTTCAGTGGTTAAGACTAGAAGTACCCATATGTAATAGGTACTTTTAGTTAAATGTGGTATCACAATGGACTGAATAGTCTAAGTGAGCCTGAAATTTAATCGGGCTGCCACTTTAACCTAACCTAACCTAACCATGGTGGAGCGTACATAAGATTCGGCCTGGCCAAACTTACGGCTGTATATACTTGTTCTTTTTTATATAGATTTATTTTTTATAAAATGAAAATGGCCGTAAAAGGAACAAACATTAACAAATCCAGGTTTACCTTACTCTACTACATATCTCTCGCCCGGTAGATCGTCAAACCGTTTATAGACAGTAGGAAATGTTAATAGTGAAACTGTAGCGAATCACTACTGACCATTTAACCAGTACTGCTGACAAAGTATACACCAAACAAGGTATTTTGCTATAGACATTTAACATATGCTTGTCATTGGAAATCCACTACTGAAAGTAGAACTACTGACAAGATGGTACTTATAGGACCATATTTATATATATATATATGATTGTTTTTCACTTGTCTTTTTATACCCTCCACCATAGGATGGGGGTATATTAACTTTGTCATTCCGTTTGTAACACATCGAAATATTGCTCTAAGACCCCATAAAGTATATATATTCTGGGTCGTGGTGAAATTCTGAGTCGATCTAAGCATGTCCGTCCGTCCGTCCGTCTGTCCGTCTGTCCGTCTGTCCGGCTGTCCGTCCGTCTGTGGAAATCACGCTAACTTCCGAACGAAACAAGCTATCGACTTCAAACTTGGCACAAGTAGTTGTTATTGATGTAGGTCGGATGGTATTGAAAATCGGCCATATCGGACCACGTTTACGTATAGCCCCCATATAAACCGATCCCCAAATTTGGCTTGGGGAGCCTCCCGGAGCAGCAAAATTCATCCGATCCGGTTGAAATTTGGTACCTGATGTTAGTATACGGCCTCTAACAACCATGCAAAAATTGGTCCATATCGGTCCATAATTATATATAGCTCCCATATAAACCGATCCCCAGATTTGACCTCCGGAGCCTCTTGGAGGAGCAAAATTCATCCGATCCGGTTGAAATTTAGTACGTTGTCTTAGTATACGGTCTCTAACACCCATGCAAAAATTGGTCCATGTCGGTCTATAATTATATATAGCCCCCATATAAACCGATCCCCAGATTTGACCTCCGGAGCCTCTTGGAGGGGAAAAATTCATCCGATCCGGTTGAAATGTGGTACCTGATGTTAGTATACGGTCTCTAACAACCATGCAAAAATTGGTCCATATCGGTCCATAATTATATATAGCCCCCATATAAACCGATCCCCAGATTTGACCTCCGGAGCCTCTTGGAGGGGAAAAATTCATCCGATCCTGTTGAAATTTGGTACCTGATGTTAGTATACGGCCTCTAATAGCCATGCAAAAATTGGTCCATATCGGTCCATAATTATATATAGGAAAAGTCATCCGATGCGGTTGAAATTTGGTACATTTTGTCAATATATGGCCTCTAACAGCCATGTAAAAATTGGTCAATATCGGTCTTTAGTTATATATAGCCGATGACTTATTACACAAATATTGGTCCATATCGCCAAAAATAATCTACCAAAACTTTATTTCCATAGAAAATTTTGTCAAATTTTATTACTATAGAAAGTTGTGTCAAAATTTCGTTTCTATAGAAAGTTTTGTCAAACGGCTATTTCTATAGAAATGTTTGTCAAAATTTTATTTCCATAGAAAGTTTTGTCAAAATTTTATTTTTATAGAAAATTTTGTAAATAATTTATTTCTGTAGAAAATTTTGTCAACATTTTATTTCTATACAAAATTTTGTCAACATTTTACTTCCATAGAAAATTTTGTCAACATTTTATTTCTATAGAAAATTTTGTCAAGTTTTTATTTCTATAGAAAATTTTGTCAAAATTTTATTTCTATAGAAAATTTTGTCAAGTTTTCATTTCTATAGAAAATTTTGTCAAACTATATTATATACGTATTTAATCGGCCTTTTTTTTGTTTAATATATACCCCGTATGGGCTAACTTACAATTTAGAAGACAGTGTTAAAAAGTTTTACGATACCTTGCCATCGGCAAGTGTTATCGCAACCCAAGTAATTCGATTGTGGATGACAGCCTTTAGTAGAAGTTCCTACGCAATCCATGGTGGAGGGTACATAAGATTCGGCCTGGCCGAACTTACGGCCGTATATACTTGTTAAATTTTATTTGCTCATATTAATTTTTTACAGCTGTCAAAAATGTCTACTATCAAACGCAAGTGTAGGCCATCTGTTGACTATGTCACCATAATAGTTGACAAAAGATGTGACTTTGAGACACTGGACCCCAGTCTTCCTACAGGGCAGTCTTCCTACAGGGTATGTATTAACTTTCTAGATATTAGTAAATTATTGTATTTTCCCTTATTGTAGTCGTACATACCATGTTCATGCTACATCCTTATTACCATTCTAATTCAATGATTTGTGGCTGTTTTTTACTTCATACATATGCATTTTTCTTCGATACATATTCCTCCTTTTGAATGGAAATAATTAATAATTTATACAGGACATGTATAGTTTCACACATGTATCAAATTAGCACATGAGATTCTATAATGAACTGAAAACTCTTAGTTAACCAGAGTATATGTGTATTGGTATGTATTCCCATATCCCATGCAAGCAGATGCTCTGGCTGATTTTATGACTGAAAAAAGAAAAACTTTTCATTAATAAAGGTAAGCGTTAGCCATTTATTGCAGCTGAGAAGGCGTTGTGTAATCGATAATGGAAATTTAATACATTAGCTGAGAATTTAATAAAATTATCTGAACTGTATAGAATTTACTCTTGAAATCTTGCACAAGTAGTTCTTATTAAAATATGTCGAGAGATATTGGACGTTGTTTATATCAGATCACATAATACATAAATATTATTCCCGATACTGACCACATTTTCGTGTGGTTCTTCGAAAGTGGATGAAAATTAAGCAGAACGTTAAAGAAGTTAAATCTAGATATCGGTCTATACGGGGGCTATTTCTAATTAAAAACCAAATTTAATGTTGTACTTAAAGTTGTATATCGATATACACCGGGGATCTCTTTCAACGATTTATTATATCCTGCGCCACAATTATAAGTTAGTGCCTATGTTTGCAACACCCAGAAAGAGACGAGATAGACATATGGTGTCTTTGGCAATATTGCTCAGGGCCGACCCCTGAGTCGATCTAGCTATGTCCTTCCGTACGTTTTCCCATATTTATACCCTTCACCACTACTGTGGTCCAGGGTATAATAAGTTTGTGCATTTGTATGTAACGCCAAGAAGGAAAAGTCTGAGACCCATCGTTTAGTTACCGATCGTCTTAGAATTATTTTCTGAGTCGATTTAGCGATGTTCGTCTGTCTGTCTGTTCATGTATTTTTGTGCGCAAAGTACAGGCCGCAGTTTAAGTCCGATCGTCCTCAAATTTGGCATAGGGTCATTTTGTGGAACAAAGACAATCGCTATTGATTTTGGAAAAAATCGGTTGCTAAACAAGCCAATTATGACCGATCTGGTCATAATTGGCGTGTTTAGCAACCGATGTTCTTCAAATTCCGTACATACGAATATTTTATGAGTCTCGAAAAAACTTGCAAAATATCAGCCACATCGGTTCAGATTTAGATATAGCTTCCAAATATATCTTTCGTCCAATTTAGACTCATATGACCACAGAGGCCAAAGTTTACAACCGATTTTCATGAAATTTTGCTCAGAGAGTAGAACTGACATTCTACCAATGCTTAGTAAATTTGATTGAAATCGGTTCAGATTTAGATGTAGCTCCCATATATGTATCTTTCGTCCAATTTGGACTTATATGGCCTCAAAAACCAGACTTTTGCCCTGATTTGCTTCAAATTTTGCGCAAGGAGTACGTTTAATAGTATCAGTAAGTGCACTAAATTTGGTTGTGATCGGTTCAAATTTAGATATAGCTCCCATATATATCTTTCGTCCGATTTGAACTTATATGACCTCAAAAGCCAGAATTTTGTGCTGATTTGCTTTGAATTTTGCACAAGAGGTACGTTTTATGGTATCGTTACTTGTGCCAAATTTGGTTGAAATTGGTTCAGATTTAGATATAGCTCCCATATACATCTTTCGCCCGATTTACACTCATATGACCACGGAAGCCAAAGTTATACTCTCAATTACGTGAAATTTTGCAGAAATTATAGAATTATTATTCTTACTATGCATGTCGAATTTGGTCAAAATCGGTTCAGATTTAGATACTGCTCCCATGTATGTGCACGCCAGAGATGGGGAAATATGGTAGAATGTTTCATATTTTAATCCCATTTTTAATGGCATTTTCCTCCAATTGACTTGATAGTTTCTACAGAGAATATATTTAATTCGCTATTTAAGTGTGTCAAGTATGATCTAATTTGGTTCAGATATAAATAAATCCTCAATGTAATTTTTCTTCCGGTTTATACAAATATGGCCAAAATACCCACATTTTACACAAAATTCTGTGATGATTTCCCAATATCGTAATCATATCCTACACGCTGTAATGCCAGACTTTGCACAGAATAGTTGAGTTTTAAATAAGGCTCCGACTTGTGGAAATATCGCCCGACTTGGCCAAATAATATATCATAACCCACAATAGACTACATATCTTCAAATTAATTAAGATATACACGGATGAAAAAGACTGTTTTTCATATGTTTGGCTATGAACATTATATGTTTGGAACACAAATTTTTAAACACAATATTTTTGAGTGCAAGCATATAATGTTCGTAAACTAGCATAACATGTTTGGGACATATATGTTAATATGTTAGAACATATTATGTTTGGGACATAAAATGTTTGTAAATATAATATGCTTGGATGCAAACATATATTTATTTAGAAATAGCCTATAAACATATACGTGTTTAGTAGCTTGGAGCGCTATTTAACAGGGAGCGATATTGAATTAAGTTGGTGGTTGTTGCTTGTTATTACAAAATTAACATTTTATTTTTCCTTGGGCAATTGATCAGCTACTTCTTTGATCCTTACAAACTGTGTGGTCCGCTGTTCGAATCCCCGTCCAGCAAAAGGTAAAATTAAAATAAAAAAATCATACAATTGAATAATTTCTTCTACAATGTTTGTATTACAGGAAAAGGTGCTAAGAACTAAAAAATCTCGTGGAAGTGAGAAAGATGTGGGGGAATATACAATTGGGTAGAAACAAAATTTTGAACATTCAGGTCGAAAACCTATGTTGTTAGCACCTATATTACCTGTTTATTTTCATAATGCATTATAATTGTAAATATATAAATAAATAAATAAAATTTTGAGCACAATATTGTTTGGGAGAATTTTTTTTAAGCATATAATATTTTTGGGTGCAAAATGCTTCCAAACATATTATATGTTCACATAATAACATATTGTTTTTTGGAAGACAAAATGTTTGGAACTTAGACTACCCAAACATATATTGTTTAGACTAATATGCTTTCAAACATATTATATATTGGAAGAGATCAAACATATAAATGTTTGGGCAATACCCAAAAATGTATATGCTTGAAGCAAAATATGTTTGGGTGTATATGTTACAGAAGCGATTTTTTGTGAGCGTGTAGATATTTGAATATGGGAATATAAACCTTCATAACAACTCCAAACAAATTTGAAGGAGTTGAGATGGTAACAGACTTTAGAATTTACTTACTTGTTATACCTTCCACCATAGGATGGGGGTATATTAACTTTGTCATTCCGTTTGTAACACATCGAAATATTGCTCTAAGATCCCATAAAGTATATATATATTCTGGGTCGTGGTGAAATTCTGAGTCGATCTTAGCATGTCCGTCCGTCCGTCTGTTGAAATCACGCTAACTTCCGAACGAAATAAGCTATCGACTTGAAACTTGGCACAAGTAGTTGTTATTGATGTAGGTCGGATAGTATTGCAAATGGGCCATATCGATCCACTTTTACGTATAGCCCCCATATAAAAGGACCCTCAGATTTGGCTTGTGGAGCCTCTAACAGAAGCAAATTTCATCCGATCCGGCTGAAATTTGGTACATGATGTTGGTATATGGTCTCTAGCACCCACGCAAAAATTGGTCCACATCGGTCCATAATTATATATATAAACCGATCCCCATATTTGGCTTGCGGAGTCTCAAAGAGAAGCAAAGTTCATCCGATCTTGCTGAAATTTGGTACATGATATTAGTATACGGTCTCTAACAACCATGCACAAATTGGTCCACATTGGTCCATAATTATATACAGCCCCCATATAAACCGATCCCCAGATTTGGCTTGTGGAGCCTCTAACAGAAGCACATTTCATCCGATTCGGAATTTGGTACATGTTATTGGAATATGGTCTCTGACAATCATGCAAAAACTAGTCCACATCGGTCCATAATTATATATAGGCCCCATATAAACCGATCCCCAGATTTGGTTTGCGGAGCCCCAAAGAGAAGCAAATTTCATCCGATCCGGCTGAAATTTGGTACATGATGTTGGTATATGGTCTCTAACAACCGTGCAAGAATTGGTCCACATTGGTTCATAATTATATATAGCCCTCATATAAACCGATCCCCAGATTTGGCTTGCGGACCCTCAAAGAGAAGCAAATTTCATCCGATCCCGCTGAAATTTGGTACATGGTGTTGGAATATGGTCTTTAACAACCATGCAAAAATTGGTCCACATCGGTCCATAATTATATATAGCCCCCATATAAACCGATCCCCAGATTTGTTTTGTGGAGCCTCTAACAGAAGCATATTTCATCCAATGCGGCTGAAATGTGGTACATGATGTTGGTATATGGTCTCTAACAACCATGCAAAAATTGGTCCATATCGGTCCATAATTACAATTAGCCCCCATATAAACCGATCCCCCGATTTGGCTTGCGGAGCCTCTAAGAGAAGCAAATTTCATCCGATCCGGCTGAAATTTGGTACATGATGTTGGTATATGTTCTCTAATGACCATGCAAAAATTGGTCCACATCTTCCCATAATTATATATAGCTCCCATATAAACCGATCCCCAGATTTGACCTCCGGAGACTCTTAGAGGAGCAAAAGTCATCCGATCCGATTGAAATCTGGTACGTGGTGTTAGTATATTGTCTCTAACAACCTCCCATATAAACCGATCCCCAGATTTGACCTCCGGAGCCTCTTAGAGGAGCAAAAGTCATCCGATCCGATTGAAATCTGGTACGTGGTGTTAGTATATTGTCTCTAACAACCTCCCATATAAACCGATCCCCAGATTTGACCTCCGGAGCCTCTTAGAGGAGCAAAAGTCATCCGATCCGATTGAAATTTGGTACGTGGTGTTAGTATATTGTCTCTAACTACCATGCCAAAATTGGTCCATATCGGTCCATAATTATATATAGACCCCATATAAGCCGATCCCCAAATTTGACCTCCGGAGCCTCTTGGAGGAGCAAAATTCATCAGATCCGGTTGAAATTTGGTACGTGGTATTAGTATATGGTCTCTAACAACCATGTAAGAATTGGTCCGTATCGGTCCATAATTATATATAGCCCCCATATAAATCGATCCCCAAATTTGTCCTCCGGAGCCTCTTGGAGGAGCAAAATTCATCCGATCCGGTTGAAATTTGGAACATGGTGTTAGAATGTGGTCTCTAACAACCATGTAAGAATTGGTCCGTATCGGTCCATAATTATATATAGCCCCCATATAAGCCGATCCCCAGATTTGACTCCGGAGCCTCTTAGAGGAGCAAAATTCATCAGATCCGGTTGAAATTTGCAACGTGGTGTTAGTATAAGGCCGCTAATAACCATGCCAAAATTGGTCTATATGGGTATATAGTTATATATAGCCGATCCCCAATCACACAAAAATTGGTTCATATCGGTTCATAATCATGGTTGCCACTCGAGCCAAAAATAATCTACCAAAATTTTATTTTTATAGAAAACATTGTCAAAATGTTATTTCTATAGAAAATTTTGTCAAAATTTTATTTCTATAGAAAATTTTGTCAATATTTTATTACTAAAGAAAATTTTGTCAAAATTTTATTTCTATAGAAAATTTTGTCAAAATTTTATTTCTATAGAAAATTTTGTCAAAATTTTATTTCTATAGAAAATTTTGTCAAAATTTTATTTCTATAGAAAATTTTGTCAAAATTTTATTTCTATAGAAAATTTTGTTAACATTTTATTTCTATAGAAAATTTTGTCAAAATTTTATTTCTATAGAAAATTTTGTCAAAATTTTATGTCTATAGAAAATTTTGTCAAACTGAATTATACACGTATTTGATCGATCTTTTTTGATTAAATATAAACACGTATGGACTTACATACAATTTAGAAGACGGTGTTAAGAGGTTTTAAGATACCTTTCCATCGGCAAGCGTTACCGCAACTTAAGTAATTCGATTGTGGATGGCAGTGTTTTGAAGAAGTTTCTTCGCAATTCATGGTGGAGGGTACATAAGCTTCGGCCTGGCCGAACTTACGGCCGTACATACTTGTTTTTACTAACATTGTGCTCCACCCCTGAACTTTGGCCGACTTAAATTTTAAGTCTATAGGTTCTGTAGAAGTCTTACAAATTTTGTCCAGATCGAGTGAGATTTTAATGTTTGTATATGGGAACAAAAACCTTGATATACATATCCCAACACATTTTACGGATTTTATCTGGTGTCGAAAATGTGGATCTACAAAGTTGTGCATGGTATTATATAGTGGGTCCCGTCCGACTTTAGACTCTCTTTACTTGTTTTTATTTATCGTTTCCATTTATTTAAGCATTTCAAAGCCTTAAGGTGCCGATTTATCGAATTACAATTTAATTTAATATAATACAATTAAAAATGGAAGGAAAATTGCCTGGTTTTAGTTTTCGTGCTCCATTAAGTAATAAATCTACAGAATTTGTATTTCAAATCGTATGAAAAGCGTTATTTCATCCGATTTTCCTGCACGGTTGGACGAACAGTTTCACATTCCACTAAAACACAAACAAAAATGGCTCTCATAGATCCAGAATCTAATGTAGACGTCATTTCTAGAAATTTCACAAAGATTGATTCTACCCTGCATACATTTCTTAGGAAATAGCCAAGACTGCGCTATCATTCCCTAGTAATAATTTTGCATAACTCATTGGACATAACACCCACATGCAGTAAATTTATTCGCACCCCTTTTTACTGCTGTGATTTATTAATCTTTTGTATAATTGCAATTTCCTCGAGTAATTTTGTATCAAGGAGAAATATTGAAAAATCATTTATCATTTACCCAATTCCATTCATAGTTTTTGTATTGACTTCTTTTTGATTAAGCAAATGATACAGGATTATGTTCCAACCACCACGGATGGTAGCTTGGATGGCAATATTGACAACTAAAAGGAGTTTGAGAAAAGCAGCAAAAAGCAATAATGTCATAAAATCATAATTACTTGGTATCATAAATTGGCGGACATAATGAATAGCTAATTCAAGAGTGTTATGGCTTACCCTCTGTGTCCACACAATGTTTTATATAGAAGGGCGATAGGAACTGTCGGGGTTACTTATTGTCCTTAATTCTATGGAGATTGTTGGAGATGAGAAAATTTAAACTCAACATTAGTTTTATGTATGGATATGGGAAGAATGAAATAAATCTAAGTTGGAATCTGTGCCAGGCACCCTTTAGTTTTCTATTTTACAAGTAAAATAAATAAAAATAAGTATAGACAGCCGTAAGTACGGGCAAGCCTTAATCTTTTATACCATGCACCATGGTTTACCCAAACGATTATGGATCATTCGCAATGGAATTACTTGGCTTGTGGTAGCACTTGCCGATGGTAACTTACAACTTCTTACCATTGGAAGTTAGTCCACATGGAGTCTAGTTGAAACAAGTATATACGGCCAGTACGCCAGTATATACGGTAAGTACGGCCAGGACGAATCTTATGTACTCTGCACAATGGATTGAGTAGAAACTTCTACTAACGGCGGCCATCCACAATTAAACTACTTGGGTTGCAGCCGATGGTAAGGCATCTTAAAACTTCTTAACATTATCTTCTAAATTGTAAGTTAGTACATGCGGGATATATAGTAGACAATAGAAAGGTCGATTGAATACGTATATATGCAGTTCTTGTCTGGTATATATAGGGAAGAACTAATTACGAAGCGAAATGAAATTAGTGCGGTAATTATAGAGCCAGAATTGAAATATGGGGGTTGCTTTATAAGGGGGCTATATATAACTATGAACACGAGTCTACCAAAAATGGCAAATTTTTTACTGTTTGGTACAATGGTAGAATTCTTGATGTTTTGGAAGATTCCCTCTCCAACTATGAAATGCTTCATAAATTTTCTATAGAAATACCATTTTGACAAAATTTTCTACAGAAATAAAATTCTGACAAATTTTTCTGTAGAACTAAAATTGTGACAAAATTTTCTATAGAAATAAATTTTTGACAAAATTTTGTATAGAAATAGCATTTTGACAAAATTTTCTACAGAAATAAAATTCTGACAAAATTTCCTAGAGAAATAAAATCTTGACAAAATTTTGTATAGAAATAGCATTTTGACAAAATTTTCTACAGAAATAAAATTCTGACAAAATTTCCTAGAGAAATAAAATCTTGACAAAATTTTCTATAGAAATAAGTTTTTGACAAAATTTTCTATAGAAATAAGTTTTTGACAAAATTTTCTATAGAAATAAAATTTTGACAAAATTTTCTATAGAAATAAAATTTTGACAAAATTTTCTATAGAAATAAAATTTTGACGAAATTTTCTATAGAAATAAAATTTTGCCAAAATTTTCTATAGAAATAAAATTTTGACAAAATTTTCTATAGAAATAAAATTTTGACAAAATTTTCTATAGAAATAAAATTTTGACAAAATTTTCTATAGAAATAAAATTTTGACAAAATTTTCTATAGAAATAAAATTTTGACAAAATTTTCTATAGAAATATAAAATTTTGACAACATTTTCTATGGCAATACAATTTTGGTAAATTATTTTTGGCTCGAGTGGCAACCGTGATTTTTCTGTGATTTCGGATTGGTTTATGTGGGGTCTATATATAATATAGATCGATACGGACCAATATTGACACGGTTGTTATCGGCCATACACTAGCGAAATGTACTAAGTTTCAACCAGATCGGATGAATTTTGCTCCTCCAAGAGGCTCCAGAGGTCAAATCTGGGGATCGGTTTATATAAGGGCTATATATATTTATGGAACGATATGGACCAAATCTGGCATGGTTGTTAGAGACCATATACTAACAACACGTAACCAATTTCAACCGAATCGGATGAAATTTGCTTCTCTTAGAGGCTCCGCAAGCCAAATCTGGGGATCGGTTTATATAAGGGCTATATACAATTATGGACCGATATGGACCAATTTTTGCATGGTTGTTAGAGACCAGATACCAACATCATGTACCAAATTTAAGCCGGATCGTATGAAATTTGCTTCTCTTTGAGGCTTCGGAGGTCAAATCTGGGGATCGGTTTATATGGGGGCTATATATAATTATAGACCGATGTGCACCAATTTTTGCATGGTTGTTACAGATCATATACCACCACCACGTACCAAATTTCAAGCGGATTGGATAAAATTTGCTTCTCTTTGAGGCTCCGCAAGCCAAATCTGGGGATCGTTTTATATGGTGTGGGTTCCAAGGGCCTAAAGGGTGATACGGTCAAAATTTGGTCAAGGGAAAACGCGTGTAAATCGGTGAAATCGTTTATTTAAAAAATCAAATTAAATTTCTTTTTCAATTTCAATTAGTATAAAATTCAGGAAAAATATTCAGTTAGGCTTTCGCTTTTCCAAATCCGAATTGCTGGGCCTCACGCTTGACACCTGCCATCAGATTTTGTACAGCCACCTTGTCCACCTTCTTCGCCGCAGAAAGCCAGTTTGCCTTTAACTGCTGCTCGTCCTTAGCAGTTTTTTTTTGGTCTTCTTTAGGTTCCGCTTGACAATAGCCCAGTATTTCTCAATTGGGCGGAGCTCTGGCGTGTTGGGAGGGTTCTTGTTCTTGGGAACCACCTGCATGTTGTTGGCGGCGTACCACTCCATGGCCTTTTTACCGTAATGGCAAGATGCCAAATCCGGCCAAAACAGTACGGAACAACCGTGTTTCTTCAGGAAAGGCAGCAGACGTTTATTCAAACACTCTTTCACGTAAATTTCTTGGTTGACAGTCCCAGAAGCTATGAAAATGCTGCTTTTCAAGCCACAGTACAGATGGCTTGCCAATCCAGATATTTCTTTGCGAACTTTGACAGTTTTATGTGCTTGAAAATATCTGCTACCTTTCCCCTTCCTTTTCCCTCCTGTCCCGGAAGCTGTTTGTAGTCGGCTTTGACGTAGGTTTCGTCGTCCATTACCACGCAGTCAAACTTCGTCAGCATCGTCGTGTACAGCCTCCGGGATCGCGCTTTGGCCGTCGTATTTTGTTTATCATCGCGATTTGGAGTCACTACCTTCTTGTAAGTCGATAGTCCGGCTCGTTTTTTTTTGGCTCGATGCGCGGTTGTAGACGATACACCCAGCTTATTTGCGGCATCTCGGAGAGAGAGGTTAGGGTTTCGCTTGAAACTACCGGTAACTCTCTTTGTCGTCTCAGCGGCTTCCGGTTTTCGATTTCCCCCCGATCCAGACTTCTTGGCTGTCGACAAACGTTCCCCAAACACTTTAGTTACATTTGTAACGGTTGATTTGACAACTTTTAGCGATTTTGCCAGCTTAGCGTGCGAGTAGCTCGGATTTTCGCGATGCGCGAGCAAAATTTTGATACGCTGCTCTTCTTGCTTGGACGGCAGTTTGACAACTGAAGAGTGAATTCCAAAATCAAAATAGGAGCAACATTCTACACACACACACCTTCAAAATGAGGGGTGTTCAGGTTTTTTAAATACAAAATTGAAAGAAATACGTCAAGTTTATATTGACCAAATTTTGACCGTATCAACCTTTATATAATATAGATCGATACGGACCAATATTGGCACGGTTGTTATCGGCCATACACTAGCGAAATGTACTAAGTTTCAACCAGATCGGATGAATTTTGCTCCTCCAAGAGGTTCCAGAGGTCAAATCTGGGGATCGGTTTATATAAGGGCTATATATAATTATGGAACGATATGGACCAATTCTGGCATGGTACTTGGAGACCATATACTAACACCATGTACCAAATTTCAACCGAATCGGATGAAATTTGCTTCTCTTAGAGGCTCCGCAAGCCAAATCTGGGTTTATATAGGGGCTATATATAATTATGGACCGATGTGGACCATTTTTTGCATGGTTGTTAAAAACCTTATACCAACATCATGTACCAAATTTCAGCCGGATCGGATGAAAGTTGCTTCTCTTTGAGGCTCCGGAGGTCAAATCTGGGGATCGGTTTATATGGAGGCTATATATAATTATAAACCTATGTGGACCAATTTTTGCATGGTTGTTACAGATCATATACCACCACCACGTACCAAATTTCAGGCGGATCGGATAAAATTTGCTTCTCTTTGAGGCTCCGCCAGCCAAATCTGGGAATCGTTTTATATGGTGTGGGTGCCAAGGGCCAATGATTCGTAGGCCGTTAGGTATTTAATTGTAGCCAATATTTTATTGTTTATTCTAATCAGATTCGAGTCTATAAAATTATGACAACTAACTTTTCCGGCGGAGTCCCAAGTTCACCTGAAGAAGTTTTCTACCGTACGTCACTATGCTGGAGCCATTAGCTGCTGAGAGAACAATATCTGATGTTTTTTGTGAGGATTTAAAAATGGATGCTGGTAACACAGAAATATCAGCACCGCTGTCTATTAGAAAATGTAATTTATCTGATTTGTCGTATATGAATAGGCGATGTGTTGCTAATCCTATTTGCCCATTGTCAGTCGCCTCGACAATGGGTTTTACTTGTTTGTTTGGTTCTGACGAGTTACGAAAAAACGCGGCTGTTCACATTTTCTAGCGCTTTCTCCATATCTATAATGGAACTTGCAGGGCCATCCTCGGCTGCGGGAGCGTGATCTTCCTCTATTAAGCCTGAAACTACGCGGTTGTCGCTGAGTGTCTTCCCAATTGCTTCTCATAGCACTTACTTCTAGCGAAAGGTTTCTAAACCCTTCACACAAATTATTTGTGGCTTGGGCCAAAGTATTTTCAAGATTGTTTGAATTGGCTTTACCTGGATTTGTTTGCTTGATACTTGCAAGCTCCGTGTCCTCTTGCATAACTTCCCACAAGTAATCTGCTAATTTCGTTAATTGGTCTGAATTCGATAAATTTGACGCAGTCAAAGCAACGCTTAATTTTTTGGGTAACTTCCTGATCCAAAGTTTTGTTAAAAAATCGGGGCAAAATTGGTACCTGCTAGCAACGATAGTCACCTAAAAAATTCGGATGGCTTACGATCCCCTATCTCCGTATTCGACAAAATTTTATCTAGTCTCTTATGTTCACTAATTGTGTGACGCTCTATCAAAATTTGTTTAGTTCTTTCGTATCTATCACCAGAAGGCGGATTTTGAATAAAATCTAAAACATCCATTACAACTTCTTGCGGTAATTCTGTCACAATGTGTTCATATTTTGTGTTGGACTGCGTGATCCCCTTAATTGCGAACTGTATTTCTGAGTGAATGAACCAACTTGTCCAAAATTGGGGCAGTTTCACCGATGCCGCAGGTCTCGTGGTGTGTTGGGAAAGCAATTGATCGTGGAAATCTCTTGGAAATCTCCATTAGGCATGTCTTCCGTTGTACTCATACCGGAGGAGAAGTTTACAAGGAATAAGAATATTATATCTAATTATGAGCTACGAATTCTATTCTAAATCTTAATCTAGTGTATGAATTATTTTATGATAAGTTGGTTCAATGCTGTATTATTGACTTACAACTGCAACACTTTCACTGTGCTCCAGTTATCCTTGTGAATTTTCTAATTCAACTTATCGGTGTCTATGCGATTTTTTTATACCCTCCATCATAGGATGGGGGTATATTAACTTTGTCATTCCGTTTGTAACACATCGAAATATTGCTCTAAGACCCCATAAAGTATATATATTCTGGGTCGTGGTGAAATTCTGAGTCGATCTAAGCATGTCCGTCCGTCCGTCCGTCTGTTGAAATTGTATATGGTCTCTAACAACCATGCAAAAATTGGTCCACATCGGTCCATAATTATATATAGTCCCCATATAAACCGATCCCCAGATTTGGCTTGCGGAGCCTCAAAGAGATGCAAACTTCATCCGATCCGGCTGAAATTTGGTACATGGTGTTGGTATATGGTCTCTAACAACCATGCAAAAATTGGTCCATATCGGTCCATAATTATATATAGCCCCCATATAAACCGATCCCCAGATTTGGCTTGTGGAGCCTCTAAGAGAAGCATATTTCATCCGATCCGGCTGAAATTTGGTACATGGTGTTGGTATATGGTCTCTAACAATCATGCAAAAATTGATCCACATCGGTCCATAATTATATATAGCCCCCATATAAACCGATCCCCAGATTTGGCTTGCGCAGCCTCAAAGAGAAGCAAATTTCTTCCGATCCGGCTGAAATTTGGTACATGATGTTGGTATATGGTCTCTAACAACCGTGCAAAAATTGGTCCACATCGGTCCATAATTATATATAGCGCCCATATAAACCGATCCCCAGATTTGGGTTGCGGAGCCTCAAAGAGAAGCAAATTTCATCCGATCCACCTGAAATTTGGTACATGATATTGGTATATGGTCTCTAACAACCATGCAAAAATTGGTCCACATCGGTTCATAATTATATATAGCCCCCATATAAACCGATCCCCAGATTTGGCTTGCGAAGTCTCCAAGAGAAGCAAATTTCATCCAATCCGGTTGTAATTTGGAACATGGTGTTAGTATATGATCTTTAACAAACGTGCCAGAATTGGTCCATATCGGTCCATAATTATATATAGCCCCCATATAAAACATTCTCCAGATTTGACCGGAGCCTCTTGGAGGAGCAAAATTCATCCGATCCGGTTCAAATTAGGAACGTGGTGTTAGTATATGGTCGCTAAAAACCATACCAAAATTGGTCCAATCACACAAAAATTGGTCTATATCGGTTCATAATAAATTCATCATTGTCAATATTTTATTTCTATAGAAAATTGTGTTCAAATATTATTCGGTTCATAATCATGGTTGCCACTCGAGCCAAAAAAATCTACCAAGATTTTATTTCTATAGAAAATTTTGTTAAATTTTTATTTCTGTAGAAATTTTTGTCAAAATTTTCTTTCTATAGAAAATTTTGTCAAAATTTTTATTTTTATAGAAAATTTTGTGAAAATTTTATTTCTATAGAAAATTTTGTTAAAATTTTATTTCTGTACAAAATTTTATGTCTACTTTGTCAAACTGAATTATATACGTATTGGATCGATCTTTTTTGATTTAATATATACCACGTATGGACTTACATACAATTTAGAAGATGGTGTTAGGGAGTTTTAAGATACCTTGCCATCGGCAAGCGTTACCGCAACTTAAGTAATTCGATTCTGGATGGCAGTGTTTAGAAGAAGTTTCTACGTAATCCATGATGGAGGGTACATAAGCTTCGGCCTGGCCGAACTTACGGCCGTATATACTTGTTTGATTTAATATATACCACGTATGGACTTACATACAATTTAGAAGATGGTATTAGGAGGTTTTAAGATACCTTGCCATCGGCAAGCGTTACCGCAACTTAAGTAATTCGATTGTGGATGGCAGTGTTTAGAAGAAGTTTCTACGCAATCCATGATGGAGGGTACATAAGCTTCGGCCTGGCCGAACTTACGGCCGTATATACTTGTTTTTTTTTTTTTTGAGATTCTAATAACTTTCAAATCGGACTTCTTGATCTCCGTGGACCGTTTTGCAACAATGGAGTCGTGCACCGTCCGATGAATATATTTTGAGTTGATTTTTTACTCAGGATTCAATTTGGTTTGGCTATGGTCTAACAATTGATGACTTGCATATGTAGAATTCCTCTGACGACATTTAGGGTCAATATCAAAAGTGAATTCATTTCACTCAAGGAAGTCGCCTGATACATCTAGTTCGGACTAGCAAAATTGGCAGAATCGCCAGTTGTAGGTGCCAAGGGCCTATGTTTCCTGCGTGTCCAATGATTCGTAGGCCGTAAGGTATTTAATTGTAGCTAATATTTTATTGTTTATTCTAATCAGATTCGAGTCTATAAAATTATGACAACTAACCGACTAACAATATTTTCTATGTCTGATACAAAATAAAAATATTTGAATTTAAATTCTAAATAAGAAAACAAAGTAGCTACAATGGGAGCTATACATAAAATCGATAACCCTCAAATGTGCTGAAACCTTCAAATCTAGTAGACTTGTTGTGTGGATTGCTCTACTATACTATGCTCTACTTTAGTTTTGTTTCACATATTTCTTTACTTTTGATTTTTTGACTTAAATTCCGCAGATTAGCTTATTAGGATTATGGTGATACTGTAACCTAAATTTTAACCAAAATATACCAAGATGTTAATAACTGTCTGTCATTTCTATTATGGGCTACCATATATTAAATTATTTAAATCCTACTAAGAATTTCTTATAACCTATAGCATACTTTTTTAAATCAATTAAACTTTTTAAAGTACAAAAATTGCCAGATGCTCTTATAGTTAATTTATGTGGTTTCAGTATGGTCATACATATTTATTTAAACCATCTATCAAGTTAAACTAACCAACAAAATATACAGAAAGAATAAGAAGATGACGAAAAAAAAACAAACTGTGATAAATCCCAGTCATGTTTAATTTGATCCATTTATTAGAATTGAGTTATAAATGGAGCATAAAACCAAATATTCAATTGATTACTTTAACAATTTTTCACCAATTTACATCATGTTGCCTGCCAATAAAACTTTTGCCTATGCAAAAATTCATCATTGCGATGAACATAGGCTCATACACGTACTACATCCATATTTCTCGACTTCAACCAATATGCATTCTGACACACACACGCTCGCACACATATGCCCAAATAGTCGTGCATAAAGTTCATGAATAGATGAATGTTAAAACGTAGACAAAAATGTCAAGGATTGAAATGTTCAAATACTAAATCTCATAGCGGATCTGAATAAATGAATTGGCCAACAAAGCTGAAAGGCAACCAGTCGATGGGATGAGAGAATGAGACTGAATCTTTGAATTGGGAAACAACAATAACAATAACTGAATCGTCTAAAATGAGAATGGTTGAGAATAGGAGACATTTTCTCTAATAAGTTTTTGCAACATTTATTTCAATGTTAGCTTGCCTCTCTCTCTCTGAAAATATGATACTGACATTGTGGGTGTCAGTGTATAAGTTTGCTTGTGTTTTTCTTCTCACATTTAAAATATCCATCTGTCTTTCTTCTGTCTTTTTGGTGTTGTTGTAATAATGTTTTTGAACACGTCTCTAATATGTGATGCCTTTCGAGAACATATATGGACATTTATACACTCATTCATGAAGTATCAAACACACCTACATGTACTTATTCACTTGGCTTTAGTTCATTTCAATTTTCATATATGTACGTATATTAGGGGATACTGATTAATGCGGAACTTATGTAAATTTATCAAAAAATTAATAAAAAAAAATTTATCTTTTATCGCAATCGCTTTTAAAACATGATTTATGAAAATATCTCGGAAATATTTTTGCAATAAAGATGTCCCATGTTCCCGTTCTAAGTCTAAAAAAAAACTAGTATAAACGGCCGTATGTTTAGCAAGGCCGAATCTAATGTATTCTCCACCATGGATTGCGTAGAAACTTTTTCTAAACACTGCCATCCACAATAGAATTACTTGGGTTGCGGTAACGCTTGCCGATGGCAAGGTATCTTAGAACCTCCTAACACCGTCTTCTAAATTGTAAGTAAGTCCATACGTGGTATATATTAAATCCAAAAAGACCGATTAAACACGTCTATAATTCAGTTTGACAAAAGTTTCTATAGAAATAAAATTTTAACAAAATTTTCTATAGAAATAAAATTTTAACAAAATTGTCTATAGAAATAAAATTTTTACAAAATTTTCTATAGAAATACAATTTTGACAAAGTTTTCTATAGAAGTAAAATTTAAAAAAATTTCTATTGAAATGAAATTTTAACCAAATCTATCTATATATATAAAATTCAAATTATGTTTGTTTATTTGTTTGTTTGTTTGTTTGTTTATTTGTATGTTCCGGGTTGGCGCGAAAACGGCTGAACCGATTTACTTGAAACTTTCAGAGATTGTGGGGGGCACTCATGTGCTGAAAATAGGGTACCTAATTTTTTGACATATGGTCGCGGAGAGGAACCTCCCCTATGTCCGACTTTTTGAAAATTAGAGCAAAGTTGACCGATTTGCTTGAAATTTTCATTGAAGATTGGGGTTGGCATCTAGACAAAGATCCGCTACTTTTTATTTCGATATTTGGCGGCGGAGGGGGGCCTCCCCTTTGTTCGATTTTTTTTAAGTACAGTGAAAAAACTAAAATTCTCTAAATTATCAGAGATTTACAGAGAACATGTGATGAGGTTATGGAATTAATATGGGGTACCCGATGATTTCATATGTGGATGGGGAGGGGGACCCCCACTGCCCCACTTTTTGAAACTTGGAACAAAATTATGCGATTTGCATGAAATTTTCATTGGATGTTGGGGTTGGCATCTAGACAAAAATCCGCTACATTATTTTTCGATATTTGGTCGGGGAGGGGGACCACCCCTTTGCCCGATTTTTTTTTTTTTTTTTTGAAGTACAAACAAAACTAAACTCCCCCGACTGAAATATTACGGAAAAAATGGGTTATGAAAAATGGGTTAATTTTTTAATAAAAATAAAAGGGCATAGGGAGACATCCTCTTCTCTTAAGTACATACAGAGAAACAATTAAACTTTTACCGAGTTATTTGAAATTTACAGAGGACTGGGGAGAGGTTACGATATTAATAGTTGATACCTGATTTTGTGATATTTGGACGGAAGAGAGGCCGCCCTTTTAGGCTTATAATTTGCTTGACATTTTATGGGACGTTTACAAAAGATACGCTACATCACTTTTCGATCTTTAGTTGGGGAGGAGGTTCCCCACTAAAACTGCAAAAAAAAACAACAATTCTTAAGTTTTCTTGAAATTTACATAGGCAGTGGGGGAAGGTTATGAACGAAGAGGCAACCTTCCTTGCCCCACACTTGAAGGAAAGTTTCAAGAATTTTCAGGGAAGGTTAGGGGTGCTATTCACTGCGGTGTTTGTCGATATTGTTTCGGGGAAAGTGACGCCCCTTTAAAACAATAGAGCAAAATTTAAACATCGCCGATCTACTTGAAATTTACAGGGAACGTGGGAGGAGGTGATTAAATTTATACATGATTTTTAAATTAGTATATGATTTTTCGATATCTGGTTGGGGAAGGGGAAAATTTAAATAAACTTTGTCGATTTACTTCGATAGAATTTGTAGGGACCATTGAGTAGTTGTGAAATTAATATAGGGTACGTGATAGTCCGATATCAGGTCGGAGTGGAGCGAAGGTGGGGGGAGGTTCCCTTTTGTCCGTTTTGTTTTTCTTAAATTGAAAGTAGAGGGTTGTCCGTAAATGGGAACTCGGTACATAATTTTATGATTTTTGCACAGGCTTCTGCCAGACTTCTTTTTAGTAAAGAACTTAAATTTACATGAAATTGGCAGCCCACGTAGAGGGTGCATCATTTTACAATATTTTAGCAAATGTTAATGTGGTAACATTTTTTACTATTTTTGCTTTTTCCAATTTATTGGATGGGAAACAGTAATTATTTGTATGTTATTATAATATAGTGCTTAATTTTCAGATATGTTGAGGAGAAGGATACCTTTTCTTGACAAACCACACTTCAAATTCACAAGAAATATAGAAGAAGGTACACCCTCTCACGCCGTATTTGTACCTATAAACGAAAAGTCGAGTAGTCCGATTTGTTTAAAAGAATTCAAATCTTTTCGAATTTGCTTCGGAAGGCGCAGCGAAGCGAGTCGGGTTACGCTAGTTTTCTATAAAAATAAAATTTTAACAAAATTTTCTATAGAAATAAAATTTTGACAAAATTTTCTATAGAAATAAAATTTTCTATAAAAATAGAATTTTAACAAAATTTTCTATAGAAATAAAATTTTGACAAAATTTTCTATAGAAATAAAATTTTGATAAATAAAATTTTGGTAGATTATTTTTGGCTCGAGTGGCAACCATGATTATGAACCGATATGGACCCATTTTTGTGTGATTGGGGATCGGCTATATATAACTATAGACCGATATGAACCAATTTTGGTATGTTTATTTGCGGCCATATACTAACACCACGTTCCAAATTTGAACCGGATCGGATGAATTTTGCTCCTCCAAGAGGCTCCGGAGGTCAAATCTGGAGAACGGTTTATATGGGGACTATATATAATTATGGACCGATATGGACCAATTCTGGCACGGTTGCTAGAGACCATACACTTACACCATATTTTTGGCTCGAGTGGCAACCATGATTGTGAACCGATATGGACCAATTTTTGTGTGATTGGGGATCGGCTATATATAACTATAGACCGATATGAACCAATTTTGGTATGTTTATTTGCGGCCATATACTAACACCACGTTCCCAATTTGAACCGGATCGGATGAAATTTGCTTCTCTTAGAGGCTCCGCAAGCCAAATCTGGGGATCGGTTTATATGGGGCTATATATAATTATGGACCAATTTTAGCATGCTTGTGAGAGACCATATACTAACACCGTGTAGCAAATTTCAACTGGATCGGATGAATTTTGCTCCTCCAAGAGGCTCCGCGAGCCAAATCTGAGCGTCGGTTTATATGGGGACTATACGTAAAAGTCCGATATGGCCCATTTTCAATCCGACCTACATCAATAACAACGACTTGTGTCAAGTTTCAAGTCGATAGCTTCAAGCCAACATATACAATTATGAACATGATATGGACCAATTTTTGTGTGATTGGGGATCGATTTATATGAGGGCTATATATAACTATAGACCGATATGGACCTAGTTAGGCATGGCTGTTAGCGGCCATATACTAGCACAATGTACCAAATTTCAACTGACTCGGATAAAATTTGCTCCTCCAAGAGGCTCCAAAACCAAATCTCGGGATCGGTTTATATGGGGGCTATATATGATTATGGACCACTTTTACATGATTGTTAAATATCATATACTACCAACACGTACCAAATTTCAACCAGATCGGATGAATTTTGCTTCTCCAGAAGGCACCGGAGGTCAAATCTGGGGATCGATTTATATGGGAGCTATATATAATTATGGAGTGATATGAGCCAATTCCTACATGGTTGTTGGATACAATATACTAACATCACGTACCAAATTTCAACCTAATCGAATGAATTTTGCTCTTCCAAGGGGCTCCGGAGGTAAAATTTGGGGATCGGTTTATATGGGGCCTATATATAATTATGGACCGATTTCGACCAATTTTTGCATGGGTGTTTGAGGCCATATATTGACACCACGTACCAAATTTGAACTGAAGCAGATGACTTTTGGTCTTCCAAGAGGCTCCGGAGGTCAAATCTGGTGATCGGTTTATATGGGGGCTATATATAATTATGGACCGATGTGGACCAATTTTTGCATCGTTGTTAGAGACCATATACCAAAACCATGTACCAAATTTCTGCCGGATCGGATGAAATTCGCTTCTCTTAGAGGCTCCACAAGCCAAATCTGGGGATCGGTTCATATGGGGGCTATATCTAATTATGGACCGATATAGACCAATTGTATGCAGGGTGGTTAAAGACTATACGTTTGCGTCACGTACAAAATTTAAACCGAATGAAATTTTCAGCTCCCATTGGATCCGCAATTCAAATCTACGGATCGGTTTTTATGGGGGCTATATATAATTATGGACCTACATGGACCAATTTTTGCACAGTTGTTGGAGGTCGTACATTAACGCCATGTACCAAATCGGATGAAGTTTACAGATCTTCAACGAAAATAATATTATTATTCGTATCAACATCGAACTATTTTGCGACTTAGACCGATGTTGAAATATTCCACAAATATGGATTTTAGAGCTACCACATAAAAATAACGGAAAGTCTATATGGCCTGAACACATTCATTACAACCCTAATATAAAATATAAATACATATTTGATTTATATATTATGGAAAGTAGATGACAAAAATAATGGAGATATATGTGCTTATATATAAATTGCAAAAACATTTGGTAAATGACCTCACGTAGACAAAACTGAATTTTTTTTTTATATTTTTCTTCTGCATGATTTCATTCACAATAGGGCTTACCGAAATCCTCTTGCGGTTTGTTTGTTGTGTGTAAACAAAAACGAATTCTGTGTAGGAGGGCCTCTGGGATCACAACGTTAAGGGTTTTATGTAGCTTAAACTTTTTTTTTTTTAAATAGAGTAAAACGAGATCCTATATTGTTCTTAGGGAGCCACCGTAGTGCAATGGTTAGCATGACTGCCTTGCATAAGGTCGTGGGTCCAACTCCAGATTTTTCAAGTGTGTATTATCCCCCCTTACTGATAACATTTCTGAGTATTTCAAAGTTTCTCTAAGTGGTTTCACCGCAATGTAGATTCGGCTATAAAAAGGAGGTCCCTTGTCATTTAGTTAAACATAGAATCGCACTGCAGTCAGTGTTAAGAGAGAACTTCATCACTGTGGTATCACAATAGACTGGATAGTCTAAGTGTGCCTGAAATAGCAGACTTCCACTATACTTACCCCAATCTAAGAAGAGAAAATTGCTCGCCATTATTTTCTAACAAATATTTGGCTTTAGGACATACTCAGACAGTCAGCCTACAATCAAATCTGTGTTTCTCAATTTTAAAACTGCAAAATTTTTGAATGATATGGCTAAGCTATTCAATATATACCTATTATGGCAAATAAACTAGGGAATATAGCAGGTAACAGTAAAGCGGAAAATTATAGACGATAGCGGGACCTTTAACCGGTTGTCATGCTCATACCGCGCGAAAGGTTTTTAGACTGAACAAGTATATACGGCCGTAAGTTCGGCCGTGGCGAATTTTATATACCATACATTTTATATACCATTGACCGTGGAGTCGAGCCAATTGTGCTCGACTCCGACTCCAGCATTTTTCATCAGCCTCGACTCCGACTCCGACTCCGGAGTCGACTCCGGGTAATATAACTAAATCTCATTTTAATACCACCATTTTGTAGTTCTATTGTTGGGGGAACCGTAAATGGATCGATATAAATTATCGTATTTATTTATGTGTGCAAAAAAGATCTTAATTTCACATTTGATGTCAATTGAACTGTATATTTCAAATTGAAGGCAATGTAGGTCCTATATTTAATAAATCAACAAATGATATATAGATATCCATCATTATATGAGCAGATACCAGCAGTCTTCAGTATACATATGTATTTATAGAGAAGTAAATAAAGTTCAAAGACGTACGGGGCTCATTTTATTATACCATTCAACAAATTGTGGATCAAAATTATAGATACCATCTCAAATACATTAAATTTGTTGCGAGCTATATAAATGTTTATATTTCCATGTGCATGAAATTGAATCTGAACCGATTTAGACAAAATTGTATACACAAATCTATGTATTTAAAATTTAATTCTACCGTTATGGCACGAAACACAATTTTAGTAAAAACCAAATAAGGAAAGTCTGAAGTCGGGTGGGGCCGACTATAATATACCCTGCATAACTTTGTATTTAACATATGATTCATCAGTCGATAAATATGTATTAGAGGTATGGGAAAATTTGAGTCATTTTACAAGTTTTCGTCTTAGCAGTGGATATCAGTCAGCATCAGTAAGAAATAAAATTTTGAGAAAGTTTCCTATAGAAATAAAATTTTGAGAAAATTTCCTAAAGAAAAACAAGTATATACGGCCGTAAGTTCGGCCAGGCTGAATCTTATGTACCCTCCACAATGGATTGCGTAGGAACTTATACTAAAGGCTGTCATCCACAATCGAATTACTTAAGTTGCGGTAACGCTTGCCGATGGCAAGGTATCTTAAAACCTCTTGCCACCATCTTCTAAATTGTATGTAAGTCCATACGTGGTATATATTAAATCAAAAAAGATCGATACAATACGTATATAATTCAGTTTGACAAAGTAGACATAAAATTTTGAAAAAATTTTCTACAGAAATAAAATTTTAACAAGATTTTCTATAGAAATAAAATGTTCACAAAATTTTCTATAGAAATAAACTTTTGACAACATTTTCTATAGAAATAAAATCTTGGTAGATTATTTTTGACTCGAGTGGCAACCATGATTATGAACCGAATAAAATTTTAACAAAATTTTCTCTAAAAATAAAATTTTGACAAAATTTTCTATAGAAATAAAATTTTGGTAGACTATTTTTAGCAACCATGATTATGAACCGATATGGACCAATTTTTGTGTGATTGGACCAATTTTGGTATGGTTGTTAGCGACCATATACTAACACCACATTCCTAATTTGAACCGGATCGGATGAATTTTGCTCCTCAAAGAGGTTCCGGAGGTCAAATCTGGAGAACGTTTTATATGGGGGCTATATATAATTATGGACCGATATGGACCAATTCTGGCACGCTTGTTAAAGATCATATACTAACACCATGTTCCAAATTACAACCGGATTGGATGAAATTTGCTTCTCTTGGAGACTTCGCAAGCCAAATCTGGAGATCGGTTTATATGGGGTCTATATATAATTATGGACCGATGTGGACCAATTTTTGTGTGATTGGACCAATTTTGGTATGGTTGTTAGCGACCATATACCAACATCATGTACCAAAGTTCAGCCGGATCGGATGAAATTTTCTTCTCTTTGAGGCTCCGCAAGCCAAATCTGGGGATCGGTTTATGTGGGGGCTATATATAATTATGAACCGATGTGGACCAATTTTTGCATGGTTGTTAGAGACCATATACAAATATCATGTACCAAATTTCAGGCGGATCGGATGAAATTTGCTTCTCTTTGAGGCTTCGCAAGCCAAATCTGGAGATCGGTTTATATGGGGTCTATATATAATTATGGACCGATGTGGACCAATTTTTGCACGGTTGTTAGATACCATATACCAACACCATGTACCAAATTTCAGCCGGATCGGATGCAATTTGCTTCTCTTTGAGGCTTCGCAAGCCAAATCTGGAGATCGGTTTTTATGGGGTCTATATATAATTATGGACCGATGTGGACCAATTTTTGCATGGTTGTTAGAGATCATATACTAACACCATGTACCAAATTTCAGCCGGATCGGATGAAATTTGCTTCTCTTTTAGGCTCCGCAAGCCAAATCTGGGGATCGGTTTATATGGGGGCTATAGAGTTAGAGACCATATACCAACACCATGTACCAAATTTCAGCCGTATCGGATGAAATATGCTTCTGTTAGAGGCTCCACAAGCCAAATCTGAGGGTCCCTTTATATGGGGGCTATACGTAAAAGTGGACCGATATGGCCCATTTTCAATACCGTCCGACCTACATCGATAACAACGACTTGTGCCAAGTTTCAAGTCTATAGCTTGTTTCGTTCGGAAGTTAGCGTGATTTCAACAGACGGACGGACGGACATGCTTAGATCGACTCAGAATTTCACCACGACTCAGGTCTTAGAGCAATATTTCGATGTGTTACAAACGGAATGACAAAGTTAATATACCCCCATCCTATGATGGAGGGTATAAAAATAATGTTTGTAAAATTTAGTTGGGCAAAGCCCTATAGACTGCAAGATGGTTGGATGGACGCACGTTTCGGAATTACCACATTCCTCATCAGCATCCTCTTCTATCAACCAATTCAGGCAGTTCACTAAACCCAAAAGTGAACCACACTTGAACCTTCCGAAAAAAGGTTTTAAATGATAGTCGGCTTATGCCGAAATAAATTCGTACAAAATAAAATTTTGAAAGAAATTTCTGCCAATATTCGACATATGTATGTATATAGGTATGTTGTCTTAACAAAATTGTTTGACAAAATTTTTTATATAAATAAAATGTTGACAAATTTTTCTATAGAAATAAAAATGTTCTATAAAAACAACATCTTGACAAATTTTTCTATAGAAACAACATTTTGACAAAATTTTCTATAGAAATAAAAATTTTGACAAAATTTTCTAAAGGAATAAAATTTTGACAACATTTTCAATAGAAATAAAATTTTGACAAATGTTTCTATGAAACAACATTTTGACAAAATCTTTTATAGAAATAAAATGTTGACAAATTTTTCTATAGAAATAAAATTTTAACAAAATTTTCTATAGAAATAACATTTTGTATAGAAATAAAATTTTTAAAAAATTTTCTATAGAAATAAAATTTTGACAAAATTTGTTATAGAAAAAATTTGAGAAAATTTGCTATAGAGATAAAATTTGCTATAGAAATAAAATTTTGACAAATTTTTCTATAGAAAAAAAAATTTAATAGAAATAAAATTTCGACAAATATTTCTATAGAAATAAAATTTTGACAAAATTTTCTATAAAAACAACATTTTGACAAATTTTTCTATAGAAATAATTTTTTGAAGAAATTATCAATAGAAATAAACTTTTGAAAAAAATGTATTTAGCAAATAAAATTTTGACAAAATTTTCTTTAAAAATAAAATTTTGCAAAATTTTCTATAAAAATAAAATGTGGCAAAATTTTCTATAGAAATAATATTTTGACAAAATTTCTATAGAAATACATTTTTGAAAGAAATTTCTGCTAATATTCAACATATGTATATAGGTATATTGTATGAAAAATAAAATTGTTCGAAATATTTCAAATAAATTGTGGTGGTGGGTGGTGGGCATTAGAATGGATCGAATCAGCCCATCTGCTAGTCTAACATTCAAGGAAACATAAAATGGTCTCCGTAATTGGAAGTTGCTTTTCATTTACAGTCATACCGTACATTGATCGAATGAATAACAAAATGGAAACTAATTTGCGTAAAAACTTGTTTAGTTACAAAAATGTGAAGTATTTTAAAAAATTAAGTTTAGCCGGAGACGCAGTCGAGCAAAATTTTTACGACTCCGGCTCCAGCAAAAACTTCAGACTCCGACTCCACAGCCCTGCCCTCCACCATGGATTGAGTAGAAACCTCTACTAAAGGCTGAAATCCCCAATCATATTAATTGGGTTGAGGTAGAGATTGCCGTTGGCAAGGTATCTTTAAGATTCTTAACATATGGGATATATGCTAGAAAAACATGGTAGGTATAATTCAGTTCTTGACCGGTATATATAGGGAAGTCTATAAATATTTACGATCCGATATGAACCAATCTTTGCGCGGTTTCTATAGGGGTTATATATAATTATGGAGGCCATATACTAATTTAACGTACAAAATTGTATTCGAATCGAATGAAATTTGCTCTTCCAAGAGGTTATTGAGGTCAAATCTGGGAATCGGTTTGCATGGGAGCTATACATAATTATGCATGGTTGTTGGAGGCAATATACTAACCCAACGAACAACATTTTAATCGAATCCGATGTAATTTGCTTCTCCAAGAAGCTCCGAACTTCAAATCTGGGAATCGGTTTATATGGAAGCTATATATAATTATGGACCGATATGGACACATTTTTGCGTGAATATTAGTAACAATATATAAATACCACGTACCAAATTTCATCTGTATCTGATGAAAGTTGCTCCTTCAACAGGGTCCGCAAGCAAAATCTGGAAATCGGTTTATCGGTACCAAATTTCAACCGGATGGGATATAATTTCCTCTTCGAAGAGCGTTTGCAAGACAAACCTGGAGGTCCGTTTATATGGGGGCTCTACCTAAACGATATGACCCATTTGCAATACCATTCGACCTACATCAATAACAACTACTTGTGCCAAGTTTCAAGTCGGTGGTTTGTTTCGTTCGGAAGTTGGCGTGATTTCCATGTACGGATGGACAGCCGGACAGACGGACGACGCTAGATCGACTCAGAATTTTACCACGACCCAGAATATATATTCTTTATGGGGTCTTAGACCAACATTTCGATGTGTTAAAGGATGATACGGTCAAAATTTGGTCAATATAAACTTGACGTATTTGTTTCAATTTTGCATTTAGAAAACCTGAACACCCCTAATTTTGAAGGTGTGTGTGTAGAATGTTGCTCCTATTTTGATTTTGGAATTCACTCTTCAGTTGTCAAAATGCCGTCCAAGCAAAAAGAGCAGCGTATCAAAATTTTGCTCGCGCATCGCGAAAATCCGAGCTACTCGCACGCAAAGCTGGCAAAATCGCTAAAAGTTGCCAAATCAACCGTTACAAATGTAATTAAAGTGTTTGGGGAACGTTTGTCGACAGCCAGGAAGTCTGGATCGGGGGGAAATCGAAAACCGGAAGCCGCTGAGACGACAAAGAGAGTTGCCGGTAGTTTCAAGCGAAACCCTAACCTCTCTCTCCTAGATGCCGCAAATAAGCTGGGTGTATCGTCTACAACCGTGCATCGAGCCAAAAAAACGAGCCAGACTATCGACTTACAAGAAGATAGTGACTCCAAATCGCGATGATAAACAAAACACGACGGCCAAAGCGCGATTTCGGAGGCTGTACACGACGATGCTGACGAAGTTTGACTGCGTGGTAATGGACGACGAAACCTACGTCAAAGCCGACTACAAGCAGCTTCCGGGACAGGAGTTTTATACGGCAAAAGGAAGGGGAAAGGTAGCAGATATTTTCAAGCACATAAAACTGTACCTGTGGCACCATCTGTACCTGTGGCTTGAAAAGCAGCATTTTCATAGCTTCCGGGACTGTCAACCAAGAAATTTACGTGAAAGAGTGTTTGAATAAACATCTGTTGCCTTTCCTGAAGAAACACGGTTGTTCCGTACTGTTTTGGCCGGATTTGGCATCTTGCCATTACGGTAAAAAGGCCATGGAGTGGTACGCCGCCAACAACGTGCAGGTGGTTCCCAAGGACAATAACCCTCGCAACACGCCAGAGCTCCGCCCAATTGAGAAATGCTGGGCTATTTTCAAACGGAACCTAAAGAAGACCAAAAAAACTGCTAAGGACGAGCAGCAGTTCAAGGCAAACTGGCTTTCTGCGGCGAAGAAGGTGGACAAGGTGGCTGTACAAAATATGATGGCAAGTGTCAAGCGTGAGACCCGGCAATTCGGATTTGGAAAAGCGAAAGCCTAACTGAATATTTTTCCTGAATTTTATACTAATTGAACTTGAAAAAGAAATTTAATTTGATTTTTTAAATAAACGATTTCACCGATTTACACGCGTTTTCCCTTGACCAAATTTTGACCGTATCACCCTTTAATATCTTTTCAATGGAGTGGGTTGACAATATACTGTACTTCTTTCTCTTTGACCTTCGACTTTTTGCGATGTTTCCTTTTTGTCATTAGCTGAAAATCATAACTTCGTTTAACCTAAAACTCTGTTCAAATTTATTTTTATCCTCCTAGAATGTTTATAAAAATTAAAAAAAACGTGACTTTTATTATTTTCACAAAACTTTCAACTTAATTTAAAAAAACATAACATTTCTATGACCCTTTCGGATTTTTTTTCCTATCCATGTATAGAGCAAACATTTATGGCCTCCAGACCATTTCGGTAGTTATGTCCATATATAGAACATTTTTATAGTTTTTGCATTTCTATGCGAACAGTTTTCATGTTCATTATGAGCCTTAGGACAAATTGTTTTCATTTGAAGGAGAAAAACGACAAAAAGAAAACTTTTTTACTGAGGATTTCCATTAGTCTAAGGTGATTTTTCTTGTTTCTATTTTTTGGAGCCCAATATTTCAGGAATTTTCCCATTCCTTACAGCTTTTTTTTTATGTGGTTATTGTTCATGCTTATCGGTTCTAAGTTAAAAGGCAAAAGGGTTAAATGGAAACTTAATGTCTTTGTTAAATCCTTTTTCGTAGAAGGGTTAACATACAACAACAATAGCCTTAGGGGGTGGACGAACGATAGATATGAGACATTATTCGTCCTTAAATTGTACCCCACCAAGGCATATGACCATCATCTTGTCCCTGTGAGTTTATATTAAACAACATTTTTGACATTTATTGTGTTCACGTCCATATTAGATTGCCAAAGCATTTTCGCTTAAATGCCTTTCCAAGATAAAATATGGTTCGAAAGTGTTGGCCGCTTAGTATTGAGCTTATGGTGGCTTTTTTCCTATATTTTTCCTATTGTGTACTGGTGGTGGTTGCTGGGTGGGGTGACTAGCACTCTCATTGTTTGCCTTTGTGACCCACCATTTTATATGCTGACCAGCATGTGATTGAAAAATGAAGTTTTTTTAGTGCTCCTTAAGTTGTTTAACATAACTGCACAACATAAGGGCTCTTTGGGGCCCTCATTAGCCACTAAACTTGGAAACTTTATTAGAAAATTGAGTGTTTTACAATCAATACAAATTACTTGCCATTTACATCGTAAACCATTTTTGCCTGAAAAAAGAAATGTTATAAAGTATAAAAAATAAATTACATACGATAGTGCGAATAAAATGGAAAGAGGAGGATATTACTTCAAAGTTCTGGATTTTATTAGAAATAAAATAAAATCAATCTAATTGAAACAGTTAAATTAAAACGTTAATCAACTCAGAAGAAACTACACTTAACCAAGAATGTTGGGGCATAAATTCGGCCAGGCCAAATCTTCCCTCCACCATGGAATGCGTAGAAACTTCTACTGCAGCCTGTGATCTTCGAATTTGAATTACTTGGTTTGTATTAACACTTGCCAATGGCGAGGTACTTTAAAATTTTTTCACATCGTCCTCGAAATTGTAAGTTGGTCCATACGTTAGATAAAAAAGGCTGATTGAATATTTATATAAGCCTCTTTAATTCTTGATCGGTTTATAATTACGGCATGCGCGGCAATTTGGAGAGCCAGAAGTGAAATCCGGAGATCGGTATGAACAAATTTTGACATGGTTGTTAGAGAACGTATACTGACATAACGCACAAAATTTCAAACGTTTCGCATGAAATTTTCTCCTCCAAGAGAATATGGAGGTCAAATCTGGGGATTGGTTTATATGGGGGCTATATATAATTATGAACTAATTATACCCTCCACCATAGGGGTATATTAACATTAACATTCCGTTTGTAACACATCGAAATATTGCTCTAAGACCCCATAGAGTATATATATTCTGGGTCGTGGTGAAATTCTGAGTCGATCTAAGCATGTCCATCCGTCCGTCTGTTGAAATCACGCTAACTTCCGAACGAAACAAGCTATCGACTTGAAACTTTGCACAAGTAGTTGTTATTGATGTAGGTCGGATGGTATATGGTCCCTAATAACCATGCAAAAATTGGTCCACATCCGTCCGTAATTATATATAGCCCCCATATAAACCGATTCGCAGATTTGACCTCCGGAGCCTCTTGGAGAAGCAAAACTCATCCAATCCGGCTGAAATTTGGTACATGGTGTAAGTATATGGTCTCTAACAACCATTAGCGTAGCTAGACAATTTTCCTAGGGGGGGGGGAGGGGGGCTATAGCCCCCCTACCTAAAAATTTATAGACTGAACTTATAGGTTCAATTATTGTTTTATTTCATAAAAAAGAATAAAAAATAGACATCAAAATAATATATAATAAAGCAACTAAAAGTAGTTCCACACTTTTCCCAGCAAAAAAATTGGGATTTGTTTTAAAGGCACAACTTTAAAAGCACTTCCAAAATAGTCCTCACAAAGAAGTTAATTATATTAACTACACAGGAAGTTTTTTACTTCAGTTTTTTCATATTTTAATGCGTAATTTTTTCTTTTTTCAAAAGATTAAGTATAAATAAAATGGTAGAAATTATTCAAATTTTGCCACAAAAATGCTAAATCCATTATAGAAAAATCGATAATTTTTGAAAATATTCAAACAAGCGTTAGAATGCATTAAAAATCATAAAAAATATAAAAATTATTATAAACTAATGTTTCTTGAAGCTCGAGGTCTTTATAAATATTTATATAATTCTAACAAAAGGTCGACCAAAAATCAAATAAAAACCGAATAAATAAAAATTATTTATTTGGGAAAATATCACACAATTTTTTAATTCACATTCAAAACTCTGAATTCGGATCACACCGTAAGATGTGATGCAAATTTATTACAGCGGCTGTTGAAACGGTGGACATTCGTTCTATGACGAGTTCCTATTACATTCATCGCTTCTCCGCCAATTTTGCACCACTTCCGGACCCAAAAAGAACATTTTCACTTCTTTTTTGGCGACGCTTTTTTGCAGCATTATTAAGATATTAATTTATGAAAGAATAGTTTTAATACCAATTACTATTTTTTAATTAAGATGACTAAACCAGACTAAACAATATAATAAAGGAGCTTTACAGCCTGTTTCTGTACGTTGAATGAGCTCTGTCGATCGACTAAAATGGAAACAAACAGCTGAATTTATAACCAAAAACAGCTGTTTCTATGCATTTCAGTCGATCGATTGAACTCGTTCGACATACAGAAACAGGCTGTTAGTTATTCAACTAAACCATAAGTTCAATCACAGCTCTATTTCATAAATATCAGACTTCAAACATTGCCATCGACAACTGATACCACAACCCAAGTAATTCGATTGTGCATGAAAGTCTTTAGCGGAACTTTGTGCGGTTGTATATACTTGTTTAATTTTTATAAGAATGTAAAATCGTAAATAGGTTTTCAAATTCTGGGGGGGGGCTAAAATTTTTCTGGGGGGGTCTAAGCCCCCTCCCCAGAGGCCTTCCTACGCTTATGCTAACAACTACCACAAAACTTGGTCCACATCGGTCCATAATTCTATATAGCCACCATATAAGCCGATCCCCCGATTTGGCTTGCGAAGCCTTTAAGAGAAGCAAATTTCATCCGATCAGGCTGAAATTCGGTATATGGTATTAGTATATGATCTCTAATAACCCTGCAAAACTTGGTTCACATCGGTCTATAATTATATATAGCCCCCATATAAACCGATCCTCAGATTTGACCTCCGGAGCCTCGTGGATGAGCAAAATTCATCCGATTCGATTGTAATTTGATACATGGTGTTAGTATATGGTCTCTAACAACCATGCAGGAATTGGTCCATATCGGTCCATAATTATATGTAGGTTAGGTTAGGTTAGATGGCAGCCCGATGTATCAGGCTTACTTAGACTATTCAGTCCATTGTGATACCTCACTGGTGAACTTCTCTCTTATCACTGAGTGCTGCCCGATTCCATGTTAAGCTCAATGACAAGGAACCTCCTTTTTATAGCCGAGTCCGAACGGCGTTCCACATTCTAGTGAAACCACTTAGAAAAGCTTTGAAACCCTCAGAAATGTCACCAGCATTACTGAGGTGGGATAATCCACCGCTGAAAAACTTTTTGGCGTTCGGTCGTAGCAGGAATCGAACCCACGACCTTGTGTATGCAAGGCGGGCATGCTAACCATTGCACCACGGTGGCTCCCATAATAATTATATTATATGGAGCTCCTATAAAAACCGATCCCCAGATTTGAACTCCGGAGCCCCTTGGAAGAGTAAAATTCTCCCGATCCGGTTGAAATTTGGTACGTGCACAAATTGGTCCATACCAGTTTTAATTATATAAAGGGTGATTCTTTTGAGGTTAGGATTTTCATGCATTAGTATTTGACAGATCACGTGGGATTTCAGACATGGTGTCAAAGAGAAAGATGCTCAGTATGCTTTGACATTTCATCATGAATAGACTTACTAACGAGCCACAACGTCGAATTTTCAGTGAATGGGCCCAAGAAAAGTTGGCAGAAAATCCGCTTTTTTATCGACAAATTTTGTTCAGCGATGAGGCTCATTTCTGGTTGAATGGCTACGTAAATAAGCAAAATTGCCGCATTTGGAGTGAAGAGCAACCAGAAGCCGTTCAAGAACTGCCCATGCATCCCGAAAAATGCACTGTTTGGTGTGGTTTGTACGCTGGTGGAATCATTGGACCGTATTTTTTCAAAGATGCTGTTGGACGCAACGTTACGGTGAATGGCGATCGCTATCGTTCGATGCTAACAAACTTTTTGTTGCCAAAAATGGAAGAACTGAACTTGGTTGACATGTGGTTTCAACAAGATGGCGCTACATGCCACACAGCTCGCGATTCTATGGCCATTTTGAGGGAAAACTTTGGAGAACAATTCATCTCAAGAAATGGACCGGTAAGTTGGCCACCAAGATCATGCGATTTGACGCCTTTAGACTATTTTTTGTGGGGCTACGTCAAGTCTAAAGTCTACAGAAATAAGCCAGCAACTATTCCAGCTTTGGAAGACAACATCTAATCTAACGTTTCAAATAAAGAACCGATGAGATTTTGCAAATTTTATGCGTTTTTTTTTAAAAAAAAGTTATCAAGCTCTTAACAAATCACCCTTTATAACCCCTATTTGTCAAAATTTAATTTCTATCGAAAATTTTGTCAAAATTTTGTTACTATACAAAATTTGGTCAAGATTTTATTTCTATACAAAATTTTGTCAAAATTTATATTTGACAGAAAATGTTGTCAAAATTTTATTTTTATAGAAAATTTTGTCAACATTTTATTTCTATAGAAAATTTTGTCAAACTGAATTATATACGTATTAAAGCGGCTTTTTATACCCTCCACCATAGGATGGGGGGTATATTAACTTTGTCATTCCGTTTGTAACACATCGAAATATTGATCTAAGACCCCATAAAGTATATATATTCTGGGTCTTGGTGAAATTCTGAGTCGATCTGAGCATGTCCGTCCGTCCGTCCGTCCGTCTGTTAAAATCACGCTAACTTCCGAACGTAACAAGCTATCGACTTGAAACTTGGCACAAGTAGTTGTTATTGATGTAGGTCGGATGGTATTGCAAAAGGGCCATATCGGTCCACTTTTACGTGTAGCCCCCATATAAACGGACCCCCAAATTTGGCTTTCGAGGCCTCTAAGAGAATCAAATTTCATCCGATCGGGCTGAAATTTGGTACATGGCGTCAGCTTACGATTTCTAACAACCGTGCAAAAATTGGTCCACATCGGTTCATATTTATATATATCCCCCATATAAACCGGGGATTGATGTAGGTCGGATGGTATTGCAAATGGGCCATATCGGACCACTTTTACGTATAGTCCCCATATAAACCGACGCTCAGATTTGACTTTCTGAGCCTCTAAGAGAAGCAAATTTCATCCGATCAGGCTGAAATTTGGTACAAGGTATTAGTATATGGTCACTAATAACCATGCAAAAATTGGTCCACATCGGTCCGTAATTATATATAGCCCCCATATAAACCGATCCCCAGATTTCACCTCCGGTGCCTTTTGGAGAAGCAAAATCCATCCGATCTGTTTGAAATTTGGTACGTGGTGGTAGTATATGATATTTAACAACCATGCCAAAAGTGGTACATATCAGTCCATAATCATATATAGCCTCCATATAAACCGATCCCGAGATTTGGTTGTGGAGCCTCTTGGAGGAGCAAATTTCATCCGAGTCAGTTGAAATTTGGTACATTGTGCTAGTATATGACCGTTAACAACCATGCCTAACTAGGTCCATATCGGTCTATAGTTATATATAGACCTCAGATAAATCGATCCCCAATAACAAAAAAGGTCTACATCAAGTTCATAATTGTATATAGCCCCCATATAAGCGACCCCCATATTTTAATTGTGGCTCCCTACATACCCTGCAAAAGTCCATATCGATTCGTGATTATTTGTACTTACCTACACATACCTTTTTTGTCTAATATATATACCACGTATGGACTAACAATTTAATTTAAACGATTTAAGGTACCACAACCCAAGTAATTCGATTGTGGATGACAGTCTTTCGTAGAAGTTTCTACGCATACCATGGTGGAGGGTAACATACATAAGATTCGGCCTGGCCGAACTTACAGCCATATATACTTGTTCCAATTTAAACGTTTTGTCCAGATCGTGTCAGATTTAAATGTATGTATTGTGCTATATATATAAAGTGGTGCAGGGTATAGTGTAGTCGATCCCGCCCGACTTTAGACCTCAAAAATGAGGTCTGTCAGCAGGATTCGGGTCCATATTGGGTCTCTAAATTTGGCTCTTTACTTGATCAATATCTCGGCACTCATCTCATACAAAATTTAAAAGTGTGATCTGTAACCGTACCCAAACGACGGAAATTTTGCTATTTGTGTTATCTCATCCTCTTAGACAATCAGATATTTTTGATCCCTTTGTATGAGAGGTACATGAATAAGTGGTCCGATCGAAACATTTTTTGACCATCAACAAGGCCCTTCAAAGTTTCGCTTTCGTACGAAGTCTCGTTCTTTGTGTGCTCATCCGTTGGATGGAACCGAAGCACTGTGCGCCTTCTGAATACCACTTGTTTCGATCGACGATTCATGACTCGGCTGATCAGCAAAAAATTTTGTCGATTCGTGGATTGAGGAGTTTTTCAAATTGTTATTTATTTATTTTTTTTTTTTAAATAAGACTACGAACTTCTACTTAATCCCCCGTAACTCCTGATGTAGCCTCGTGCTAAATTTTATTTTCAAACTTTAAAGACTCACTCGCAGGACACAAAAATCAATTGATGATTTTCATTTGATATGTTTCACATTTCTTTACCCAATTTAACGAACTTATCGCATTGATTAATTTTTTCTTGTTTATTTTCAATACATTCCCAAAATTCTATAGCAAATTCCCAGCCATGTGAACGTCTTCGAAAAAATTACAGATTTCTGTAAAAGTTGTTCACATTATGACATACATCTGTGTTATTTTTATACCCTACATCATAGGATGGGGGTACATTAACTTTGTCATTCCGTTTGTAACACATCGAAATATTGCTCTAAGACCCCATAAAGTATATATATTCTGGGTCGTGGTGAAATTCTGAGTCGATCTACGCATTCCCGTCCGTCCGTCCGTCTGTTGAAATCACGCTAACTTCCGAACGAAACAAGCTTTCGACTTGAAACTTGGCACAAGTAGTTGTTATCGATGTAGGTCGGACGGTATTGAAAATGGGCCATATCGGTCCACTTTTACGTATAGCCCACATATAAAGGGACCCTCAGATTTGGCTTGTGGAGCCTCTAACAGAAGCATATTTCATCCGATCTGGCTGAAATTTGGTACATGGCGTTGGTATATGGTCTCTAACAACCATGCAAAAATTGGTCCACATCGGTCCATAATTATATATAGCCCCCATATAAACCGATCCCCAGATTTGGCTTGCGGAGCCTAAAAGAGAAGCAAATTTCATCCGATCCGGCTGAAATTTTGTACATGGTGTTGGTATATGGTCTCTAACAACCATGCAAAAATTGGTCCACATCGGTCCATAATTATATATAGCCCCCATATAAACCGATCCCCAGATTTGGCTTGCGGAGCCTCAAAGGGAAGAAAATTTCATCCGATCCGGCTGAAATTTGGTACATGATGTTGGTATATGGTCTCTTACAACCAAGCAAAAATTGGTCCATATCGGTCCTTAATTATATATAGCCCCCATATAAACCGATCCCCAGATTTGGCTTGTGGAGCCTCTAAGAGAAGCATATTTCATCCGATCCGGCTGAAATTTGGTACATGGTGTTGGTATATGGTCTCTAACAATCATGCAAAAATTGGTCCACATCGGTCCATAATTATATATAGCCCCCATATAAACCGATCCCCAGATTTGGCTTGCGGAGCCTCAAAGAGAAGCAAATTTCATCCGATCCGGCTGAAATTTGGTACATGATGTTGGTATATGGTCTCCAACAGCCATGCAAAAATTGGTTCACATCGGTCCATAATTATATATAGCGCCCATATAAACCGATCCCCAGATTTGGGTTGCGAAGTCTCCAAGAGAAGCAAATTTCATCTAATCCGGTTGTAATTTGGAACATAGTGTTAGTATATGATCTTTAACAACCGTGCCAGAATTGGTCCATATCGGTCCATAATTATATATAGCCCCCATATAAAACGTTCTCCAGATTTGACCTCCGGAGCCTCTTGGAGGAGCAAAATTCATCCGATCCGGTTCAAATTAGGAACGTGGTGTTATTATATGGTCGCTAACAACCATACCAAAATTGGTCCAATCACACAAAAATTGGTCCATATCGTTTCATAATCATGGTTGCCACTAGAGCCAAAAATAATTTACCAAAATTTTATTTCTATAGAAAATTTTGTCAAAATTTTATTTCTAGAGAAAATTTTGTTAAAATTTTATTCCGTTCATAATAAAATTTTCATCATTGTCAAAATTTTATTTCTATAGAAAATTTTGTCAAAATATTATATCTCAAAAAAAATTTTTTCAACATTTTATTTCTATAGAAAATTTTGTTCAAATTTTATTCGGTTCATAATCATGGTTGCCACTTGGGCCAAAAATAATCTACCAAGATTTTATTTGTATAGAAAATGTTGTCAAAAGTTTGTTTCTATAGAAAATTTTTTAACATTTTATTTCTGTAGAAATTTTTGTCAAAATGTTCTTTCTATAGAAAATTTTGTCAAAATTTTTATTTCTATAGAAAATTTTGTGAAAATTTTATTTCTATAGAAAATTTTGTTAAAATTTTAATTCTGTAGAAAATTTTGTCAAAATGTTATGTCTACTTTGTCAAACTGAATTATATCCGTATTGGATCGATCTTTTTTGATTTAATATATACCACGTATGGACTTACATACAATTTAGAAGATGGTGTTAAGATACCTTGCCATCGGCAAGCGTTACCGCAACTTAAGTAATTCGATTGTGGATGGCAGTGTTTAGAAGAAGTTTCCACGCAATCCATGATGGAGGGTACATAAGCTTCGGCCTGGCCGAACTTACGGCCGTATATACTTGTTTTTTTTTTTTTTTTGTTTTTGGTGAATTCTTTTGTGGTTTTTATCCCCACTAAAGATCTTTACTGAAATGTAGTATTAATTAAAAATATTTTGTCCAATTAAATTGTTTTTTTTTTGTTTCTTGTAATGTGGGTATTGAGAATCCATACCAAAAGAAGGAAAAATACAAACATGAGCAACAGATTCCCGGCAACCACGTTGATGACGCGTCACTTGGCATCACATTGCATTAAATAAAATCCTCAACTTCCTCCTCCTAAAGCCGTAACAAGTCCACAAGTCCCATTGTCTCTATATGGGAAACGCAAAGAAAATATGATGGAATGGAGTTGGCAGAAATGTTGAACAGATATCATCGTGTAATGTTAGCGTTTAAATTAATTAAACTTTTACGTTGTGGGACTTTTTTTGTTTGGTGTTGTTTTTGCTTGAGTTTCAGTGGCCATACCATTGTTCACAGACGGATGAAATGAAAGCATTCGGTAGAATAATAAAATGAAATCATTGAAGAGGAGGAGGAAATAAAAAAAACAAACACGTTATATATGCGTGCATTTATTTTTAACTGTTGCAAGCGGCATTTCCTGTTTTTCTCCAGCAACTCTTTTCTATGTTATCCTTTTTGGTCCTGTGAAAAATTTTTACCCGAGAATTTTGTTGATGCAACCACACAGAAATTATAAATCGGGGTGTCATGTTTTTAACATTTGCTATGCGTTGCATGTTATAATGATATTTTGCTTTTTTGTTTGCTGCAAACTTGCCTGAATATTTCGCATGGTGTTTTGGTTTTGGAAATTTTTATTAGCATAAATTTTAGTTTCCACGAATGAAGGAATGACCACCAATCTAAATTTCAAATGATTAATGTTGACTTTTTTCCCACATGTATACAAAATTTAAATTGGAGTTTCAACAATTTAAATTGCAGCTATATTTATATAAAGGGAAGTGGGAAGAGCCGACAAACCTATACCCTAATAGGGTTGCCACTCGGTCCTAACATGTTCTACCAAAATTTGGAGAACATTTTTCCAAAAAATCTTATTTTGCAAAATTTGATTTCTATAAAAAATTTAGTAAAAAAAAAATTTTATAGGAAATTTTGTCAAAATTTTATTTTTATAGAAAATTATGTCAAAATTTTATTTACAGAGAAAATTTTGTCAAAATTTTTTTTTTATACAGAAAATTTTGTCAAGTTTATTTTATGTAGAAAATTTTGTCAAAATTTTATTTCTCTGGAAAATATTGTCAAAATTTTATTTCTATAGAAAATTCTAACAAAATTTTATTTCTTTAGAAAATTTTGTCAAAATTTTATTTCTATGGAAAATTTTGTCACAAGTTTATTCCTATAAAAAATTAAGTCAAATTATTATTTTTTTTTTTTTAAATTTTGTCAAAATTATGTTTCTATAGAAAATTTCGTCAAAACTTTATTTATATAGAAAATGTTGTCAAAATTTTATTTCTATCGGAAATTTTGTCACAATTTTATTCCTATAAAAAATTTAGTCAATTTTTTTTTTTTTTTTTGAAATTGTATCAAAATTTTTTTCTATAGAAAATTTGGTCAAAATTTTACTACTATAGAAATTTTTATCAAAATGTTATGTCTATAGAACAGTTTGTCAAAATTTTATTTCTATAGAAATTTTGTCAAAATTTTATTTCTGTAGAAAACTTTGTTAAAATTTTATTTCTGTAGAAAACTTTGTCAAAATTTTATTTCTATCGAAAATTTTGTCAAAATTTTATTTCTATATAAAATTTTGTCAAAATTTTATTTCTATAGAAAATATTGTCAAAATGTTATTACTATAGAATATTTTACCAAAATGTTAAAATGTTATGTCTACTGAACAAAATTTTATTTCTGTAGAATATGTTGTAAAAAATTTATTGCTATAGAAAATTTTGTCAAAATTTTATTTCAATAGAAAATTTTGTCAAAATTTTATTTCTATAGAAAATTTGGTCAAAATTTTATTTCTATAGAAAATTTTGTCAAAATTTCATTTCTATAGAAAATTTTGTCAAAATTTCATTTCTATAGAACAGTTTGTAAACATTTTAGTTCTTAAGAAAATGTTGTCAGTATTTTATTGCTATTGAAAGTGTTGTCAAAATTTTATTCCTATAGAAAATTTTGTCAAAATTTTATTCCTATAAAAAATTTAGTCAAATATTTTTTTTTTTTTTGAAAATTTTGTCAAAATTTTATTTCTATAGAAAATTTGGTCAAAATTTTACTACTATAGAAATTTTTATCAAAATTTTATGTCTATCGAACAGTTTGTCAAAATTTTATTTCTATAGAAACTTTTGTCGAAATTTTATTTCTGTAGAAAACTTTGTCAAAATTTTTTTACCATAGAAAATTTTGTCAAAATTTTATTTATATACAAAATTTTGTAAAAATTTTATTTCTATGGAAAATTTTGTCACAATTTCATTCCTATAAAAAATTTAGTAAAATTATTTTTTTTTTTTTGGAAAATTTTGTCAAAATTGTTTTTTTTTTTTTTTTGAAAATTATAGGAAAAGAGATATGTTTGTTTTGAATTTATTTCGGCATAAGCCGGCTATCATACAAAACCTTTTTTCGGAGGGTTCAAGTGTGGTTCGTTGTTGGGTTTAATGAACGGCCTGAATTTATTCTGATATCTGGTTGATAGTTTTGCTGCAAGTAGAGGATGCTGATGAGGAATGTGGTAATTCCGAAACGTGCGTCCATCCAACCATCTTGCAGTCTATTGGGCTTTGCCCAAATAAATTTGACAACATTCTTTTCCTCTGTTGGTTAAACTACACTTGTAGTTTAGTCAATGTATGGTTTTAAGCTGCAATAAAGAACAACAACAATGCTTAAAGAACAAAACCAACAATAACAAAACAAAAAGAATGGAAAAATTTTATTTCTATAGAAAATTTGGTCAAAATTTTACTACTATAGAAATTTTAATCAAAATGTTATGTTCATCGAACAGTTTGTCAAAATTTTATTTCTATAGAAATTTTGTCGAAATTTTATTTCTGTAGAAAACTTTGTCAAAATGTTATTACTATAGAAAATTTTGTCAAAATTTTTTTTCTATAGAAAATTTTTTCAAAACTTTATTACAGTAGAAAACTTTGTCAACATTTTATTCGTATAGAAAATTTTGTCAAAAATTTTGTTTTTTCCTCTGTTGGGTAAGCTACACTTGTATTTTAGTCAATCCATGGTTTTAAGCTGAAATCAAAAAAAAAAAACAAAACAAAAACAACAATAACTAAACAAAACGAATGAAAAAAATTTTATTTCTATAGAAAATGTTGTCAAAATTTTTTACCATAGAAAACTTTATCGAAATGTTATTTCTATCGAAAATGGTTTAAAATGTTATTTCTATCGAAAATTTTGTCAAAATTTTATTTCAATAGAAAATTTTGTCAAGATTTTACTTCTATAGAAAGTTTTGCAAAAAATTTTATATTTATAGAAAATGTTGTATAAATTTTATTTCTATAAAAAATGTTGTCAAAATCTTATTTTTATAGAAACTTTTTGTCAAAATTTAATTTTTAAAATTTTGTCAAAATTTTATTTCTATAGAAAATTTTCTCAAAATTTTATTTCTATATAAAATTTTGTCAAAATTTTATTTCTATATTTCAGTTGTACTCTAGTGGCAAAATTTGAATCAAATCAGAGTAAAGGTTCTATAGATATTTGTATGGAGCCTATATATAATTAACACCGATATGACCTAATTTTTCTAAGGTTGCTAGAAGCAAGCGAAATCTGGGGATCGGTTTATATGGGAATATTATATAATTATAAACCGATATGAACAAATTCTTGCATGACTATTAGATGACCTATACTAACACCACGTACCAAATTTCAACCTGATCGGATGAATTGGGCTCCTTTTAGAGCCTCCGCAAGCCAAATCTGAGGGCCGATTTATATGCAATACCATCCTATCTACATCAATAACAACTATTTGTGCTAAGTTTTAGGTCGATGGCTTGTTTCGTTCGTATGTTAGTGTGATTTCAACAGACGGACGGGCATCATAGATTGACACAGAATTCCACCACGACCCACAAGATAAATATGCTCTGACAAAAAAGTTTGCTCTCATTTTCGTCAAATATTTGTCTAGTGTGACGTTGAAACTCAAAACTATATGCAGTGAGTAGCATTGTTCACTATACGTTCCAATTCCTCATTATGTGATATTAAATTTTTTTCTGGATATATTAACCTAATTATTATTTACGGAACCACTGTTTGTTGTATTTTCTTTGGCACTTCGTGGTTAATGTTTCCTTCATCTACGTTTGCGGTATAAAGAAAAATGTGTTAAAATTATTTTCTACAAATAGGAGGGCAATCTTAAAATGATATCGATTGTAATTTCCAATTAGAAATAAAATAATGTTCACTTGAAAACAGTTTTACTTTATAATACTATATGGTAAAAAGCTAAAAAAAAACGAATAAACTCAAATTTGTTTCTTAGTATCAGTCACTTAAAACTCAAATTTAGAAGAAAATTTCGTTTTAAATGCATTTTAACTGCAGAGTTCACACTAAAAGCAACTGAGGGAAGGATGAAATTGGAAATATTATTTTTCCAATTTCCAATTAGAAATAAAATTTAGATAAAATGTTCAATAGAAATTATATTTCCACAAAATTTTCTATAGAAATAAAATTTTGATAAAATTTTCTATAGTGATAAAATTTTGTCAACATTTTCGATAGAAATAAAATTTCGACAAAATTTTGTATAGAAAGAAAATTTTGACAGAATTTCCAATTACAAATAATATTTTTACAAAATTTTCGATAGAAATAAAATTTTGACAGAATTTCCAATTACAAATAATATTTTGACAAAATTTTCTATACAAATAAAATTTTGACAGAATTTTCTATAGAACTAAAATTTTGATAAAATGTGCTATAGAAATAAAATGTTAACAACATTTTCCGTAGAAATAAAATTTTGAAAAAATTTTTTACAGAAATAACATTTTGTCAACATTTTCGATAGAAATAAAATTTCGACAAAATTTTTTATAGAAATAAAATTTCGACAAATTTTTTTATAGAAATAAAATTTCGACAAAATTTTCAATTAGAAATAAAATGTTGACAACATTTTCCGTAGAAATAAAATTTCGACAACATTTTCCGTAAAAATAAATCTTTGACAAAAATTTTCTATAGAAAAAAAATGTTGACAAAATTTTCTATAGACAAAAAATGTTGACAAAATTTGTTATAGAATTAAAATTTTGACAAAATTTTCTATACAAATAAAATTTTGACAGAATTTTCTATAGCACTAAAATTTTGACAAAATTTGCTATAGAACTAAAATGTTGACACATTTTCCGCGGAAATAAAATTTTGACAAAATTTTCTATAGAAATAAAATTTTGAAAAATTTTCTATAGAAATAAAAATTTTCTAAATAAATAAAAATTTCACAAAATTTTTTATAGAAATAAAATTTTGACAAAATTTTCTATAGAAATAAAATGTTGACAAAATTTTCTATAGAAATAACATTTTGTCAACATTTTCGATAGAAATAAAATTTCGACAAAATTTTTTATAGAAATAAAATTCCGACAAAATTTTCAATTAGAAATAAAATGTTGACAACATTTTCCGTAGAAACAAAATTTCGACAACATTTTCCATAAAAATAAATGTTTGACAAAATTTTCTATAGAAAAAAATGTTGACACAATTTGTTATAGAATTAAAATTTTGACAAAATTTTCTAAAGAAATAAAATTTTGACAAAATTTTCTAAAGAAATAAAATTTTGACAAAATTTTCTATAGAAATAAAATTTTGACAAATTTTCTATAGAAATAAAATTTCGACAAATTTTTTTATAGAATTAAAATATCGACAAAATTTTTTATAGAAATAAAATTTCGACAAAATTTTCAATTAGAAATAAAATGTTGGCAACATTTTCCGTAGAAACAAAATTTCGACAACATTTTCCATAAAAATAAATCTTTGACAAAATTTTCTATAGAAAAAAATGTTGACAAAATTTGTTATAGAATTAAAATTTTCACAAAATTTTCTAAAGAAATAAAATGTTCACAAAATTTTTTATAGAAATAAAATTTTGACAAAATTTTCTATAGAAATAAAATTTTGACAAAATTTTCTATAGAAATAACATTTTCGATAGAAATAAAATTTCGACAAAATTTTTTATAGAAAGAAAATATCGACAAAATTTTCCGTAAAAATAAATCTTTGACAAAATTTTCTATAGCAAAAAAATTTTGACAAAATTTTCAAAAAAAAAAAATTGACAAAATTTTCTATAAAAAAAATGTTGACAAAATTTGTTATAGAATTAAAGTTTTGACAATATTTTCAATAGAAATACAATTTTGACAAAATTTTTATAGAAATAAAATTTTGACAAAATTTTCTAAAGAAATAAAAGTTTCACAAAATTTTATATAGAAATAAAATTTTGACAAAATTTTCTATAGAAATAACATTTTGTCAACATATTCGAAAGAAATAAAATTTCGACAAAATTTTTTATAGAAATAAAATTTCGACAAAATTTTCAATTAGAAATAAAATGTTGACAACATTTTCCGTAGAAATAAAATTTCGACAAAATTTTCCATAAAAATAAATCTTTGACAAAATTTTCTATAGAAAAAAAATTTTGACAAAATTTTCTATAGAAAAAAAATATTGACAAAATTTGTTATAGAATTAACATTTTGACAAAATTTTCAATAGAAATAAAATTTTGACAAAATTTTCTGTAGGAAATAAAATTTTGACAAAATTTTCTAAAGAAATAAATTTTGCCAAAATTTGCTATAGGAATAAAATTTTGAGAAAATTTTCTATAGAAATAATGTTGACAAAATTTTCTATAGAAATAAAATTTTGACAAAAATTTCTATTGGAAATAAAATTTTGGCAAAATTTTCTAAAGAAATGAAATTTTGACAAAATTTCCTATAGGAAATAAAATTTTGGCAAAATTTTCTAAAGAATTAAAATTTTGCCAAAGTTTGCTATAGGAATACAATTTTGACAAAATTTTCTATAGAAATAAAATTTTCTATAGAATTAAAATTTTAGCATATGAATAGGGGTTTATTCTTTATTCTGACTCAAAACACCTATTAGTGCCAAATTCGAAGTCAATTGAACTAAAACTTAAACGTAGACTTTTATCATAAAAATGTGTTCTCAGAGAGACGGGCGGGTGGACGGATTGACAGGCAGATTGATGGACATGAATAGATCGGCTTAGCGGCTAGCACGGAGTATTGTTGACAAGAACAATACGTATCTATCTCGTGCCCTTCTGTGTTTTGGTGGTATTATAAGATAGTATATAATCTTATAATACCCCGTTCCACAGAATGGAGAAAGGAGTGCATAGTTCTTCATAGACTTTCGGATTGGCAAACGCCTTAAAACCATTCGAAGTGGTTGGACCTCGTTAGTGGTCATAACTCCATTTAATATATACACATTTTGCAATTTATTTCGAATCTTTTTTGTTGTGTGTGTTGTTGGTGTTTGTTTTGGCCATATTGCCATTGAAAGAAAAGAAGTTGAAGCTGCTGCTTCTGATCCTCATTTTGGGGGTGGCTGTTCGTTCTTGACTCATTAGCTGGAGCCATAGCACGTTTCATTTGGACTGCTGTGGTGGAAATCTTACTTAATCGCGATCTTATTACAAGCGTTAATTACAACGCATTGTTAAGTTTGTTTACTCGGTGGGGATGAATGCTTTCTCTCTCTCTCTCTCGCCCAGTAATGTCCAACATGTTCCCTGGATATTATCTTAGCGGTCGCACTAGTGGTTATAATGGTTCACTCATATTGGCCATGAATTGCGATAGGATACTGTGTAAGATGGTTCGCATTACAATTGGGTTGCTGCTTGCCATTTGCAGGCGCTCTATAGTAGCTGCAGGAGGATGAGGAGGAGGATAACCAAGCCGTTTGCAGAATGACTGGACTATCCTATTGCATTGTTTAATATTCTTTGGTGGCTGCATTGTATTACCAAGACAAGGAGAAATTGCAACTCTACCAACCAACCAACCAATGGTACAGACTATCATCATCCATGGAAGAGCCATGAAGAACCCAAGGAAACGGAAGCAATCTACCTAACACGATTATAGATGTGCGTGCGTGTTTGCCTTAACTGGCCGTCATTATTATTATTCCTTTATTTCGCAAAGGATTCATTCCTGCTTTACGTCTTGCAACGCAAGTGTGTGTGTGAAAGTGTATATATATGTGTTTTTTATTTTCTCTTCTTGTTTGTGGAGATTTATATTGCAGTCGTTTTTAAAAATCAGTTGTTTTCTTTTATTTCCCCGCTTTCATGAAGGATGAGAAAAAAAGGAAAGCGGGAGAGTGAAGAAAGAACACAAGTCATAAATAATAACTTTTTCCTCACACCATTTCGTTTTGTTTGTTCTTCCTTGTTTTTGACTTTTATGCGAATCACCCACAATTCATCTTTGTATCATCATTCGAGAAAAGTTGAATGCCGAAGATTGCATTTATCTGACCATCACATACAGTGACGTGATATCACTAACAATTGGAGGATATCAGTAAATGAATGCGAATCCAAATAAAGGAATTTAAGATGTTGTTTTTTTTTAAGACGGTGGTTTTTTTAGCCGATTATATTTCATTTTAATTTTAATGAATGTTGAATATTAAAAATTTTAATCGTCTTTATGATAACACCCTCTTAGTGGACATTTTTTATTCGACTTAAAATAACACCAATATAATTCCTATGGAACCGACAAGGTCTGAGTTGAATACAAAGACTATGAACAGGGTGGCCGAGAAATAATGCAAGAAAGTAAAGCGAAACATATATTTTTTTTTTAATTTTTTATACCCTTCACCACTACTATGGTCCACAAACATTCCTTTTAAGGCGCATCCCGGAATCCCCTATCTTTTTTTCCACTTCCAATGCAGTCCTTTCGGACAATTCAATTTCGCAAAAAAGAATAGAAAATCAATAAAACGTAAAAAAAATAATAATAAAAAAAGTCAACCCCCTGGAATTTGAACCTGTGCCATTTGAATTTTTCACTTCCATGGAAGTTCTTTTGAGAAGTTTTTGCAAATTACGATAATTACTTATTACATACAAACGCTCATACATTAGAAAATGTCATTTTTGTATGGAAATCGCGATTTATATCAATTCAGTAAACCGTGAACAAAATCATTTTATTCGAAATATATTTAACTAACTGTTTCAAGATAAAAACTGTGATTTTTTGTCGCATGTTTATTTTTTAGAAATTTTTAAAGAAAAAAAAAATTTTTTTTGTTAAAAATTTTAATTTTTTTTTCTTAAATTTGAACGATATCTTTAAAACTACTTGGAAAGTTGAAAAACAATGTAAGCACGGCTTAAAGAGAATATTGTTTTGGAGTTTCGATTTTTTTTAAATTTAATATGGGGAACCGTTTTCAAGTTTTTCCCAAATATGTAGCGGAAGTGCCTTAATTTTGAACATAACGGGATATCTCGAAAAATCGAGCTGATAGAAAACAAGCACTACGGCCGTAAGTTCGGCCAGGCCGAATCTTATGTACCCTCCACCATGGATTGTACTAAAGACTGTCATCCACAATCGAATTACTTGGGTTGCGGTAACACTCGCCGATGGCAAGGTATCTTAAAACTTCTTAGCACCGTCTTCTCAATTGTAAGTTAGTCCATAAGGGGTGCCATATATATTAAACAAAAAAACGGCCGATTAAATACGTAAATAATTCAGTTTGAAAAAAAATTTCTATAGAAATAACATTTTGAAAAAATTTTTTATAGAAATAAAATTTTGAAAAAAAAAATTTATAGAAACAAAATTTTGACAAAATTTTCTATAGAAATAAAATTTTGACAAAATTTTCTATAGAAATAAAATTTTGACAAAATTTTCTATTGAAATAAAATTTTGACAAAATTTTCTATAGAAATAAAATTTTGACAAAATTTTCTATTGAAATAAAATTTTGAAAAATTTTCTATAGAAATAAAATTTTGACAAAATTTTCTATAAAAATAAAATTTTGACAAAATTTTCTATAGAAATAAAATTATGACAAAATTTTCTATTGAAATAAAATTTTGACAACATTTTATATAGTAAAAAAATTTTGACAACATTTTCTATAGAAATAAAATTTTGACAAAATTTTCTATAGAAATAGAATTTTGACAAAATTTTCTATAGAAATAAAATTTTCTATATAAATAAAATTTTCGATAGAAATAAAATTTTGACAAAATTTTCTGTTGAAATAAAATTTTGACAAAATTTTCTACAGACATAAAATTTTGACAAAATTTTCTATAGAAATAAAATTTTGAAAAATTTTCTATAGAAATAAAATTTTGACAAAATTTTCTATTGAAATAAAATTTTGACAAAATTTTCTATTGAAATAAAATTTTGACAAAATTTTCTATAGAAATAAAATTTTGACAAAATTTTCTATTGAAATACAATTTTGACAAAATTTTCTATAGAAAAAAAATTTTGATAAAATTTTCTATAGAAATAAAATTTTGACAAAATTTTCTATTGAAATAAAATTTTGACAACATTTTCTATAGTAAAAAAATTTTGACAACATTTTCTATAGAAATAAAATTTTGACAAAATTTTCTATAGAAATAGAATTTTGACAAAATTTTCTATAGAAATAAAATTTTCTATAGAAATAAAATTTTCTATAAAAATAAAATTTTGACAAAATTTTCTATAGTAAAAAAATTTTGACAACATTTTCTATAGAAATAAAATTTTGACAAAATTTTCTATTGAAATAAAATTTTGACAAAATTTTCTATAGAAATAAAATTTTGACAAAATAGAAATAAAAATTTCTATAGAAATAAAATTTTGACAAAATTTTCTATAGTAAAACAATGTTGACAACATTTTCTATAGAAATAAAATTTTGACAGCATTTTCTATAGAAATAGAATTTTGACAAAATTTTCTATAGAAATAAAATTTTCTATATAAATAAAATTTTCTATAGAAATAAAATTTTGACAAAATTTTCTATAGAAATAAAATTTTGACAAAATTTTCTATTGAAATAAAATTTTGACAAAATTTTCTATTGAAATAAAATTTTGACAAAATTTTCTATAGAAATAAAATTTTGACAAAATTTTCTATAGAAATAAAATTTTGACAAAATTTTCTATAGAAATAAAATTTTGACAAAATTTTCTATTTAAATAAAATTTTGACAACATTTTGCTATAGTAAAAAAATTTGGACAACATTTTCTATAGAAATAAAATTTTGACAAAATTTTCTATAGAAATAGAATTTTGACAAAATTTTCTATAGAAATAAAATTTTCTATATAAATAAAATTTTCTATAGAAATAAAATTTTGACAAAATTTTCTGTTGAAATAAAATTTTGACAAAATTTTCTATAGACATAAAATTTTGACAAAATTTTCTATAGAAATAAAATTTTGACAAAATTTTCTATAGAAATAAAATTTCGGCAAAATTTTCTATAGAAATAAAATTTTGACAAAATTTTCTATTGAAATAAAATTTTGGCAACATTTTCTATAGTAAAAAAATTTTGACAACATTTTCTATAGAAATAAAATTTTGACAAAATTTTCTATAGAAATAGAATTTTGACAAAATTTTCTATAGAAATAAAATTTTGACAAAATTTTCTATAGAAATAAAATTTTGACAAAATTTTCTATAGTAAACAAATTTTGACAAAATTTTCTATAGTAAAAAAATTTTGACAAAATTTTCTATAGAAATAAAATTTTGACAAAATTTTCTATAGAAATAAAATTTTGACAAAATTTTTTATAGAAATAAAATGTTGACAAAATTTTCTATAGAAATAAAATTTTGACAAAATTTTGAAAAAAATTTTCTATAGTAAAAAATTTTTCTATAGTAAAAAAATGTTCTATAGTAAAAAAATATTGACAAAATTTTCTATACTAAAAAAATTTTGACAAAATTTTCTATAGTAAAAAAATGTTGACAAAATTTTCTATAGTAAAAAATTTTTGACAAAATTTTCTATAGAAATAAAATTTTGAAAAAATTTTCTATAGTAAAAAAATTTTGACATTTTCTATAGAAATAAAATTTTGACAGCATTTTCTATAGAAATAGAATTGTGACAAAATTTTCTATAATAAGAAAATTTTCTATAGTAAGAAAATTTTCTATAGTAAAAATGTTCTATAGTAAACAAATTTTCTATGGAAATAAAATTTTGACAACATTTTCTATAGAAATAAAATTTTGGCAACGTGTTCTATAGAAATAAAATTTTGACAAAATTTTCTATAGAAATACAATTTTGTTAGATTATTTTTGGGGATCGGCTATATATAACTATAGACCGATATGGACCAATTTTGGTATAGTTGTTAGCAGCCATATACTAGCGCAATATACCAAATTTCACCACGTACCAAATTTCAACCGGGTCGGATGAATTTTGCTCCTCCAATAGCAAATCTGGGGATCGGTTCATCCATCAACCACTGTCTAAGCTTAAAGCCATAAGTATTGCCCTTCTCCTTGGTATAGTTGTTGTTTGTTCATTAGTTTCTTTAATTTACGTTTGTTGCAGTACTACACTGCACTTTGTGCAACCACCAAGCTAATGCACTTTATGGTCGTTCGTGTGTTTTTTTTTCTCTGACCCCTCTTGAGGAGAAACGTTGGCGTGGGAATTGTGCAAAAAAAAAAAAAATTCATAAAAACGGCAGCACTTTAACACTTTTGCCTCTTAGTTTATGGCTCTTAGAGAATGCAACCCGTGTTGATATATGACAGCACAAATGAAAGAAGTTCACTTGCTTCTTAATGGGTAGCCGCTTGGAACATAACTACTGAGACTTTCACACCAAAGTGTCAAAGTCTTAATGGGGTGGGAGAACAAAAAAAAAACATTTTCTAAGCCATAGACCACAAAATTATTTGAAATGAACATTTCTACCGAGAAAGAAAATTAGCATTAGAGGTCGTAAAGAATATAAAATAATTTTAAAGTTTGCTGTTGTACAAGGAAAAGCACAGAAAATAAAAGAGTATGCATACTATAGACCGGATAGCCTTCAGGAAATGCTTTTTTAAGTTAAGAAGAAAAAGAAGTAGGATTTCTTTTTTTTAAGCTAATGGTATTTTATGGGTTTCAGCTGTTATCTGGATCTATTTTAGTATTAGTTGAGGAGTTGTAGACTGGATTAAATTAGCTCAGAATAAATTACGTTTGCAATATCGAGTTCATATATTTTTTTGTTGACGGTATCACACATTTCTTACAAATCGTTAACAGCTGGCTTCAGTTAACATTTAAACATCCTCTTAGATCTTTTAAGCAACGTACTGTAAAAAATGACCCCAGATCGGACGAAAATGACGATTTTATAGTCTACACTACTGTCGATGTCAATAATTACAACTAACAACTGAAAACTTACGTTTTGGGGATGAAAATATAAACCGAGATATATGAAATATGACATACGATATGTCAGCTGAAAACTGCCCTCACTGACATATGCAAAACACAATTTACACATTCACCAGCTGTTTGATCAGTTTTTCATATATTAATCTCGTTTTAATGAAATAACTTTTGTTATTGTGATAAAAAACAAAAAACAAGTATAACAGGTTGGCTGATAAGTCCCCGGTCTAACAAAGAAAAACACATTTTTTTTTGTCAAAATTCGTTTTTATTATTCAACATAGTTCCCTTCAAGTGCGATACAACGATTATAACGACCTTCCAATTTTTTGATACCATTTTGGTAGTACTCCTTCGGTTTTGCCTCAAAATAGGCCTCAGTTTCGGCGATCACCTCTTCATTGCAGCCAATTTTTTTCCCAGCGGTCTGAGAACAAGAACAAGTATATACGGCCGTAAGTTCGGTCAGGCCGAAGCTTATGTACCCTCCATCATGGATTGCGTAGAAACTTTTTTTGAACACTGCCATCCACAATCGAATTACTTAAGTTGCGGTAACGCTTGCCGATGGCAAGGTATCTTAAAACCTCCTAACACCATCTTCTAAATTGTATGTAAGTCCATACGTGGTATATATTAAATCAAAAAAGATCGATCCAATACGTATATAATTCAGTTTGACAAAGTAGACATAAAATTTTGACAAAATTTTCTACAGAAATAAAATTTTAACAAAATTTTCTATAGAAATAAAATTTTCACAAGATTTTCTATAGAAATAAAAATTTTGACAAAATTTTCTATAGGAAGAAAATTTCTACAGAAATAAAATTTTAACAACATTTTCTATAGAAATAAACTTTTGACAAAATATTCTATAGAAATAAAATCTTGGTACATTATTTTTGATTCGAGTGGCAACCGTGATTATGAACCGAATAAAATTTTCACAAAATTTTCTATAGAAATAAAAATTTTGACAAAATTTTCTATAGAAAGAAAACTTTGACAAAAATTTTCTCTAGAAATAAAATTTGGACAAAATTTTCTATATAAATAAAATTTTGACAAAATTTTCTATATAAATAAAATTTTGGTAGATTATTTTTGGCTCTAGTGGCAACCATGATTATGAACCGATATGGACCAATTTTTGTGTGATTGGACCAATTTTGGTATGGTTGTTAGCGACCATATACTAACACCACATTCCTAATTTGAGCCGGATCGGATGAATTTTGCTCCTGCAAGAGGCTCCGGAGGTCAAATCTGGAGATCGTTTTATATGGGGGCTATATATAATTATGGACCGATATGGACCAATTCTGGCACGGTTGTTAAAGATCATATACTAACACTATGTTCAAAATTACAACCGGATTGGATAAAATTTGCTTCTCTTGGAGACTTCGCAAGCCAAATCTAGGGATCGGCTTATATGGGGGCTATATATAATTATGAACCGATGTGGACCAATTTTTGCATGGTTGTTAGAGACCATATAACAATATCATGCACCAAATTTCAGACGGATCTGATGAAATTTGCTTCTCTTTGAGGCTCCGCAACCCAAATCTTGGGATCGGTTTATATGGGCGCTATATATAATTATGGACCGATGTGGACCAATTTTTGCACGGTTGTTAGAGACCATATACCAATACCATGTACCAAATTTCAGCCGGATCGGATGCAATTTGCTTCTCTTTGAGGCTTCGCAAGCCAAATCTGGAGATCGGTTTATATGGGCGCTATATATAATTATGGACCGATGTGGACCAATTTTTGCATGGTTGTTAGAGACCATATACCAATACCATGTACCAAATTTCAGCCGGATCGGATGCAATTTGCTTCTCTTTGAGGCTTCGCAAGCCAAATATGGATATCGGTTTATATGGGCGCTATATATAATTATGGACCGATGTGGACCAATTTTTGCATGGTTGTTAGAGACCATATACCAATATCATGTACCAAATTTCAGTCGGATCGGATAAAATTTGCTTCTCTTTGAGGCTCCGCAAGCCAAATCTGGGGATCGGTTTATATGGGGGCTATATATAATTATGGACCGATGTGGACTAATTTTTGTATGGTTGTTAGAGACCATATACCAATACCATGTACCAAATTTCAGCCGGATCGGATGCAATTTGCTTCTCTTTGAGGCTTCGAAAGCCAAATCTGGAGATCGGTTTATATGGGCGCTATATATAATTATGGACCGATGTGGACCAATTTTTGCACGGTTGCTCGAGACCATATACCAATACCATGTACCAAATTTCAGCCGGATCGGATGCAATTTGCTTATCTTTGAGGCTTCGCAAGCCAAATATGGAGATCGGTTTATATGGGGGCTATATATAATTATAGACCGATCTGGACCAATTTTTGCATGATTGTTAGAGACCATATACTAACACCATGTACCAAATTTCAGCCGGATCGGATGCAATTTGCTTCGCTTTGAGGCTCCGCAAGCCAAATCTGGGGATCGGTTTATATGGGGGCTATATATAATTATAGACCGATGTGGACCAATTTTTGCATGGTTATTAAAGACCATATACCAACACCATGTAGTAAATTTCAGGTGGATCGGATGAAATTTGCTTCTCTTTGAGGCTCCGCAACCCAAATCTGGGGATCGGTTTATATGGGGGCTATATGTAATTATGGACCGATGTAGACCAATTTTTGTATGGTTGTTAGAGACCATATACCAACACCATATACAAAATCTCAGCCGGAATATGGTTCTGTTAGAGGCTCCACAAGCCAAATCTGAGGGTCCCTTTAATGGGGGCTATACGTAAAAGTGAACCGATATGGCCCATTTTCAATACCATCCGACATACATCGATAACAACTACTTGTGCCAAGTTTCAAGTCGATAGCTTGTTTCGTTCGGAAGTTAGCGTGATTTCAACAGACGGACGGACGGACATGCTTCGATCGACTCAGAATTTCACCACGACCCAGAATATATATACTTTATGGGGTCTTAGAGCATTACTTCGATGTGTTACAAACGGAATGACAAAGTTAATATACCCCCATCCTATGATGGAGGGTATTAAAAGTGTTCGGTCGGAGAAGGGATTGAACCCACGACCCTTTGCATGCAAGGCAGACATGCTAACCACTGCTCCACGTGGCAAACAAATGTATGTTTCTGTTAAATAATGTTATGTTTGCATGGGCTCGTGGGCGCTGCAAACTATGCTATATAAATGTAACTTATAACGATAATTATCTACTGATGATCATAACAGCTACGTAGCCCAGTGGATAGTGTGTTGGCTTACAAACTGTATGGTCCTCGGTTCGATTCTCCGTGCAGGCGAAAGGTAAAATTTATAAAAGTGAATAATTTGTTCAACATTATTTGTATTACAGAAAAAGTGCCAAGAACTAAAATATTTCGTGGAAGTGAAAATAACGAGTATGTTAGGGAGTGAGCACAATCGTCTTTGGGAAAAATTCTTCCAAGCATATAATATTTTTGGGCTCAAAATGCTTCTAAACATATAATATGTTCACATAAACAAAAATATATTAATGTTTCGGCAGTATCCAATAATATATGTGCTTCCTGCAAAATATGTTTGGAACATATGTTAAAGAAGCGATTTTTTTTGAGGGTGTACTCGAGAGAGATTAATACTTGCTGATTCTTATATCAAAATGTTTAGTTTGTGGAGAGCCCAGAGTGGACTAAGTATAAAAGCACCTTACAAAGTTTCTGTCCGATGGATCATTGCGTTATTTGTTTGTACCTTTTGTACGATTGCCTTACGATATCAAATTTCTCTGTTATTTTGAATGGTATCGTAATGAAGCATACACTTTTTCACTTATGGGTATCTGGTTTGAATAAAAAAAGTTTTAATGATGTAATTCCGCGTTTCAGTTACTAATGTTTTCATTTAAAACTTTATAACAGTTAATCTCAAAGACCTTAAATTATAAATTTGTTTTTCTTTTTCCCCATTAGCTTAAAAACTTAACTCATATGTATGTTCCATCAATCTGATATCAAAAAGAGAAATATTCTCCTTCTTAGCGCAATCACATTTGTCAATGCAAGATTTCCCCCTAAACATACAAGATCTCTTTAATCCTTGTCATACCTTCAGAGGCCTACAAAATCTCTTTTTTACTTAGTTATTTGTCACACAATTATCAGTTTTACTTTTCTAACATCAGCAGTTGTCTATGATATCATAGGGATAAAACTTTCTTAAAATATCATTCTGAAAAATCATAGCAATTTAAATAGTCAATCAATTTGAGAGCAACTATCATTTAATCTTTATTTGTTTGAAAATCCAACAGAAAAACAACAAAAATATTATGATTCTAAAATCATTTTAACCTTATATCCCTTTTCACACCCATTGAGAATAAGAAAAGAAGTTAGTGAAAAAGGCCTGTTCATATGGAGAAATAGATTCCCAAACACTGTTTTTTTTACATATGAATCTATAATAAATGCCTTGAGTGAGTCGGTTGTATAAAAAAGGAACAATAATGTAAGACAGTATATTCGGCTGGGATGGTATTCGAAACGAAATTTTAAATTGAATTTTGTCATTCCGTAGGAAACGCAGCGAAATATTGGTCTCAGACCACATAAAATGTGTACTACGAGTATATAACAGGCTGGCTGATAAGTCCCCGGTCTGAATGCATATTAAATGCATATTATTTTTTTTTTATAGTACCAACCTTCAAATGATTCGTCTGCAAGTCTATTAGTTTGTGAGATAGAGCGTCTTTTGTGAAGCAACTTTTGTTGTTGTGAAAAAAATGAAATGTTTTGATAAAATACTGTTTTCTGAAGGGAAAAAAATACGGTGGAAGCAAAAACTTGGCTTGATAATGAGTTTCCGGACTCTGCCCCAGGGAAATCAACAATAATTGATTGGTGTGCACGGAGGACGGTGAATGCAGTGGACGCCCGAAAGAGGTGGTTACCGAGGAAAACATCAAAAAAAATCCACAAAATGATTTTGAATGACCGTAAAATTAAGTTGATCGAGATAGCAGAGGCCTTAAAGATATCAGAGGAATGCGTTGGTCATATCATTCATCAATATTTGGATATGCGGAAGCTCTGTGAAAAATGGGTGCCGCGCGAGCTCACATTTGACCAAAAACTACAACGTGTTGATGATTCTGAGCGGTGTTTGCAGCTGTTAACTCGTAATACACCCGAGTTTTTCCGTCGATATGTGACAATGGATGAAACACGACTCTATCACTATACTCCTGAGTCCAATCGACAGTCGGCTGAGTGGACAGCGACCGGTGAACGGTCTCCGAAGCGTGGAAAGACACAAAAGTCAGTAATGGCCTCTGTTTTTTGCGATGCGCATGGAATAGTTTTTATCGATTATCTTGAGAAGGGAAAACCCATCAACAGTGACTATTATATGGCGTTATTGGAGCGTTTCAAGGCCGAAATTGCGGCAAAACGGCCCCATATGAAGAAGAAACAAGTATATACGGCCGTAAGTTCGACCAGGCCGAATCTTATGTACCCTCCACCATGGATTGCGTAGAAACTTCTACGAAAGACTGTCATCCACAATCGAATTACTTGGGTTGTGGTATCTTAAAACTTCTTAACATCGTTTGTGAGTTAGTCCATACGTGGTATATGTTGGACAAAAAAGTTATGTATAGCTAGTTAAGTCTACAAATAATTACGAATCGATATGGACTTTTTGCACGGTACGTAGAGAGCCAGAATTGAAATATGGGGGTCGCTTATATGGGGGCTATATACAATGAACCAATTTTTGTGTGATTGGAAATCGATTTATCTGAGGGCTATATATAACTATAGACCGATATGGACCTCGTTAGGCATGGTTGTTAACGGCCACATACTAGCACAATGTGCCAAATTTAAACTGACTCGGATGAAATTTGCTCCTCCAAGAGGCTACAAAACCAAATCTCGGGATCGGTTTATATGGGGCAATATATGATTATGGACTGATATGGACCACTTTTGACATGGTTGTTAAATATCATATACGATCACCACGTACCAAATTTCAAGCAGATCGGATGAATTTTGCTTCTCCAAAAGGCACCGGAGGTCAAATCTGGGGATCGGTTTATATTGGAGCTATATATAATTATGGGCTGATAGGAACCAATTCCTGCATGGTTGTTGGATACCATATACTAACATCACGTACCAAATTGCAACCGAATGGGAAGAATTTTGCTCTTCCAAGGGGCTCTGGAGGTCAAATCTGGGGATCGGTTTATATGGGGCCTATATATAATTATGGACCGATACCGACCAATTTTCGCATGGGAGTTTGAGGCTATATATTAACATCACGTACCAAATTTCAACTGAATCAGACGAATTTTGCTCTTCCAAGAGGCTCCGGAGTTCAAATCTGGTGATCGGTTTATCGGGCTATATATAATTATGGACCGATGTGGACCAATTTTTGCGTGGTTGTTAGAGACCATATACTAACACCATGTGCCAAATTTCAAATTCGGATCGGATGAAATTTGCTTCTCTTAGAGGCCTCGCAAGCCAAATCGGGGGATCGGTTTATATGGGGGCTATATATAATTATGGACCGATGTGAACCAATTTTTGCATGGTTGTTAAAGATCATATGCTGACACCATGTACTTAATTTCAACCGGATCGGATAAAATTTGCTTCTGTTAGAGGCCCAGCAAGCCAAATCCTGGTATGGGTTTATATGGGGGCTATATATAATTATGGAACGAAGTGGACCAATTTTGCATGGTTGTTAGAGACGATATACTAATACCATGTACATAATTTCAGCCGGATCGGATGAATTTTGCTCCTCCAAGAGGCTCTACAAGCCAAATTTGAGGGTCCCTTTATATGGGGGCTATACGTAAAAGTGGACCGATATGGCCCATTTGCAATACCATCCGACCTACATCAATAACAACTATTTGTGCCAAGTTTCAAGTCGATAGCTTATTTCATTCGGAAGTTAGCGTGATTTCAACAGACGGACGGACGGACAGACGGACATGCTCAGATCGAGTCAGAACTTCACCACGACCCAGAATATATATACTTTATGGGGTCTTAGACCAATATTTCGATGTGTTACAAACGGAATGACAAAGTTAATATATCCCCTCCTATGGTGGAAGGTATAAAAAGTGTTGTTCCACCAAGACAACGCACCGTACCACAAGTCATTGCGAACGATGGCAAAAATTCATGAATTGGGCTTCGAGTTGTTTCCCCACCCACCGTATTCTCCAGATCTGGCTCCCAGCGACTTTTTCTTGTTCTCAGACCTCAAAAGGATGCTCGCAGGGGAAAAATTTGGCTGCAATGAAGAGGTGATCGCCGAAACGGAGGCATATTTTGAGGCAAAACCGAAGTAGTACTACCAAAATGGTATCAAAAAATTGGAAGGTCGTTATAATCGTTGTATCACTCTTGAAGAGAACTATGTTGAGTAATAAAAACAAATTTTGACAAAAAATTGTGTTTTTCTTTGTTAAACCGGGGACTTATCAGCCAACCTGTTCTATTATCGTCGTGGTGAAATTCTGAGTCGATCTATTCAGAGTCCGTCTATTGAAATCACGTTATCTTCCGTACGAAACAAGTTATCGACCTCCTACTTGACACATGTAGTTGTTATTTATTTGTACAAAAATTATTCCGTATCGGTCTATAATTATATATACCCTCATATCAACAGATCCCCAGATTTTTCTTGCGGATACTCTAAAATGAGCAAAATTCATCCGATCCTATTGAAATTTGGAATTGTGTTAATATATAGTCTCTTACTAACATGCGATATCGGTCTATAATTATATATAGCCTTTTATTATATATCTACCTCAGATTGTTCTCCTGAGCCTCCTCGTTCTCAAAAAATCTGTTGAACTTTGCTTTGTTTAGATTTAGCTTTGGCAACTGAATTCCAAAACGAATATTTCCCTCATTTGGCGTACATATATTGTTGCCACTGAAAGATTGTAGAATCTGGCAAACCAAAATCCATTGCCATAAAGCCAAAACAAATGTCCTTCCATCAATTTAATTCTTACTGCGTATCTTCAATGTCTAAGGGTATGTGTGTTTTTTTGGACAGCATAAATACAGGATATTGCTTAAAAAAAATCCCCCAGCATCCTGTGTATCTACAGAAATCCAAAAACGAACGAAAGATAAATGGATGAACATCTGCATCACCATGAGCATGGGAATCTCAACGTTTACCAAAATAAGGCATAGATATTAGCCATATTGGTCCATATGGTTCTAAACAAACATTGTGTAAAAAGGACTAGTCGTAGCAAAACAAAAAAAAAAAAAAAAGATTGAGTTGAAACAATACAAACAAATATTTGTAACATCTTGTTTAAGAAATTTTTAACCAACATATGACATACAGGGTCTCAAATTTATTTGTGCCACTTTATTGTTAAATGCGATAGTTTTTTACAGTTTTTTTGCCACATCCACCATAGGATGGTGGGGCGTAACACATCGAAATATTGCTCTAAGACCCCATAAAGCATATATATTCTAGGTCGTGGTGAAATTCTGAGACTAGGTTAGGTTAGGTGGCAGCCCGATGTATCAGGCTCACTTATACTATTCAGTCCATTGTGATACCACATTGGTGAACTTCTCTCTTATCACTGAGTGCTGCCTTTTTATAGCCGAGTCCGAACGGCATTCCACATAGCATTGAAACCACTTAGAGAAGCTTTGAAACCCTCAGAAATGTCACCAGCATTACTGAGGTGGGATAATCCACCGCTGAAAAACTTTTTGGTGTTTGGTCGAAGAAGGAATCGAACCCACGACCATGTGTATGCAAGGCGGGCATGCTAACCATAGCACTACGGTGGCTCCCAAAAAAAAAAAAATTCTGAGACTATCTATCCATGTCCGTCCGTCTGTTGAAATCAAGCTAACATCCGAACGAAATGAGCTATGAATGTAGGTCAGATGGTATTTTTAAAAAATCGACCCCCAAATTTGGGTTGCGGGGCCTCTTAGAGAAGCAAATTTCATCCGATCCAGTTGAAATTTGGCACATGGTCCAAGTATATAGTCGTTAACTGCCATGCAAAAATTGGTTCATATCGGTCAATAATTATATATACCCCCATATAAATTAATCCCCAGATTTGACTTCCGGAGCATCTTGGAGAAGCGAAATTCATTCGATTCGAGTTGAAATTTGTACATTGTGTTAGTATATGGACGCTAACAATCATGCCAAAATTGGTCCATATCGGTTTATAATTATATACAGCCCCAAGATAAACCGATCCTCAATCACACAAAAATTGGTCCATATCGGTGCCTCCATATGTTATAAAGCGACCCCCCATATTTCAATTGTGGCTTACTAATTAACGCGCAAAAGTTCATATCGGTTCGTAATTATTTGTAGACTTCTCTATATATACCGGTAAAGAACTGAATAAAATACGTATTTAATCTGTTTTTGTATACCCACCACCATAGAATGGTGATGGGGTATAATAAGTTTGTTATTCCGTTTATAACACATCGAAATATCGATTTCCGACTATATAAAGTATATATATTCTTGATCAGGGAGATACTGTAAGACGATATAAGCATGTTCAGCTGTCTTTCTGTCTGTTATAATCACGCTACAGTCTTCAACAATGGCGCTATCGTTCTGAAATTTGACACAGATTCGTCTTTTTTCGGCACGCAGGCCAAGTTCGAAGATGGGCTATATCGGTCCAGGTTTTGATATAGCTCCCATATAATCGGAGCTTGTAGAAACCGTAGTTGTTATTCGATTTACCTGAAATTGGAAATCTCGAGGTATTTTAGGACCACAAATACGTGTGTCGAAAATTGTGTGTATCGGTCCATGTTTTGGTATAGCCTCCATATAGACCGATCTCCCGATTTTACTTGTTGGGCTTCTAGAAACCGTAGTTTTTAACCGATTGGCTTGCAATTGGAAATCTAGAGGTATTTTACGATCAACAAGTATATACGGCCGTAAGTTCGGCCAGGCTGAATCTTATGCACCCTCCACCATGGATTGCGTAGAAACTTCTACCACAATCGAATTACTTGGGTTGCGGTAACTCTTGCCGACGGCAAGGTATCTTAAAAAATCCTTAACACCGTCTTCTAAATAATAAGATAGTCAATACGGGGGATATACTAAACAAAAAAAGGCCGATTAAAGACGTATATAATTCAGTTCGACAACATTTTCTATAGAAATAAAATGTAGACATAATTTTCTATATAAATAAAATTTTGACAAAATTTTCTATAGAAATAAAATTTTAACAAAATTTTCTATAGAAATAAAATCTTGACAAAATTTTCTATAGAAATAAAATTTTGACGAAATTATCTATAGAAATAAAATTTTGATAAAATTGTCAATAGAAATAAAATGTTAACAAAATTTTCTATAGAAATAAAATTTTGACAAAATTTTCTATAGAAATAAAATTTTGGTAGATTATTTTTGGCGATATGGACTAATTTTTGTGTGATTGGTCATTGGCTACAGTTAACTATAGACCGATATGGACCAATTTTTGCGTGGCTGTTAGCGGCCATACACTAGCTAAATGCACCAAATTTCAACCGAATCGGATTAAATTTGCTCTTCCAAGAGGCTCCGGAGTTCAAATCTGGGGATCGGTTTATATGGGGTCTATATAATTATGGACCGATATGAACCAATTCTTCCATGGTTGTTAGAGACCATATACTAACACCACGTACCAAATTTCAACCGGATCGGATGAATTTTGCTTCTCCAAGAGGCTCCGCAGGTCAAATCTGGGGATCGGTTTATATGGGGGCTATATATAATAATGGACCTATATGTATTTTTGCTGGGTAGTTAGACACCATATACCGACACCAAGTACCAAATTTCAAGCGGATCGGATGAATTTTGCTCCTCCAAGGGGCTCTGCAAGCCAAATCTGGTGGTCGGTTTATATGGGGGCTATACGTAAAAGTGGTCCGATATCGCCCATTTGCAATACCATCTGACCTACATCAATAACAACTACTTATGCCAAGTTTCAAGTCGATAGCTTGTTTCGTTCGGAAGTTAGCGAGATTTCAACATACGGACGGACGGACGGACATGCTCAAATCGACTCAGAATTTCACCACGACCCAGAATATATATACTTTATGGGGTCTTAGAGCAATATTTCGATGTGTTACAAACGGAATGACAAAGTTATTATACCCCCCGTCCTATGGTGGGGGGGGGGGCAATACCATATTGCAAATGGGCCATATCGGTCCACTTTTACGTATAGCCCCCATATAAACGGACCCCCAAATTTGGCTTGCCGATCCTCTAAGAGAAGCAAATTTCTTCCTATCCGGTTGGAATTAGGTACATGGTGTCAGCATATCATCTTTAACAACAATGCAAAAATTGGTTCACATCGATCCATAATTATATATAGCCCCCATATAAACCGATGCCCAGATTTGGCTTGCGAAGCCTTTAAGAGAAGCAAATTTCATCCTATCCGGTTGAAATTAGGTACATGGTGTCAGCATATCATCTTTAACAACAATGCAAAAATTGGTTCACATCGGTCCATAATTATATATAGCCCCCATATAAACCGATCCCCAGATTTGGCTTGCGGTGCCTCTAAGGGAAGCAAATTTCATCCGATCGGGTTGAAATTTGGTACATGGTGTTAGTATATGGTCTCTAATGACCATGCAAAAATTATTCCCCATCGGTCCACACCGGAGCCCCTTGGAAGAGCAAAATTCATCCGATTCGGTTGAAATTTGTACGTGATGTTAGTATATGGTATCCAACAACCATGCAGGAATTGGTTCATATCAGTCCATAATTATATATAGCCCCCATATAAACCAATCCCCAGATTTGACCCCCAGTGCCCCTCGGAGAAGCAAAATTCATCCAATCTGGTTGAAATTTGGTACTTGGTGTCAGTATATGGTCTCTAACAACCATGCAAGAATTAGTTCATATCGGTCCATAATTATATAAACCCCATATAAACCGATCCCCAGATTTGAACTCCGGAGCAGAGAATGAAGCCGCCGAGTCGCGCCGCCGATTTCAGTCGCCGCCGGCCATTTTTTGCCAGTCGACGCCGCCGCCGAATATGTCGGCTCATCTCGACTCAAATGTAGCCGCCAATTAATCAAAAATATTAGTTTAAATCAAAAAACTTTATTAATAATTGTAGTAATTTTGGTCAAAATTTTGAGCCTTTCACCCCCAATCAATCTATTTCAAAGTGTTATAATAATTTTGCAAAAATTTACCTCAGAAAATTTGAATGAAATGTACATTTGATTGTAAGATTGGTTGTACAACTAATCTCATTACCATTCGAATAACTTCAAATTGATTTTATAATGGATAATTGTCCGCCGCCGAAGAGACTTATTTATATTGGCTTAGCCGTCAAGCCGCCGCCGCCGGATGCAAAAATTTAATGTCAGCCGCCGCCGACAAAAATGGGTCGGCTTCATTCTCTGCTCCGGAGCCTCTTGGAAGAGCAAATTTAATCCGATCCGGTTAAAAGTTAGTACGTGGTGTTAGTATATGGTATCTAACAACCATGCAAAATTGGTACATATCGGTCCATAATTATATATAGCCCCCATATAAATCGATCCCCAGATTTGAACTCCGGAACCTCTTGAAGGAGCAAAATTCATCCGATTCGGTTGAAATTTGGTACATTTCGCTAGTATGTGGCTGCTAACTGCTATGCAAAAATTGGTCCATATCGGTCTATAGTTATATATAGCCAATGGCCAATCACACAAAAATTGATCCATATCGCCAAAAATAATCTACCAAACTTTTATTTCTATACAAAATTTTGTCAAAATTTTATTACTATAAAAAGTTTTGTCAAAATTTTATTTCGGTAGAAAATTTTGTCAAAATTTTATTTCTATAGAAAATTTTGTCAACATTTTATTTCTATAAAAATTTTTATCAAAAATTTATTTCTATAGAAAATGTTATCAAAATTTTATTTCTATCGATAATTTTATCAAAATTTTATTTCTATAGAACATTTTGTCAAAATTTTATTTCTATAGAAAATTTTGTCAAAATTTTATATCTATAGAAAATTGTGGTAAAATTTTATTTCTATAGAAAATTTTGTCAAAATTTTATTTCTATAGAAAATTATGTCAAAATTTTATTTCTATAGAAAATTATGTCAATATTTTATTTCTATAGAAAATGTTGTCGAACTGAATTATATACGTCTTTAATCGGCCTTTTTCTTTTGTTTAATATATCCCCCGTATGGACTAATTTACAATTTAGAAGACGGTGTTACCGCAGCCCAAGTAATTCGATTGTGGTAGAAATTTCTACGCAATCCATGGTGGAGGGTACATAAGATTCGGCCTCGCCGAACTTACGGCCGTATATACTTGTTTTTGTCTATTATATACCACGTATGGACTAACTTACAATTTAGAACACGATGTTAAGAAATTTTAAAATACCTTGCTATCGTCAAGCGTTACCGCAACCCAAGTAATTCGATTGTAGATGACAGTCTTTAATAGAAGTTTCTACGCAATCTATGGTGGAGGGTACATAAGGTTTGGCCGAACTTTCGTCCGTATATACTTGCTTAGGCTCACTTAGACTATGCATTGTGATACTACAGATGGTGAACTTTGTTCTCTTATCAATGAGTGCTACCTAATTCTATATTTAGCTCAATGCCATGGAGCCTTCTTTTTAAAGCGGCGTTTAAGATTGCAGTGAAACCACTTAAAGAAGCCTAGAAACACTTTGAACTGTTGCAGGCATTACTGAGTGGATATAAGCCACCACAGAAAACGTTTTTGGAGTTCGGTCGATAACCATTGTACCACTGTGACTTCCTATAACCCCGGGTAACTTTCTTCCTCTTTCGTGCATTTGAATACCTTAAAAATTGCTATGATCCAATAAGATATCCCAGTATGCTTTGAAATTTGTATGATTTTTGTTTGTTTTGCTCTCAGTTTCTCTTGTGATGTTCAGAGGTAGGGATACAATGAAATTGAGACAACGACAACGATGGCAGAGATGATGATACATTTACCAGGGGGAGATCTTGTTTTAAATGGAAATCGTGTGGTCAGACGGAAAGTGACATTATTGTGCTATTTCTTCGTAACAACCACAACCACAGCAACAATAACACCAATCACGAAGACATTTTCTGTCTATTCCCCCAAATCCCAGGAAATCTATGGTAATGATAGCATTTGTCTACAAATGCTCGTCTATTGCTCAATAGCATTCAATATAAAGCTCATGGCCGTGCTATTCGTTGCTCCTCCAGCATGTTGTTATGGGATAGATGGCTAATGGTGATTGTTGCTGTTGAATGTCATGGTATAGTCGATGTTCTTAGTTAGATTTCGTAGAAAAAGAAAATGTTAGTAGAATATGGTGAAGAGCACTTACATGAACCGAAATTATGGATTATATTTGCATTGTATGGAGGATATAAGGACGTGGTAGAAGTGATAGGCAAAATATGTATGTCGTTGCGGATTTCTTGATAATATATAGAATTTTAGGGGGTTTGATGACAAATTTTTTCCCAAGCAAATCAGTTCAACCAGATTCTACCTATGAAGACTAGATCAGATTCTGGATTTATGACAAGCAATTTTGTTTGAGTTTTAGAAAAATCACAAACATATATATACATATATATGATGAAATAACGCCTTGATTTGAAATCTTAAATCTGTAGATTTTTTCCGACATTATTTAAATGAATACGATGAGTAAAATCTGGACATTCTACTTTCAGTTTCAAGCAATTTTCATGATCAGTGCGCCTGTTATACCCTGAAAGAAGTGTTTTCTTTTCTGAGGAACGAAATTTCAAACAAGCATAGTTTTTTTTTGACACAAATTTTAGAGACAATCGTTGAATCGCTTATCAAAAATTCGGATTAGTTTGCTCTAAACGAAAATACTTTATACGAAGGGGAAATATTCGTTGGTCTAAAATTTCATTCCGGAGGAAAATATTTTTTTCTTTGGGTGTACCCTCAAGAAGTTAAATCGGTCTATATCGATGCCTTACCAAACGGACCGGTAAAAATAAATGCGAAACAGATTTTTTAAGGGTCTAAAAATTCCAGTACATTTATCGGATATAAACTAAGGCTTCTAGAAGCCCAAGGAGTTAAATCTGGAGATCGGTCTAAGTGGAGGCTATAGTAAAACATGGATCGACATATTCGACCATATTCGTCCGACCTATTTGTGGTCAGCCGGATAACAGAAGTCCTAGAAATAAATTCGGGAGTTAGGTCTATATGGGGACTATACCAAAACATGGACCAATACTCAACACCTCTTAATGTTCCTCAAATACCCCTAAAGTTCCACTTTTAGACGAATTGGGTGAAAACTAGGAATTCTAGGGGCTATACCAAAACTTGGACCGATACGGACCATTTTCGACATACTTCTTTATGGTCCTAAAATACCTCTAGATTTCTAATTTCCGGCAAATTGGATAAAAATAAAAAAAAGTTATTTTAAATCAATTGTTTTTTCATAAAATTCAACTTTATTATAGTTAATTTAAACATGAACCAATAGGCACTATTTGTGATTTTCAATTTCAAGCAAATCGACTAGAAAATATAGTCTCTAGACGCCCAAGAAATAAAATGGGAAGATCGGTCTATATGGGGGTTATACCAAAAAATGGACCGATATACCTCAATTTCGGCACACCTATATTTGGTTCCAAAATACCTCTAGATTTTCAATTTCATGCAAATCGGGTAATAAATACAGTTTATACAAGCCCAAGAATAAAAAGTATATACGGCCGTAAGTTCGGCCAGGCCGAAGCTTCTGTACCCTCCACCATGAATTGCGTAGAAACTTCTACTGAGGACTGTCATCCACAATCGAATTACTTGGGTTGCGGTAACACTTGCCGATGGCAAGGTATCTTAAAACTTCCTAACACCGTAATATATACCACATAGTCCATACGTGGTATATATTAAACTAAACAAGAAAGGAAAGTTTAAAGTCGGGCGGGGCCGACTATATTATACCCTTCACCACTTTGTAAGTCCACATTTTCGATACCATATCAAATCCGTCCAATGTGTTGGATGCTATATGAATCCATACACATATATTCTGTATATCTGAGCAGATCTGTACAGAGTTCTGCAATACTTATAGATTTTACATTTAAGTCGGCTAATGCGCTGAGGTGGAACACAATGTTAGTAAAAAAAAAAATAGGGGAAACATTTAAATATGAACCAATTTTGAGGCAACGTCGCAAAAGTGTATTTAAGATTTATCGGTCGATAGATGTGTAATAGAGAAAAAGGAAAATTTGAGTCATTTTGATACGTTTTCGACTTAGCAGTGGCGCTTTGATAAGGAAAATGTAGGTATTCGGCCGTACTCCTTGTGCAAAATTTCAAGCAACTCAGGGCAAAACTCTGGCTTTTGAGGCCATATAAATCCAAATCGGACGAAAGATATATGTGGGAGCTATATCTAAATCGGAACCGATTTTAACCAAATTAAGCACACTTAACGATACTATTAAACGTACTTGTTGTGCAAAATTTGAAGCAAATCAGGGCAAAACTCTGGCTTTTGCGGCCATATAAGTCCAAATCGGTCGAAAGATAAATATGGGAGCTATATCTAAATATGAACAAATATCACCTAAATTTGGCACAATTAACGATACTATTAAACATACTCCTTGTACAAAATTTTAATCAAATCGGGGCGAAACTCTGGCTCTTGAAGCCATATAAGTCCAAATCGGACGAAAGATATATAGGGGAACTATATCTAAATTTGAACCGATTTCCACTAAATTAGGCACAATTAACGATACCATTAAACGTACTCGTTGTGCAAAATTTGAAGCAAATCAGGGCAAAACTCTCGCTTTTGGGGCCATGGGAGCCATATGTAAATCTGAACCGATTTAGCTGATATTTGGCAGTTTTTACGGGAAGGACAAAACATTCAGATGTACAAAATTTGAAGAACGTCGGTTCATAAATACGTGAATTATGATCAAATTAGTGATAACTATATATAGCAGCTATATCTAAATCTGAACCGATTTTTTCCAAAATCAATAGCGATTGTCTTCTACCCGAAGAAAGACGTTATGTCAAATTTGAGGACGATCGGACTTAAACTGCGACCTGTACTTTGTGCACAAAATTACATATATAGACAGACGGACGGACGGACAGACAGACAGACGGACATCGCTAAATTGACTCAGAATTTAATTCTAAGCCGATCGGTATACTAAAAGATGGGTCTATGACAATTATTTCTTGGTGTTACATACAAAAGCACAAACTTATTATACCCTGTACCACAGTAGTGGTGAAGGGTATAAAAAGGCAGATTAAATACGTATATAATTAAGTTTAAAGTTTCTATAGAAATAACATTTTGACAAAATAAAATTTTGACAAAATTTTCTATAGAAATAAAATTTAAAAAAAATTTTCTATAGAAATAAAATTTTGACAAAATTTTCTATAGAAATAAAATTTTGACAAAATTTTCTATAGAAATAAAATTTTAGTAGATTATTTTTGGCTCGAGTGGCAACCATGATTATGAACCGATATGGAGCAATTTTTGTGTGATTGGGGATCGGCTATATATAACTATAGACCGCTATGGACCAATTTTGGCATGGTTATTAGCGGCCTTATACCAACATCACGTTGCAAATTTCAACAGGATAGGATGAATTTTGCTCCTCCAAGAGGCTCCGGAGGACAAATCTGGGGATCGATTTATATGGGGGCTACATATAATTATGGACCGATATGGACCAATTTTTCCATGGTTGTTAGAGACCATATACTAACACCATGTACCAAATTTCAGCCTGATCGGACGAAATTTGGTTCTCTTAGAGGCTCCGTAAGCCAAATCGGGGGATCGGTTTATATGGGGGCTATATGTAATTATGGACTGATATGGACCAATTTCTGCATGGTTGTTAGAGACCATATACTAACACCGTGTACCAAATTTCATCCGGATCGGATGAAATTTGTTTCTCTTAGAGCAATCGTAAGCCAAATTTGGGGGTCCGTTTATATGGGGGCTGTACGTAAAAGTGGACCGATATGGACCAATTTCTGCATGGTTGTTAGAGACCATATACTAACACCGTGTACCAAATTTCATCCGGATCGGATGAAATTTGTTTCTCTTAGAGCAATCGTAAACCAAATTTGGGGGTCCGTTTATATGGGGGCTGTACGTAAAAGTGGACCGATATGGACCAATTTCTGCATGGTTGTTAGAGACCATATGCTAACACCATGTACCAAATTTCATCCGGATCGGATGAAATTTGCTTCTCTTAGAGCAATCGTAAGCCAAATTTGGGGGTCCGTTTATATGGGGGCTGTACGTAAAAGTGGACCGATATGGCCCATTTGCAATACCATCCGACCTACATCAATAACAAGTACTTGTGCCAAGTTTCAAGTCGATAGCTTGTTTCGTTCGGAAGTTAGCGTGATGTCAACAGACGGAAGGACGGACATGCTCAGATTGACTCAGAATTTCACCACGACCCAGAATATATATACTTTATAGGGTCTTAGAGCAATATTTCGATGTGTTACAAACGGAATGACAAAGTTAATATACCCCCATCCTATGGTGGAGAGTATAAAAAGGAATGTTATTAAAAATTGAATGAAAATAACTTCTTTCGTAGTTAAAATAAAGAACATCATTGGGAGTACATCTTCTGGAAGTGCTTTTAAAGTTGTGCTTTTGGAAGAACTTCCAAATTTTTTGCTGGGTTGTTATTAAAAATAAAACTTCTAACATTTTCTAAAAATTTCTAAAAACCAATTTTTCTATTCAAAAATTTATATAGGAAAAAAACTTATTTCTCTAGGGAAATTTTTCTTCTGTATATAAATAAAATTCTTACAAAAATAAAATTTCAACTAAATTAAATTCTCATAGAAAATATGTTTTTATAGAAAATTTTGTAAAAAGTTTCGTTATTTTTAAATTGCGAAAATAAAGTTTACTCAAAATTTTTATAAAAATGCCATTTCGATGTGATTTTCCATTTCCGCCATTGATCAAGCCTTTTCAATAGCGTTCTAATATTTCTTTCACCATTCTTTGTGGGACTAATAAATCTGTGTAGCCTATTCTTTCATAGATCAACGCTTGTCCTTCTAAAATATGGTGTATAAATTTAATATATACTAAAACTTTTCTGAATAAAATAAAATCGTCTCGAAGGAAGGAAATATTTACATATGCTTCGCTTCTTAACGCATATGAAATACGTAAAGGATTCCGTCATGCCTCCCTTCATTCCGTTTCCTTTAATTTTCCTATATAGAGATATCGTTTGTTAACAGAAACCCACATATGTTTGATTTGTTTGTTTATTCATTGGTTGAATCTCGAACAAAAAATTAACTCTGCTGGAATTCGTCTGCAAAATAGACAAAATAATCTGAAGAAAGCATAGATTTGGTGGTTGCACATACCCTCCTCATAAGAGATTCGAAACAGACAGACAACAGTAATGAGCGACGGTGAATGACACAATCAGCTTATGTGGTAAGAAAATTAATTTCCTTTATTTACTTATTCTCTTAGCAGAGACAACGCCCTGACACAGGACAATCAATCTTTTCTTTTTTTCTTAGGCTTATAAATTATGAACCCAGACATTTTGCATACGACATAACAAAGATATTTCTTTTCTTTTTATATGTTTTTGATCCATTAATATTCAGCAAGAAGTGGCAGTCATATATGTGGAATTTTTGAAAAATTATATCACAATACCAAAAATGTAACCAAATTCATCAACAGAATTAAATCTTAAATATATGGGGATTCTTGGATTTGGAAAACAGAAATATGCCACATAAGACCAACTCATATTTTTGGTAGGCTTTATTTTTATAAAAACCTTTTTTGATAATTTTGTTTTGTTTTATATTGTAGTACATATTATAAAATACTTTATATGTCCTATGAAATATGTCTCAATGGGTTTAAATAATATAACGATTTTTTGGAATTTCAAAGGTCTTTTATTTTTTTTTATGACCTACTTAGGTTGTGGCAGTAATGTATTTTACACATAAATTTCCGCTAATAGAAAATTTGTATTTATCAAGAATAGAAGATGGATTCAGGCTATTAGACAATGCAAAATGCCTCTTATCACTGGTAAATTTCTTAAAATTCAGCTCAATTATTTTCATTGGAAAAAAAAGACATCCTTTGGTCCTTGCTCGTTTGTATTGCATCACATCCAAAAAGTGGAGGAAAAAATAGTAACAAAAGTGATACCAAAAGTGAAGGCAAGTTTTTTTCCGATATCCAGGGAACAGTAAGAGCAAAGCTTGCACGAATTTAGCCGGCAGTTGCCGGATTAAGTTGTTTCCGATGAGAAGCTATTCTAAATTAAACAACTTGTGAATTAACAATATAATCAGGTTTATTGAAGAGGTCATCTGAAATTTTACACCTTTGATTGGTCACCAGAATTCAAACGCCGACGAGAGCTGCCGTAACGGCAGATGGTCTCTGTCCGCTCGTTTTAATGGCTAGTAGGTTCAAAATAAATGCCCAATATTATTGAGACTGAGCTTCGCTGGATATGGGCCAAGAACCACAGAGCCACTTTCGTGCAGCATGTTTTGTCTTTGTCGACCGTTTGAAGGCTATAATTCACGCCAATAATAGCCAATTCGAACAACTCTGATTTGTTACTTAAGATGTAATTTATTCCCTACAAAAAACTTAAAAAACAAAAATATATGACCGTAAGTTCGGACAGCCCGAATCTTATGTACCCTTCACTATTGACTGCGCAGAAAGTTCTACTAAAGACTGTCATCTACAATCGAGTTACTTGCGTTGTCTTAGTCAATCTGGAGGCAGATTAATGACCAATATAAGCCAATTAATTATATCCTCCACCATAGAATGGGGGTATATTAACTTTGTCATTCCGTTTGTAACACATCGAAATATTGCTCTAAGACCCCATAAAGTACCAGGTTGGCTGATAAGTCCCCGGTCTGACACATAGATGGCTAGTATTAACTGCATATTATTTTTATATAGTACCCACCTTCAAATAATTCGTGTCAAAATTTGATGTCTGTAAGTCAATTAGTTTGTGAGATAGAGCGTCTTTGTGAGATAGAGCGTGCAAAAACAACAACGTGTTGATGATTCTGAGCGGTGTTCGCAGCTGTTAACTCGTAATACACCCGAGTTTTTCCGTCGATATGTGACAATGGATGAAACACTCCTGAGTCCAATCGACAGTCGGCTGAATGGACAGCGACCGGTGAACCATCTCCGAAGCGTGGAAAGACTCAAAAGTCCGCTGGCAAAGTAATGGCCTCTGTTTTTTGGGATGCGCATGGAATAATTTTTATCGATTATCTTGAGAAGGTGACTATTATATGGCGTTATTGGAGCGTTTGAAGGTTGAAATCGTGACGAAACGGAATGAAGAAGAAAAAAGTGTTGTTCCACCAAGACAGCGCACCGTGCCACAAGTCATTGAGGACGATGGCAAAAATTCATGAATTGGGCTTCGAATTGCTTCCCCACCCACCGTATTCTCCAGATCTGGCCCCAGCGACTTTTTCTTGTTCACAGACCTCAAAAAGATGCTCGCAGGGAAAAAATTTGGCTGCAATGAAGAGGTGATCGCCGAAACTGAGGCCTATTTTGAGGCAAAACCGAAGGATTACTACCAAAATGGTATCAAAAAATTGGAAGGTCGTTATAATCGTTGTATCGCTCTTGAAGGGAACTATGTTGAATAATAAAAACGAAAAAAATGTGTTTTTCTTTCTTAGACCGGGGACTTATTGGAGGAGCAAAATTCATCCGATCCGGTTCAAATTTGGAACGTGATGTTAGTAAATGGCCGCTAACAAACATACCAAAATTGGTCCATATCGATCTATAGTTATATATAGCCGACCTCCAATCACACAAAAATTGGTCCATATCGGTTGCCACTCGTGCCAAAAATAATCTACCAAAATTTTATTTCTATAGAAAATTTTGTCAAAATTTTATTTCTATACAAAATTTTGTCAAAATTTTATTTCTATAGAAAATTTTGTCAAAATTTTATTTCTATGGAAAATTTTGTCAAGATTTTATTTCTATGGAAAATTTTGTCAAAATTTTTTGCTACTCAAAGAAGCTCAAGAATAAGTTGGATTTCAATCAAATCGAATGAAAACAAGTTAGGAAAGTCGGGCGGGGCCGACTAAATTATACCCTGCACCACTTTGTAAATCCACATTTTCGATACCATATCAAATCCGTCAAATGTGTTGGGTTCTATATATAAAGGTTTTTGTCCCATATCTGGCGAAAGATATATATGGGAGCTATATCTAAATCTGAACCGATTTCTTCCAAAATCAATAGGGTTCTATTCTAACCCAAAGCAGGAACTTGTGCCAAATTTGAAGGCGATTGGACTTAAACTGCGACCTAGACTTTGATCACAAAAATGTGTTCACAGACAGACGGACGGACGGACAGACGGACATGGCTAGATCGACTCAGGGACCCACCCTGAGCATTATTGCCAAATACACCATGTGTCTATCTCGTGTCCTTCTGGGTGTTGTAAACATATGCACTAACTTATAATACCCGGTTCCACAGTGTGGCGCAGGGTATAATTACTACCTCATATATGAACCATTTGCGATACCATCCACACTGAAAAAACAAGTAAGTAAAGTTTAAGTCGGGCGGAGCCGACTATATTATACCCTTCGCCACTATGTAGACAAACATTTGTGTTACCATCTCAACTACTTAAAATTTGCTGGGAGCTATATAAAAGTTTGCATTTCCAAATACGAATACTTTTAATAGAAACAATTTTTTGTACTTCTACAAAAACACTAGAATTAAAATTTAAATCGGCTAACGCCCTGGGATGAAACACAATGTTAGTAAAAAATATGGGAAATATGAAGCGAGAGAAATTTTAATGCAATTGTACAAAAGAGATTTATGATTTTTCAGGCAATACATATGTATTCGAGATATAGGACAATTAGAGTAATATTTACAATTTTTGCTACTCAGCAGTGGCAATTTTACAAGGATATTGGTTAGATCTCGCCAAGATATGTGGTCAAGTGTGGGTTGTGATATATTATTTGGTCTAGTCGGGCGACTTGGAGCCTTATTTGAAACTCATCCGTTCTGTGGAAATTTTGGCATTGCAGTGTATAGGATATGGCTAAGATATGGGGAAATAATCACAGAATTTTGTGTAAAGTGTGAGAATTTTGGCCATATTTGTATTCTCTGAGGAAACTATCCAGTCAATTGGAGGAAAATCCAATTGAAAATGGGTCTAAAATACGAAAAAGTCTACCATATTTCCCCAACTCTGGTGTACGTATATATGGGAGCTATATATAATCTGAACCAATTTTGACTAAATTTGACATGCATAGTTAGAATAATAATTCTGCTATCTATGCGAAATTTCACGTAAATGGGAGTATAACTTTGGCCCTCCTGGTCTTATGAGTGCAAATCGGACGGGAGATTTATATGGGAGCCATATCTAAATCTGAACCGATTTCAACCAAATTTGCCACAATTACCTATACTACTAAACGTACTCCTTGTGTGAAATTTGAACCAAATCACGGCAAAACCCTGGATTTCGAGGCCATATAAGTTCAAATCGGACGAAATATATATATGGGAGCTATATCTAAATCTGAATCGATTTTGACCATATTTGGCACATACAATAGTACCGTTAAAAGTACCGCTTGTGCAAAATTTGAAGTAAGTCAGGGCAAAACTCTGGCGTTTGAGACCATATAAGTCAAAATCGGGCGAAAGATATATATGTGAACTATATCTAAATCTGAACCAAATTTTGACACACTTAACGATACTATCAAACGTAACCTTGTACAAAATTTGAAACAAATCACGGCAAAATTCTGGCTTTTGTGGCCATATAAGTTCAAATCGGACTAAAGATATATATGGGAGCTATATCTAAATTTGAACCGATTTCAATCAAATTTACCAAGCATTGGAAGAATGTCAATTCTACCCTCTGTGCAAAGTTTCACAAAGATCGGTAGTAAACTTTGGCCTCTGTGGTCATATGAGTCTAAATCGGACGAAAGATATATATGGGAATTATATCCAAACCTGAACCGATTTGGCTGATGTTTTGCAAGACTTTCGAGATTCATAAAATATTTAGATGTACGGTATTTCAAGAAAATCGGTCGATAAACACGCTAACTATGACCAAATCGGGGATAAATATATATGGCAGCTATATCTAACTCTGAACCGATTTTTTTCAAAACCAATAGCGATTGTCTCTGTCCCAAGAAACGGCCCTATGCCAAATTTTAGAACGATCGGACTTAAATTGCGAGCTGTACTTTGTGCACAAAATTACATATACAGACAGATGGATGGACAGACAGACGGACATCGCTAAATCGACTCAGAACTTAATTCTAAGCCGATCGGTATACTAAAAGATGGGTCTATGACCAGTATTTCTTGGCGTTACATACAAATGAACAAACTTATTATACCCTGTACCACAGTAGTGGTGAAGGGTATAAATATGGGAAACTTTTAAATCTGAAGCAATTTTGAGGCAACTTCGCAAAAGTGTATGTATGATTTATCGCTCGATAGATATGTATTAGAAATAAAGCAAATTTGAGTCACTTTTACAAGTTTTCGATTTAGCAGTGGCGATTTTATAAGGAAAATGTGGGTATTTTGGCCATTTTTGCCCAAATCGGAAAAAAACATATATATGGAAGAAATCTGAACCGATTTCAACTAAATTTGACAAGCATACTTAGTATTTTAATTCTACTCCCTGTGCAAAATTTCACGTAAATCGGACTACAACTTTGACCTCTGTGGTTATATGACGAAAAATCGTGCGAAAGATATATATGGCAGCTATATCGAAATCTGAACAGATTTCAATAAAATTTATCACACTTGACTACACTATTAAATGTACTCCAAGTGCACAATTTCAACCAAATTGAGCTAAAACTCTGGCTTCTGGGGCCATAGAAGTCTATATCGGGCGATAGATATATATGAGAGCTATATCTCAATCTGAACCGACTTCAATCAAATTTAGCACACCTGACTATAGTACTTATTGTTCTCTTCGTGCAAAATTTCAAGCAAATTAGGGTAAAACTCTGGCTTCTGGGGCCATATAAGTCCATATCTGGCGAAAGATATATATGGGAGCTATATCTAAATCTGAACCGATTTCTTCCAAAATCAATAGGGTTCTATTCTGAGCCAAAATTTGAAGTCGATTGGACTAAAACTGCAACCAAGACTTTGATTACAAAAATGTGTTCACGGACAGACAGAGAGACGGACATGGCTAGATCGACTCAGGGACCCTCCCTGAGCATTATTGCCAAAGACACCATGTGTCTATCTCGTCTCCTTCTGGGTGTTGCAAACATATGCACTAACTTATAATACCCTGTTTCACAGTGTGGCGCAGGGTATTATTACCACCTCATATATGAACTATTTGCGATATCATCCACACTGAAAAAAATCTTGACGCCATATAAAAAATTGTGCAACGTAAATGATAGGAATCAATACCAAAATCCTTAAAGAAAGGTCAAACAATTTTTTTAAGTGTATACACTTAACAATCAACTACATCAAATATGCCCTTCTAATTTTTTAAGAGTCATCTTTAAATGGAAAATGTTTCGAGGATTAAATTCTATGCTCTACTGGTTGTTGGTTCTTGCAATTTTGCCATGCTCAAATATGGATATTTTGATTTTTATGCGAAACATGATTGCCATTTGTTTATTCCTATGGAATAGACTTCCTCTTCTTTATTTTTTTTTTGGTGCTATTCTATTTTTGCTTTGGCATATTTTGTTATTAGTTTTTGGAAAATCACGTTTCATTTTTCCATTTAATAATTTTTCCATCGAACAAAAGGGGCAAAGAACAAAAAAAAAACACAAAAACACAAACCAAAAATGGAACACCACTGCATTGTATAGTTTTACATACAAACAAACATACAACACAGCATTTCCAGTGACTTAAAAGGACTTAATCTGTCACACGCACATCCATACCAAACTAGGATATGCTTAGACAATAACAACCAATTTCATATTTTGTTGGTGTCATCGTCATATTTGGCAGATGCCTTGTATTTCCTATTTTATGTATGTATATGTATGGTATACTGTGTGTGTGTATTTGTATTTGTGTTCGTGCTCCCAGCACCATTATACTAACCTAGATTTTATAATAAAAAGTTTAAATCCTAAGGATTTTGAGCATTATTTGCCAATTTAGGCTGTAAGTTCATAAATGGAAATCCATGATGACTTTATGATATCAAAGTTAAAACGATTTGATTTTTATAAATAACGAATTAATCGAATACATTTTGCGAGTAAAATTGAGAAGATTAACAGCAATGATCTCAAAGCTGTATGGAATGTTTCGACATTTTTATACCCTCCAACTTATATTGGAGGGGGGGTATACTAAACGTACAATTCCATGGGTAACGCGTTAAATCAGATTCCTTAAGGTATACATATATATTCTAGGTAGAGGTGAAATTCTGAATCGTTATAGAGATGTCCATCCGCTCGTTAGCTGAAATCACCCTAAATTACATACGAAACACGCAATCGTTGTGCTATTGATGTAGGTCGAATGATGTTGCAAATGGTCACTGTTTCGCATGACGGACCCCTTTTAGGCATAACCCGCATATAAACCGATCCTCCTCTTGGGGGATAAAATTTTATCCGATTCATTTGAAATTTGGTACTTGTAACCAGCCTTCAACCTACCTTCTAATAACCATTAAAAAATTGGTCCTTATTGCTTCATAATGATTTATGGCCCTCATATAAACGATCCCCAGATTTTACTTCTTGAGGATTCTGTAGGAGCAAAATTTATCCGATCAAAATTGTTTTAAAATGTAGAAAATTTTCCGGCAGCATCGTTACGTACTTTTGAGGAAAGTATCGTTACGTATTTTAGAGGAAAGTTGTCGGATCTCAGAGAGGATTTCTGTCCGAAAAAAATTGATTTGCAACTTGGAGATTTTACGAAGGTTTTACGGGGCCTACATGTTCAAGAAATCAAATCGATGGGCTGATATATATTTTACACAAAATCTCATATTGTAATCATATCCTTATACCATGGCTGCTACTTTACATAAAATCATATAGAATTCAGATAAGACACCTGTTTTTTCCGAACTGGGCAATTATGGCCCACCAAATATGGGCACAAAACCGACAATTGCAGGTTATTTATTCTAGGGATTTGAGTTTGACTCGTTTAGATTTATATATAACTCCAATCAACATCCAATATAGGGAGCCACCGTGGTACAATGATTAAATTGCCCGCCGTGCATACACAGAATCGTGGGTTCACATCCAATCTTGACCAAACACCAAAACGTTTTTCAGCGCTGGATTATCCCCTCTCAGCTGAGTGCTGCTGACATTTAATCGTAATGTGGAACGCCATTTGGACTACGGTTGCCACAGTTGGTAAAATTCACCCAAAAATGGTAGATTTTTTACTGTTTGGTAGATTGGTAGAATTCTTGATGTTTTGGTTGATTTTGAAAAATATTCAAATAAGAGGTAATTTACAAATTTTCTATAGAAAAAAATATTTTAAACTTTTTTCTAAAGAAATAAAATTTTCACAATTTAAAAAAAAAAAAAAAAAATAAAGTTTTGACAAATTTTTCTTAAGAAATAAAATTTTGAAAAAATTTTCTATAGAGATAACATTTTGACAAAATTTTCTATTGATATAAAATTTTGACAAAATTTTCTATAGAGATAAAATTTTGGCAAAGTTTTCTATAGATATAAAATTTTGACAAAATTTTCTATAGAAATAAAATTTTGACAACAATTATCTATAGAGATACAATTTCGACAAAATTTTCTATAGATATAAAATTTTGACAAAATTTTCTATAGAGATAAAATTTTGGCAAAATTTTCTACAAAGATAAAATTTTGACAAAATTTTCTATAGAGATCAAAATTTTGACAAAATTTTCTACAGAGATAAAATTTTGATAAAATCTTCTATAGAGATAAAATTTTGACAAAATTTTCTATAGAAATAAAATTTTGACAAAATTTTCTATAGAAATAAAATTTTGACAAAATTTTCTATAGAAATTAAATTTTGACAAAAATATTTTATAAAAAGAATTTTTGACTAAATTTTCTATAGATATAAAATTTTGATAAAATTTTCTAGAGATATAAAATATTGACAAAATTTTCTATAGAGATAAAATTTTGACAAAATTTTCTATAGAGATAAAATTTTGACAAAATTTTCTATAAAGATAAAATTTTGACAAATTTTTCTTAAGAAATAAAATTTTGACAAAGTTTTCTAATGAAATAAAATTCTGACAAAATTTTCTATAGAAATAAAATTTTGGCAAAATTTCCTATAGAGATAAAATTTTGGCAAAATTTTCTATAGAGATACAATTTTAACAAAATTTCCTATAGAGATAAAATTTTGACAAAATTTTCTATAGTGATAAAATGTTGACAAAAATTTCTATAGAGATAAAATTTTGAAAAAATTTCTATAGAGATAAAATTTTGACGAAATTTTCTATAGAGATAAAATTTTGACAAAATTTTCTATAGATATAAAATTTTAAAAAAATTTTCTATAGGTATAAAATTTTGGAAAAATTATCTATAGAGATAAAATTGTGACAAAATTTTCTATAAAGATAAAATTTTGACAAAATTTTCTGTACATCTAAAATTTTGACAAAATTTTTTATAGATGTAAAATTTTGGCAAAATCTTCTATAGAGATACAATTTTGGCAACATTTTCTATAGAAATAAAATATTGACAAAATATTTTATAACAAGAAAATTGTGTCAACATTTTCTATAGAAATAAAATTTTGACAAAATATTTTATAAATTTTCTATAGAAAATTTATAAAATATACTGTATATACTTCTATTTCTATAGAAATAGAAGTATATACAGCACTAAGTTCGGCCGGGCCGAATCTTAAATACCCACCACCATAAACCAAATATTAGAGTTTCCTTTGAAATTTCAGGAGGGCTTGAGGACTTGAAGACACTTCCCGAAGATAAATTTAAAGATTTCACCTATGATGACTATATCAGATTCTGGATTTATAAGAACCATTTTTGTTTGAGTTTTAGAGGAATCATTAACATCTCTTGTAAGTGTGCAAGAAAATTATAAAATAACGTCTTGATTTGAAATCTTAAATCTGTAGAAATAAAATCTGGAAATTTTAACATTGAGTTTCAAGCAATTTTCATGATCAGTGAGTCTTCTTCACCCTCAAGAAGTGAAGTCGGTCTATATGGAGGCATTACCAAATGGACCGATAAAATCTTAATCTGATACACGTTTTTGTGAGCCTAAAATACCAGAATATTTACAATTTCAGGCAAATCTACGGTTTCTAGAAACCCAAGGAGTTAAATCGGGAGATCGTTCTTATGGGGGCTATACTAAAATACGGACCTATACTCACCGTTTTCGGCACACCTCTTTATGACCCGAGAATACCTCTAGATTTCCAATTTCAGGCAAATTGGATAAAAACTACGGTTTCTATAAGCCCAAGAAGTAAAATCGGGAGATCGGTCTATATGGGGGCTATGCCAAAATATGGACCGATACTCACCATTTTTGGCACACCTCTTAATGGTCCTCAAATACCTCTAGACTTCCAATTTCAGGCACATTGGATAAAAACTACGGTTTCTATAAGCCCAAGAAGTAAAATCGGGAGATCGGTCTATATGGGGGCTATGCCAAAACATGGACCGATACTCACCATTTTTGGCACACCTCTTAATGGTCCTCAAATACCTCTAGATTTTCAATTTCAGGCAAATTGGATAAAAACTACGATTTCTATAGGCCCAAGACCCCAAAACGGGAGGTCGGTCTATATGGGGACTATATCAAAACCTGGACCAATATAGCCCATCTTCGAACTTGACCTGCCTGCAGACAAAAGACGAGTTTGTGCAAAATTTCAGCACGATTGCTTCATTATAGAAGACTGTAGCGTGATTACAACAGACAGACAGAGAGAGACAGACGGACATCGTTATATCGTCTTAGAATTTCTCCCTGATCAAGAATATATATACTTTATATAGTCGGAAATCGATATTTCGATGTGTTACAAACGGAAAGACAAACTTATACCCCCGTCACCATTCTATGGTGGTGGGTATAAAAAACAAGTATATACAGCACTAAGTTCGGCCGGGCCGAATCTTAAATACCCACCACCATGAACCAAATATTAGTGTTTCCTTTGAAATTTCAGGAGGGCTTGAGGACACTTCCCGAAGATAAATTTAAAGATTTCATCTATGAGGACTATATCAGATTCTGGATTTATAAGAACCATTTTTTTTTTAGTTTTAGAGGAATCATTAACATCTCTTGTAAGTGTGCAAGAAAATTATAAAATAACGTCTTGATTTGAAATCTTAAATCTGCACTGAAAAAAATATTGTCGTGAGGTCAAAGATTTCATGTCTTTAAAATACGAATACAAATTTTGCTTAGCATAGAATACGCATTTCTCTAATATAAAGTTTTTTTCCTTGTCCAAAAGTCGATAAACTTTCCAATGAAGTCGTATTGTCCTTATATTTAAGTGATTTGAATTAAAAATGGGTATCATAACATGAAAGAAAAAATGTTTGGGCTAAGGTCAACTTGACTTTAATAATTCAGAAATATTCTTTAAATTTAATGAAATTGTCTTTAAATTAGTTGTCTTTTTGTATCTTGACTACAAAGCAAAAAATCGTTCAAATATAGGACATGTTTTTCAAAACTTTATTTTAAAGATGTTTTTTACTTGAAACATAGCATAATTTCTACTGGAAGTCGAGTCTTAATTTGGAAAATAAAGTTGTCGTTAACTCGTTTTTAAAGGACTTTGATAGCATATGAAGAAAAAAAGCTGAGAAAGCGAAAAACTAAAATTTGCTTCCTAGAAGCAAGTACACAAAACCCAAATTTAAAAAGAATTGTGTCTTAGAAGTATCCTTACTTGTATTCTACGCTTCTTTGGCTCGGAATCAATACCAAATTTTTTAAAGTAAAGACAAAATCTTTGGAACCGGGCATGCTTTTTTTTCAGTGTGTAGAAGTAAAATCTGGAAATTTTACATTGAGTTTCAAGCAATTTTCATGATCAGTGCGTCTTCTTCACCCTCAAGAAGTGAAGTCGGTCTAATGGAGGCATTACCAAATGTACCGATAAAAACTTAATCCGATACACGTTTTTGTGAGCCTAAAATACCAGAATATTTACAATTTCAGGCAAATCAGATAAAAACTACGGTTTCCCAAAAAGATAAATCGGGAGATCGTTCTTATGGGGGCTATACTAAAATATGGACCGATACTCACCGTTTTCGGCACACCTCTTTATGACCCGAAAATACCTCTAGATTTCCAATTTCAGGCAAATAGGATAAAAACTTCGGATTCTAGAAGCCCAAGAAGTAAAATCGGGAAATCGGTCTATATGGGGGCTATACCAACATATGGACCGATACCCACCATTTTCGGCACACCTCTTTATGACCCGAAAATACCTCTAGATTTCCAATTTCAGACAAATTGGATAAAAACTACGGTTTCTATAAGCCCAAGACCCCAAATCGGGAGGTCGTTTTATATGGGGACCATACCAAAACATGGATCGATACTCACAATTTTTGGCACACGTATTTGTGGTTCTACAACACCTTTAGATTTCCAATTTCAGGTAAATTGAATAAAAACTGCGGTTTCTATAAGCCCAAGAAGTAAAATCGGGAGATCGGTCTATATGGAGGCTATACCAAAATATGGACCGCTACTCACAAGTTTTTGCACACGTATTTGTGGTCCTACAATACCTCTAGATTTCCAATTTCAGGTAAATTGAATAAAAACTGCGGTTTCTATAAGCCCAAGAAGTAAAATCGGGAGATCGGTCTATATGGAGGCTATACCAAAACATGGACCGATACTCACCATTTTTGGCACACCTCTTAATGGTCCTCAAATACCTCTAGATTTTCCATTTCAGGCAAATTGGATGAAAACTACGGTGTCTATAAGCTCAAGAAATAAAATCGGGAGATCGGTCTATATGGGGGCTATATCAAAACATGTACCGATACTCACCATTTTTGGCACACCTCTAAATGGTCCTCAAATACCTCTAGACTTCCAATTTTAGGCACATTGGATAAAAACTACGGTTTCTATAAGCCCAAGACCCCAAATCGGGAGGTCGGTTTATATGGGGACTATATCAAAACCTGAACCGATATAGCCCATCTTCGAACTTGACCTGCCTGCAAACAAAAGACGAGTTTGTGCAAAATTTCAGCACGATTGCTTCATTATTGAAGACTGTATCGTGATTACAACAGACAGACAGACAGACGGACATCGTTATATCGTCTTAGAATTTCTCCCTGATCAAGAATATATATACTTTATATAGTCGGAAATCGATATTTCGATGTGTTACAAACGGAATGACAAACTTGTTATACCCCCGTCACCATTCTATGGTGGTGGGTATAAAAATGTTGAAGAAATTTTAGATAGAAATAAAATTTTGACAACATTAGAATGTTGCAAAATAAGATTTCTGTTTGTTTGGTAGATTATTTTCAAATGGTATCGAAAATATTGGTCTACAGAATTGTGCAGGGTTCAATATAGCCCTGTCCGTCTTTAGAATTTTTTACTGGTTTACTGGGTATTGTTGAGAGAATTATAAAAATACGTTTGCATTGAGGTTGGGTGGATTTTTTTTAAGGGAACGAAGTAGATTTGGCGAAATAAATAAAAAACAAGTATATACGGCCGTAAGTTCGGCCAGGCCGAAGCTTATGTACCCTCCATCATGGATTGCGTAGAAACTTCTTCTACACACTGCCATCCACAATCGAATTACTTAAGTTGCGGCAACGCTTGTCGATGGCAAGGTATCTTAAAACCTCCTAACACCATCTTCTAAATTTTATGTAAGTCCATACGAGGTATATATTAAATCAAAAAAGATCGATCCAATATGTATATAATTCAGTTTGACAAAGTAGACATAAAATTTTGACAAAATTTTGTACAGAAATAAAATGTTAACAAAATTTTCTATAGAAATAAAATTTTCACAAAATTTTCTATAGAAATAAAAATTTTGACAAAAATTTCTACAGAAATAAAATTTTAACAAAATTTTCAATAGAAATAAACTTTTGACAAAATTTTCTATAGAAATAAAATCTTGGTAGATTATTTTTGGCTCGAGTGGCAACCATGATTATGAACCGATATGGACCAATTTTTGTGTGATTGGACCAATTTTGGTATGGTTGTTAGCGACCATATACCAACACCACGTTCCTAATTTGAACCGGATCGGATGAATTTTGCTCCTCCAAGAGGCTCCGGAGGTCAAATCTGGAGAAAGTTTTATATGGGGGCTATATATAATTATGGACCGATATGGACCAATTCTGGCACGGTTGTTAAAGATCATATACTAACACCATGTTCCAAATTACAACCGGATTGGATGAAATTTGATTCTCTTCGAGACTTCGCAAGCCAAATCTGGGGATCGGTTTATACGGGGGCTATATATAATTATGAACCGATGTGGACCAATTTTTGCATGGTTGTTAGAGGCCATATACCAATATCATGTACCAAATTTCAGGCGGATCGGATGAAATTTGCTTCTCTTTGAGGCTCCGCAACCCAAATCTGGGGATCGGTTTATGTGGGCGCTATATATAATTATGGACCGATGTGGACCAATTTTTGCACGGTTGTTGGAGACCATATACCAATACCATGTACCAAATTTCAGCTGAATCGGATGCAATTTGCTTCTCTTTGAGGCTTCGCAAGCCAAATCTGGAGATCGGTTTATATGGGGTCTATATATAATTATGGACCAATTTTTGCACGATTGTTAGAGACCATATATCAACATCATGTACCAAATTTCAGCCGGATCGGATGAAATTTGCTTCTCTTTGAGGCTCCGCAAGCCAAATCTGGGGATTGGTTTATATGGGGGCTATATATAATTATGGACCGATGTGGACCAATTTTTGCATGATTGTTAGAGACCATATACCAACACCATGTATTAAATTTCAGCCGGATCGGATGAAATTTTCTTCTCTTTGAGGCTCCGCAAGCCAAATCTGGGGATCGGTTTATAGGGGGGCTATATATAATTATGGACCGATGTGAACCAATTTTTGCATGGTTATTAGAGACCATATACCAGCACCATGTACCAAATTTCAGCCGGATCGGATGAAATTTGCTTCTTTTTTAGGCTCCGCAAGCCAAATCTGGGGATCGGTTTATATGGGGGCTATATATAATTATGAACCGATGTGGTCCAATTTCTGCATGGTTGTTAGAGACCATATACCAAATTTCAGCCGGATCGGATGAAATATTCTTCTGTTAGAGGCTCCACAAGCCAAATCTGAGGGTCCCTTTATATGGGGGCTATACGTAGAAGTGGACCGATATGGCCCATTTCCAATATCGTCCGACCTACATCGATAACAACTACTTGTGCCAAGTTTCAAGTCGATAGCTTGTTTCGTTCGGAAGTTAGCGTGATTTCAACAGACGGACGGATGGACGGACGGACATGCTTAGATCGACTCAGAATTTCACCACGACCCAGAATATATATACTTTATGGGGTCTTAGAGCAATATTTCAATGTGTTACAAACGGAATGACAAAGTTAATATACCCCCATCCTGTGATGGAGGGTATAATAATTGTATGAAAGCAGACTTATTATTTTTGTCTATATTTGTACAATAGCTAATATGCTAAAAAAAAGAGAATAAACTGTGGATCACATGATCCGATCATAACGACCAGGATAATATGGCAAACTCCCCACAGAGGTATGTTATCGCCATTACTTGGAGTAACTACTATATACTACCTAATAAAGATTTTGGCCAAAGAGAGATTTGAACACATGTACTAAGCAACCAATGGTAAAGTCCTTCTGAAATGGGCAAATCCTACGAGGCTCTGGATGAATAGATTTCTTCGGGTGAAATTTCACTAAAAAAGCCACAGTCAAATATTCAGTGAATATGAAAAAAACCACCACTTGCAAACATTTTGAATTCACTGGAAAAAATATTCCCCCTTGTTGCGATACTCGGAATCGCAAATCACAAGAATTTAGTTTTCTTATAAAGAAAAGAATTGTGATACTATGGGACTTAAATTCAATGTTTGCTTTTAAACTTCTTCACAAATAGAACCACAATTTAAATTTGTATGTTTTATGGTTAAGGATATATTGAAAATTTTACGATTTTGAATATCGAAAAATATCCCATTGTCGCAAGGCCAAAGATTTCATGTCCTTAAAATACGAATGCGTATTTTGATTAGCAGAGAAGACGCATTTCTCAAATACAATGTTTGTTTTCTTGTCCAAAATAAGAAATAAGCCGGCTATCAATGTAAAACCTTTTTTCGGAGGGTTCAAGTGTGGTTTTTGTTGGGTTTAATAAACTGCCTGAATTTATTCTGATAATTGGTTGATAGTTTTGCTGCAAGTAGAGGATGCTGATGAGGAATGTGGTAATTCCGAAACGTGCGTCCATCCAACCATCTTGCAGTCTATAGGGCTTTGCCCAAATAAATTTGACAAACATTCTTTTCCTCTGTTGGTTAAGCTACTCTTGTAGTTTAGTCAATCTATGGTTTTAAGCTGAAATAAAAAACAACAACAATGCTTAAAGAACAAAACCAACAATAACAAAACAAAACAAATGGAAAAAGAAGAGGAGGCACGCTCAAAATAAACCCAGCCATGTGAATTCAAATCGATGATTTGACAGTGGCATAGGAAAAGAGATATGTTTGTTTCGAGTTTATTTCGGCATAAGCCGGCTATCAATGTAAAACCTTTTTTCGGAGGGTTCAAGTGTGGTTTTTGTTGGGTTTAATAAACTGCCTGAATTTATTCTGATAATTGGTTGATAGTTTTGCTGCAAGTAGAGGATGCTGATGAGGAATGTGGTAATTCCGAAACGTGCGTCCATCCAACCATCTTGCAGTCTATAGGGCTTTGCCCAAATAAATTTGACAAACATTCTTTTCCTCTGTTGGTTAAGCTACTCTTGTAGTTTAGTCAATGTATGGTTTTAAGCTGAAATAAAAAAACAACAACAATGCTTAAAGAACAAAACCAACAATAACAAAACAAAACAAATGGAAAAAGAAGAGGAGGCACGCTCAAAATAAACCCAGCCATGTGAATTCAAATCGATGATTTGACAGTGGCATAGGAAAAGAGATATGTTTGTTTCGAGTTTATTTCGGCATAAGCCGGCTATCAATGTAAAACCTTTTTTCGGAGGGTTCAAGTGTGGTTTTTGTTGGGTTTAATAAACTGCCTGAATTTATTCTGATAATTGGTTGATAGTTTTGCTGCAAGTAGAGGATGCTGATGAGGAATGTGGTAATTCCGAAACGTGCGTCCATCCAACCATCTTGCAGTCTATAGGGCTTTGCCCAAATAAATTTGACAAACATTCTTTTCCTCTGTTGGTTAAGCTACTCTTGTAGTTTAGTCAATGTATGGTTTTAAGCTGAAATAAAAAACAACAACAATGCTTAAAGAACAAAACCAACAATAACAAAACAAAACAAATGGAAAAAGAAGAGGAGGCACGCTCAAAATAAACCCAGCCATGTGAATTCAAATCGATGATTTGACAGTGGCATAGGAAAAGAGATATGTTTGTTTCGAGTTTATTTCGGCATAAGCCGGCTATCAATGTAAAACCTTTTTTCGGAGGGTTCAAGTGTGGTTTTTGTTGGGTTTAATAAACTGCCTGAATTTATTCTGATAATTGGTTGATAGTTTTGCTGCAAGTAGAGGATGCTGATGAGGAATGTGGTAATTCCGAAACGTGCATCCATCCAACCATCTTGCAGTCTATAGGGCTTTGCCCAAATAAATTTGACAAACATTCTTTTCCTCTGTTGGTTAAGCTACTCTTGTAGTTTAGTCAATGTATGGTTTTAAGCTGAAATAAAAAACAACAACAAAATAAGAACTTTTAAATGAAGGCGTTTTGTGTTTTTGTTTTAGGTGCTTCAACATGAAAATGAGTATTTTCACATGAAAGAAAAAATATTTGACTCAGGTCAACTTGGATTCAAAAATTATGTAAAAATCTTTAAAATTAATAAAAATCAATTTGTTAAATTTTGTATCATGGACACTTTATTTTAAATACTTTTTTACTTTAAACTTAGCAAAATTTCTCCCTGAAATCGATTCTGAATTTGGAAATGTATGTTGTCGTTAAGAAAATAGCTGAATAAATTTCTAAATTAGAATTTATTTCCTAGACGCATCTACCCAAAACTAAAATTTAAAAGAGAATTGTGTCTTAAGGGCATACAATATTCCTTTATTCAATATTTTAAACAATATTGAAATTTATTGCCTTTAGCATATAAAAAACTCAAAGAGTCAACTTATCTTTGGGATATACTGACAGAATCTTCAAAAAAAAAAAAAAAAAAACAACACCAAACCCCCAATAATTGTATGGTGCCTTAAAAACTTGTTACAAAGAAAGCCATACAAAGAAACATCTGTTCATTCAAGTCTTATTTGTGAAAAAAAAATCTATTTAAATTCATTTGCACATTTCGATAATGGGCAATGAATGATGTGAATCGAAACAAAATTAAAGAAGAACTTTTAATAGCCTCTAAAGAAATTACTTTGGAAATAACCAATGAAACCTTTTAGGCTTAGAATTTTCAATAACACAAATCTTATTAAAATTTTGTGACAAATAAAAAAAAAAAAAAACAAGCAAAATGACAACTTCAAATGAAGTGACACTTTTATACAAGAAATATGAAAGAAAATCCGTCTGAAACTTACCCTGCTTAATTTTTTCTTTTATTTATAAATTACTTTACGGGGTCTCTTTGTGGTATTCCCCTTGCTGTGTCAGTTACATTGTGATGGAAAGCTTCGCTTCCACAAAAAAACCAAAAAACTTGTACTTTTGAGTGTTTGTTGGATGGCATGGTTGGCTTTTTTCTGAGCCCATTCACCAGCATGCCTGCATATTTCTCTCCATGCGAATATTTTCGTTGACTTACGGGTCAGGGCATTCATTTGCTGTCAGTTGTTTGGGAACACCGCATTGTGTCAGTGGTGAAAACTTCCGTAAGACTTTTTAATGACATTTTAAATTGTTATTTAATGCGTTGACGTTACATCCAGGTATGAGTCTAGATAACCAAAACAAAGAAAACAAAAAAAGAAAAAATGTGGAGAAATATGACAAAATTCCAGTACTTGTTGTGGTTTTGTTACGACAACAAAAAAAAAAAGAGCATTAGAAGTTGAAACATTTTTTTTTGTGGTATATGCTACAATGCAAACATCTGTTAAGAATTATTACAGGAATGCTCAAATAATTAGCAGTAGTTTTTGAAGTATATATGAGACTTTGAACTCCAGGCAAATTGGATAAAAATTGCGGTGTCTAGACGCTCAAGACGTCAAATCGGGTGATTCCTAAAATTTAGTGTAAAAGTGTTTGTGATGGAACACACATGCTAAAGGCCCAGTTTAATCATCTTCTAATTTAGAAGGCAATTTAAGACCATTTGGGGCTCCACTTCTATTTAAAATTGTGACCTTAACCAAACGACATATAATCGTGGTTGCCACAGTTGGTAGAATTCTACCAAAAATGGTAGATTTTTTTATTGTTTGGTAGATTGGTAAAATTTTGAATGTTTTGTATATTTTCCCAAACATTTCTCTATAACAAAGCGGTAGTTCAATTTCCTATAGTAATAGAATTTTGACCAAATTTTCTATAGAAATATATTTAAAAAAAAAAAATTCAATATAAATACAAGTTTTACAAAATTTCCCATACAAATAAATTTTGACAAAATTACATATGGACATAAAATGTTGACAAAATTCTCTACTCGTATATGTGAAATTTAGACAAAATTTTCGATAGAGATACAATTTGGACAAAATTTTCGATAGAGATAAAATTTTGACAAAATTTATATAGAAATAAAATTTTGAAAAAATTTGCTATAGAAATTAAACTTTGACAAAATTTTCTATAGAAACAAAATTTGGTAAAAAAATTCTGACAAAATCTTCCATAAATATGAAATTTAGCCACATTTTCGATAGAGATACAATTTTCACAAAATTTTCGATAGAGATAAAATTTTGACAAAATTTTCTATAGATATAAAATGTTGAAAAAAGTTGCTATAGAAATAAAACTTTGACAAAATTTTCTATAGAAACAAAATTTGGTAAAATAGTCTATAGGATTAAATTTCTATAGAAGTAAAAGTTTGACAAAATTTTCTATGGATATAAAAATTTTACAAAATTTTCCATAAAGATAAAATTTTGAAAAAGTTCTTTACAGAAATACTATAGAAATAAAAGTTTGATAAAATTTCCTATAGAAATAAATTTACAAAATTTCTACAGAAGTAAAAGTTTGACAAAATTTTCTACGGAAATAATATTTTGACAAAATTCTCTGTGAATACTAAAACTGTACAAAATTCGATACGGAAATAAAATGTTGGGAAAATTTTCTATAGAAATAAAATTTTGACAAAATTCTCTATGAAAAATAAAATTTTACAAAATCATCTATGGAAATGAAATGTTGGGAAAATTTTTTACAGAACTAAAATCTTGAAAAAATTTTCAATTGAGATAAATTATTATTATTATTATTAGTTTATTTAAAATCATAATAAATTATGAAAATAAATACAAAAAAATGAAGGTACTAACAACTAAGGTTTTCGACCTAAATTGAGATAAAATTTTGACAAAATTTTCGATAGAGATAAAATTTTGACAATATTTTCTATGGAAAAAAA